>NC_041391.1:381735412-381846314 GCF_002162155.2 Triticum dicoccoides | reverse complement strand
TCTGGAAACCCAAGGGAAAAAGGGCTAGGTGAGGCAAATGGTAAAACCAAGGTTGGGCCTTGCTAGAGGAGTTTTATTCAAAGCGAACTGTCAAGGGGGTCCCATAAATCACCCAACCGCATAAGGAACACAAAATCCGGGAACATAACACCGGTATGACGGAAACTAGGGCCACAAGAGTGAAACAAAACACCAGGCATAAGGCCGAGTGAGGGAGTCCTGGACTAGGGGGTGTCCGGATAGCCGGACTATCATCATCGGCCGGACTCCAAGACTATGAAGATACAAGATTGAAGACTTCGTCCCGTGTCCGGATGGGACTTTCCTTGGCGTGGAAGGCAAGCTTGGCAATACGGATGTGTAGATCTCCTACCATTGTAACCGACTCTGTGTAACCCTAGCCCTCTCCGGTATCTATATAAACCGGAGGGTTTTAGTCCATAGGACGAACAACAATCATACCATAGGCTAGCTTCTAGGGTTTAGCCTCCTTGATCTCGTGGTAGATCCACTCTTGTACTACCCATATCATCAATATCAATCAAGCAGGAGTAGGGTTTTACCTCCGTCGAGAGGGCCCGAACCTGGGTAAAAACATCGTGTCCCTCGTCTCCTATTACCATCAGCCTAGACGCACAGTTCGGGACCCCCTACCCGAGATCTGCCGGTTTTGACACCGACATTGGTGCTTTCATTGAGAGTTCCTCTGTGTCGTCACGATCAAGAAGGATGCCTCTTCCCGTCTTTAAAGACGGTACCATTGCCAAAGGAGCTTTGGCCGCCGGCCAAACTATCCGGCTAGGTGGTTTTCTTATGACCGCCTGTTCGGCCGCCGCTTCGACGATGACCTCTCGGGTCATCAAAAGCGATCTTCGCGTCAGCTCGGAATTCACCAAGAAGCTGGATCCGTTTGAGCTCTCTTCTGTAAACGAGCTCTTGGATCGCATCGCCGCCCTAGGGGTCTCTACAGACTACGATCAGATTGGGCTTAAAACCGATCTGAGAGAGATTAACTCCCCCCAGGTTACCCACCATGTTGCGGTGGTAGAGGAACAACGCGGCGACTATTTTTCTGTATTAAAGACCAGTTATGTCTGGACTCCTGATCCCTCCATGCCGGATTCCCGCGGAGGGACAGACGTCGATCAAGTACCGAATCTAAAGTCGGGCAGCGGACCGGACTCGTTGGACAGCGTCCAGCAATCCAAGCTTCCAAATTCGGAAACTTTTCGGCCCTTGAGCCTCAAGTTGGGTAGGGTTCCGGACTTAATTCCACCCACCCACCCAAACATATGCGATCTATCTCAAATCCGGCAAGATCCCGCTGAAACAGTACATCATTACTGGGCCAGATTCCTCCTGGTTATGGACAGGATAAAGGACTGCCGTGAGGAAAACGCAATTTCAATTTTTTGCAACAATTGCACGGACAAGGGAATTTTGAACGCCGTAAGTCGTCGCGAAATTACACGCTTCGCCGACCTGGCGTCCATAGTACGAAAGTACTATGTGATGGAGAGTGTCCGAAAAATCGAAACTAAGTTTTGGGACAATCCGGCTCTGAACACAACCCTAGTCCGAAACAAAAGGGTGCATCATGCTCAGGCACCCGGGACAAAAACCAAAAAGCAAAAACCCCATAAAGGGCACGGAACTGTACTGGAAGGATGGCTCAGCGGACCCTAAAAATTCATAGTACAGAGAGTGCCACTCCAACACATAGCCTTCGAGCATGTTGGATACTACGGCAGGTGGCCAAAAGTGGTGAAGAGCTTCTAGCCCCGGAGAGCCACCCCAACAGTACCAGTACGGTATTAACAGTCTTTGAGACTTTCGCATCAAATAATATGCGGAAATGAACAATCCGCAGCCTCACCGAAGTCTACCAAGTAGCAACAACAAATCCATGGAGCGACTCGGCTATCACCTTCAACTCCAGCGACGAACCTAAATTTTGAACAGCCCGAGCACCAGCCGCATTGGTCCTCAGTCCAATAGTGGACGGCTTTCGTCTTACCAAGGTACTCATGGATGGCGGCAGCGGATTAAACCTCATCTACGAGGAAACCCTTCGAAAAATGGAGATAGACTGGAGCCGCATTGAGCGAAGCAGCACAACCTTTAGAGGAATAATCCCTAGTCGGGAAGCACGCTGCACAGGAAAAATTACACTTGATGTGGTGTTCGGCTCACCGGACAATTACAGGTCCGAGGAAGTCACGTTCCACGTGGCCCCGTTCAGCAGCAGATATCACGCTTTATTAGGGTGAGAGGCATTCACAATTTTCCAAGCCATACCCCATTACGGGTACATGAAGCTTAAAATGCCCGGGCCCAATGGAACCATCACTCTTGCCAGTGATCCGGACATAGCACTCCGCGCCGAAAACAAGACAGCCGCACTAGCCCTAGAGGTATTATCCGATGCCCTAGCGGCAGAGGAACTCACTGTGTTGCGCTCTACGGTGAACAGGGACGATGTGATACTCGATAAGAGATCCAAGTCCACCTCTTTTAAACCAGTGGACGAAATAGTCAAATTCCAGGTCCATCCAACGGACCCCACAAAGACGGCCTCCATTGGGGCACAGTTAAACCCTGATGTAGACACCGCACTCCGAGAGTTCCTTCGGGAGAAATGGGACATCTTTTCTTGGCACCCTTGGGATATGCCAGGAATCCCACGCAGATTGGCAGAACACAGCCTAAACATCCTAAAAGGATTCAAGCCAGTCAAACAAGCTCTTCGGCGATTTTCTGAACCCAAAAGACAGGCAATGGGAGAGGAGCTAGCCAAACCATTGGAAGCCGGATTCATCAGAGACATCAAACATCCAGACTGGCTAGCAAACCTGGTAATGGTACCAAAAAAGGACAAATCCTGGCGCCTGTGTGTCGATTTTAAAGACCTTAACAAGGCTTGTCCAAAGGATCCTTTCCCCCTTCCCCGCATCGATCAAATCATCGATGCTACCGCAGGACACGATTCATTGTGCTTCCTCAATGCATAATCCGGCTACCATCAAATCAAGATGGCGGAGGCAGACCAAGCCGCAACGGCATTCATTACTCCATACGGACCATTCTTCTTCAACACAATGCCCTTCGGACTCAAAAACGCCGGCGCAACATATCAGCGCATGATTCAGACATGTCTGGCTACCCAGATCGGCAAAACAGTGGAGGCATACGTGCACGACGTGGTTGTCAAGACCAAACACGTCGAAACTCTAGTAAACGACTTGAGGCTCACATTCGACAACCTCCGAGCATATGACATTAAGCTCAACCCGGAAAAATGCGTTTTCGGCGTACCAGCCGGAAAGCTCCTGGGCTTCATCGTATCCGGTAGAGGAATTGAAGCAAACCCAGCCAAAATTCAAGCCCTGTCGCAGTTGGATATCCCAAAAAACCTCAAACAAATACAAAAATTAACCGGATGCATGGCGGCTCTAAGCCGCTTCATCTCCCGTTTGGGAGAAAAGGCATTGCCCCTCTATCGCCTCCTCAGGCGCACCGAACACTTCGAGTGGACAGATGCTGCCTCGGCCGGACTCAAAGAAATGAAGGCCATATTGGCAACAAATCCGGTCCTGGCCGCGCCCAACTTGGGCGAACCAATGTTGTTATATATCACGGCAACACATCAAGTTGTAAGCGCGGTGCTCATCGTCGAACGAGAAACAGAAGGGCATAAATTCCCTCTTCAAAAACCAGTGTACTACATATCCACTGTCTTAACTCCATGCAAGTCCCGGTACCCACATTATCAAAAGATAGCGTACGCGATGTTCATGGCATCCCGGAAGCTGCGACACTACTTCCAAGAGTGTTCGATAATAGTGGCCTATGAAGTACCCCTCAACGACATTATAAACAACCGTGACGCGACGGGCAGGATTGCAAAATGGGCCATCGAGCTCCTACCATTCGATATAACATGTAAACCACGGCAAGCTATAAAGTCGCAAGTCTTGGCTGACTTCATCGCCGAATGGACCGAAGCTGAACTCCCTAAAGAGTACGGCGCATACTCCAACTAGATCATGCATTTCGACGGCTCCAAAATGTTGGCTGGCTTGGGGGCTGGCGTTGTATTGACGTCCCCAACCGGAGACACAGTCTGATACGTACTTCAGATAATGTACACGGACTCCAACAATGCAGCCGAATGTGAGGCCCTCCTACATGGTCTCCGGATGGCAATCTCCATGGGTATTCAACGCCTAGAGGTGCGCGGGGATTCAAACCTTGCAATATCCCAAGTAAATGGAGACTTTGACGCCAAGGATCCGAAAATGGCAGCCTATCGTAACGTTGTCTTAAAGATGTCAGCTCGGTTCGAAGGACTCGAATTCCACCACGTAGCCCGAGATAATAACCAGGCAGCCGACGTGTTGGCGCGCATCGGCGCAAAACGCGACGCCGTCCCTCCAAACATCTTCCTGGAGCGACTCTTCAAGCCATCCATATTATGGGAAGAGGAGTCCGGAAATAACAACCCGGAAGCAACTACACCACCCAACACAGAACAATCTGACATAATTGGCGGCTCAGCCAATGAAATAACACCTTCAGCCCACGAAATAATGGCAGTAATTGTCCGGTGGACAGAACCATTCCTAGCCTACTTAGTTAGGAAGGAACTTCCCGAAGACCAAAATGAGTCCCGCTGCATAGTTTGGCGATCTAAAGCCTACAAGGTCCATGAGGGAGAACTTTATAAGAAAAGCACAACTGGAGTCCTTCATAGGTGCATCTCCGAAGAGGAAGGGTGAAACCTTCTGGCTGAAATTCACGCCGGACTACGCGGACACCACGCTGTAGCCCGGGACCTTGTAGGCAAGGCCTTCTGTTCAGGATTTTATTGGCCGACGGCCCGGGCAGATGCTCAGGACTTAGTCCAACGACGCGTCGGTTGTCAGCTCTTTGCTAATCAGAGCCACATGCCACCCACCGCCCTCAAAACTATACCCATCACCTGGCCGTTCGCGGTCTGGGGGCTTGGCATGGTCGGACCCCTTAAAGGGGGAACCCACAAACAAAAGTACCTATTGGTCATGGTGGACAAATTCACCAAATGGATATAGGCCAAGCCGGTTAAAACGTCCGAATCCGGACCAGTGATAGACTTCATATCCGGGGTAGTACACCGTTATGGCGTCCCCCACAGCATCATCACCGATAACGGCACGAACTTCACGGCCGACGAGGTTAAACTCTGGTGCAAAAATATGGGCATTAAGCTCGACTACGCTTCAGTCTATCACCCTCAAACCAACAGTCAAGTTGAATGAGCAAATGGTCTAATCATGAGCGGCATCAAACCCGGATTAGTGCGGTCCCTTATGAAATCTAACACGCACTGGGTAGAGGAGCTCGACTCCGTACTCTGGGGGCTGCGGACCACGCCAAACCGTACTACCGGATTCACACCATTCTTTATGGTATACGGCGCAGAGGCAGTTTTGCCCTGCGACATAATTCATGACTCACCTCGAGTGCGCATGTACGAAGAAAGAGAAGCCGAGTTGGATCGGCAGGATAGCTTGGACGCATTGGAGGAGGATCGCAACGTGGCAAAGGCTCGTTCCGCATTATATCAGTAGCAGGCTCGAAGATATCAAAGCAGAGAAGTACGGGCCAAAACTTACAATGTTGGCGAACTAGTTCTATGCCTGCCGGACAAGAAAAAGGACAAACTCAAGACCAAATGGGAAGGTCCCTTCATCATCGACCAAGTCCTGACCGGCGGAGCATACCGTTTGCGAAGCGCATCGGATAACCGACTCGAGCCGAACGCATGGAATGCAGCCCGCCTCCGAAGATTCTACGCCTAGCGCCGGACTCAGAGTTCGTCTCCTTCCTCCGTCCACATTTTACACTTCAGTTGTCTTTTGTTTCTCTCTTTTCTCCCACTTTTTTCATCAAGAACTCGAGGGCCAATTTGTGCATTATTTGCACACACTTGATGTGCCACCCGCACTCATTATACCTGGGGGCTTCTTTAACAGAAGCTTATTTATACAGGCTTTATGCCCAACACATGTGTCAAACTTCCGCATGTACCTTTTATTCACCATTATATGCATCGATATGACTTAAGTTTTGGCCAAGCTGGGTTGCCTGGCTCCTGTGCTTACACCTATGTTCCCGATTGTTCAGCTAGGAGGTAAAGGGTGCACCTCTGCGATTGTTACTGCCGGGTCAGCCGGATGTGTACCTCAGACTGGGTGAAGCCGAAAGCTAGCGTTCTTAAGGGAATATTCGGTCGGTGACTTGAAAGATGGTTTCTTATTTACTTATTTATCTGCCCCCAGATGCTTTTCTACTCTTTTCGCAGTCCGGACATGCACTTTAGGGCATGCCTCCCAGGGAAAGGAACCCTTAACGGGACTATTCTCCCTGGAAGATGTGTCTTACTAACCATGTAATATAACATAACTAGTTGGGCACTTGTCTGATAAAGCACTAATGACCCCTACGCCTGGTCTCCATGCATGCCCCGGTTTTTTCATAACCGAGAGGGTATTCAGACACACTACAGACTCTAGGGTCCCGAGGTTGAAGCGAAAAGGTCCAGAAGACAAATGATCTACAATCCGGCTAGAAGGCATTTCACATGTCCTTTCAAAATACATCGTCAAATTGACTGACTGTACTCCTCTTCAATCGCGTCTAACAGGCTGTCTAACTTACAGTCCCGTTGGGAATACTTAGCGGCCAACTCTACTTGGCCGTACATTAAGCTCACAGGGATCTCCTTCCCATCGGGTCCCACAGGTCCGACCTCGGCCATGTGGTTCGGATCCGCCTTCTTTTACCGCGTCTTCACCATAGCCCAGGCCTCCCTGGCGCCTTGACGGCAGGCCGATATCTTCCACAGACGGAAGCGCTGTCGTGCTCCCTGAAGCTTCTCCGCAAGCTCTCCAAGGCCCTCGGGTAGGGAGACGGGCGGCCATAAGGCCTGGGCGACGCCACTCATCGCCTGCCGAACACGTTCGAGCAGTTGCACCAGCTCAGGAAGTTGGTCACCCGTTGAACCGGGCATTTCCTCCGTAGGGCGACCTGTGAGCACACCTACAGACATATTTCTGTCAATCGACTTCCTCGCCGAACTCTTCTTTTCAAAAGAGTTTGCTCAAGCACTTACTATAGATGCCGCGACAAAGCCGCTAATTCTCCTTCACGGAGCCAGACAGCTAGTCCCGAACACCTTTTAGCTCTTCTCCAAGCTAGGTGTGGGCATCTTGGAGTTTGTTCCTCTCCTGCTGCACCTTCATAAGCACCCTCTCGCCGGCCTTCCACTGGCGCAGTAGTTGTTGCTTGTCCGGATCAAGTCCGGCAACATCTGCAATATTATTGTCAGATTTATACGCACGCCGCACGGCATAAAACATATTTGAAATATGTGTTATCGGAGGGGGTCTCTGTGTCTCCTCCTGCGGCGGTTAGTGCGGCCTCAAGTTGGGCCTTGCACTCTTGAAGCTCCTGAGACAATTGTGTATTCTTCTCCATAAGATCCTGCATATTGAATGATCCTTAAATCAGTTATTCTACACTACTTTAAGTCTCGGGGGCTACTGGCATACATAACTATTAAAATTCCTTACCCGTATGTCCTTCACATATTGCTCCGTGGCTCTGGTCAAACCATCTTGAGCTGCACGGAGGTGCGCGTCTCCCGCATTAAAGGCATTTAACGCCTCTGGGAGAAACACGCGTCACGAAGAACTGTTCGGCGGCGTCTATGATTCATGGCGCTCTCCACCTCAGACCTGGTGGCGGACAGCCTGTTGGCATCCTCCATGGGAGGAGTATCCGGCTCGCGCCTTGCGCTCGCCTCCCCCTCCGGACCAGGTGTTGGAGCCTGGCTGGCGGAGGCTTGGTTGGCAACCTCTCCGGACACAGTCCGATGAGCGCTCTTTCTCCTAGAAAAGTCATGAGCATTAATACACATCCTAGGAATCTTTTCCTTAAACAACGGTGGCGAGCTATACCGTTGCGGCGACGTTTCGATTCGCACCGCACCCCTCTTCCGCCTGCCGGGCCGAACTGACCCTCGTTGTTCAGCCGCCGCGGTTTTGGCTTCTCGCCTTGAAGGCACCTCCTGCAAGACACCATTGGTATGCGGTGATCAGAAATACGCAAGGACAAAGTAATGGTGTCAAGACTCCGGTCATAATTACTTGAGAAGCCGGAGATAAGCCGGGGTAGTCAGCCGTAATGGCGACTAGAGCATTGTCCATGCTAAGTTGGTGGAACACCCCGTCAATTAGCTCCACCTTTATGTCCGGATCCTCTTCGGAGGCCGGATCAAGGGATCTTCCCGGATCCTCGGGTTGTGGAGCCAGACTGTGTATGCCCTCCACATCCCGACGCAGTTCCTGCGTCAAAATCATAAAGTAAGGCACTTAACTTTGAAAGCACGGGTCGGATGAATAAACGTCCGCTTACCCAGCTCCGAGGGTTATTCATGGAGAACCCATTCAATGGGATCGTCTAGAGGAAGTCCTCCTTCTCCCCCTTGTACAAGCCAGACAGGATCTTCACCAGATCCGCGGCCGATCCCGTGCCCTTGCGGCCATGACGGGTGGCGTCATTCTCCCCGTTGAAATCCCACATGGGGTGGCCCCTGTATTGGAGCGGCTGCACCCCTCGCATAATGCACGTGGCCATGAATCCAATCATGGTCAATCCCGAATGGGCCAGCAACCTTATCCGGCCCATCAGGTAATGGACACTCCTGTCATCTTCCCGTTGAGGGCTCCGCGGGCGCCAACTCAGGCGTTTCTTCAGCGGAGCGGTGCTGAACTCCGGAAGGCCGATCCGAACTAGGTCCGGCAGTGGAGCGTCTTCTATGTAAAACCATTCCGAGGGCCAGTCTTCGGACGCCTTCTTTGGGGTTCCGGATAGATATCCGGTCCCGGCGATGTGCCATATTTCGGCTCCGCCCACCTGATATATCGACCCCTCGTGAGAACGGGGGACAAGGTAAAACAATCTCTTCCACAGCGCAAAATGGGGCTCGATGCCCAGAAACAGCTCGCAAAGAGCTACGAAACCCACAATGTGCGGGATGGAGGCGGGCGTGAGGTGATGAAGCTGGAGTCCGTAGAACTCCAGGATCCCCCGGAGAAACGGATGTATGGGAAATCCGAGCCCCCTTATTAAATAAGGGACGAAGCACACCCGCTCCCCTTTGGAGGGACTAGGGGTGTTCTCTGCCTGCTTTCCACCTTTGTAGGTGGCCAGCCTGGCTCGAACCGGGACCATAAAGGCCGGAGGGAGATATCCCTCCGCTTGGAGCGTCACCAGCTCGCTGTGCGGGACTGAACATCTCCTCCAATCCCCAGGCTGAGGGCTGGGAGTGCGAGAGGAGGAGCCGCATCGACGGTCCATGGTGGAATGGATTTTTGTCAGAGGCGCTCTGATGAGTACTCGCGGAAGGAGGATGGTGTGATTTGGATCTAGACTCCTGCCTCTCTTATAGGCAACTTATTCGCGCAGCTTGGGGGTAAAACATAAAAATACCCTGGCTTTTCGCATTCATACGACACGTGGAAGAGGGCCATTATTGGGCGTGGAAGCCAAGGAGCGCAACATTTATAAGGAAGCCGGACACTATTTGGTAAGCACATGGAATTTGGAGGAGAACCCGCCTTGCAACACCGAAGACAATATACGCGCCGGACTCGTCGTCATTGAAGCCTGGTTCGGGGGCTACTGAGGGAGTCCTGGACTAGGGGGTGTCCGGATAGCCGGACTATCATCATCAGCCGGACTCCAAGACTATGAAGATACAAGATTGAAGACTTCGTCCCGTGTACGGATGGGACTTTCCTTGGCGTGGAAGGCAAGCTTGGCCATACGGATGTGTAGATCTCCTACCATTGTAACCGACTCTGTGTAACCCTAGCCCTCTCCGGTGTCTATATAAACCGGAGGGTTTTAGTCCATAGGACGAACAACAATCATACCATAGGCTAGCTTCTAGGGTTTAGCCTCCTTGATCTTGTGGTAGATCCACTCTTGTACTACCCATATCATCAATATCAATCAAGCATGAGTAGGGTTTTACCTCCGTCGAGAGGGCCCGAACCTGGGTAAAAACATCGTGTCCCTCGTCTCCTGTTACCATCCGCCTAGACGCATAGTTCGGGACCCCCTACCCGAGATCCGCCGGTTTTGACACCGACAACGAGCCTTCCACACTATTTTGACACCGACACCAAGTATATAGATGCATTAATAATATAAGAGATATTGTGATATCCCAACATCATCCTGTCCACCATGGAGCAACCTTCAACTTCACCTGCAACTAACAACGCTATAAGAGGGGCTGAGCAAAGCGGTAACATAGCCAAGCAATGGTTTGCTAGGAAGGGTGACAAGGTTAGAGGCTGACATGGCAATTAGGGAGGCTTGATAGAACAAGGGATAGGTAGCACAGCATAGCGATAGAACGAAGCAACTGGCATAGCAATGATAGTAGTGAGATCCAGGGTAGCGTTCATCTTTCCTGAAATCCCGCAAGGAAGAAGAACGAGTCCATGAAGAAGATGAAGCCACGAAGATGAACCAAGCGTAGATGAACGAATCCTCACGATCGCAACGATACGGGAACTATCGAGAAGAAGCACACAACATGGTAAACACACCACACATGAACAAGACATGATGCACAACAAGCATGAGGCATGACAAAGCTACATGAGGCTACTCATGGCAAGAGATGAAGCAAACAAGAACAACACATCAAAGCAAGGTTAATTGAGGCCGGAAACAACATATAACAATTCCGGGAAGTCCTCATATGAAAATTTAGAAATTGGTCCAGAACTGAACAAACATTAAGTTGGAGTTGTTAAACAGAAAGTTAAGATGCACCAAGATAATCTACACGAAATTCTAGTCAAGTTACATATAAAGTTGATTTAGTTCGGAGCTACGGCCTAGAAGATATTAGCAAAACAAGTCAAACATGGCATTGATGCAAAATGCATCCAAACATCAAGCAAACACCTCAAAATAAGGATGCCACATGATAATATGAAACTACATGCAAAATCAAGCAAGTTTCATATAGAGCACACTCAAAACGGAGCAACGGTTCAACACATACACTCTATACAAGTTTAAAGGACAAGCTGTCCAAAACAGAACTAAGCATCTAGCAAGCATCCAAACAATATTCTACATCACCTCAATATAAGAACAAAAGGCATGGGCGTGAAGTACAGGTAAAGCATGACAAAACATGAACACTGAGCTATCTCCAAAAACTACTAGAACATGCTCAAAAGGACATGGCAAGATTGCAAATAATAACAATTTCAGACTTAGTAGAAATAACATCAAGTTGCAATGTTTAGAGCTATAAAACAACATGATATAGGGATCTATCATGGCAAACAAAGGCATGGCATGAATCTACTAATTGCATATAACAAAAGTCCCTTAGTGACCATGAGCCAAAAGGGCATAAAAAATATGAGGGCACCCATGTAAACATGGCAAGTTATATGACAGATTCATACATGGCAGGAACAACAATAAGTGGGCATGTTGGTGAGCTTGTACCACTCACCACAGAGCAATACATGGCATGACAAGGCAACCAACAGTGAGAAGACATGTTTATGAAGCTAAACATGGCAAGACCAAGTTCATAGGGTGCATGGATCACTAGCGAAGCACATGGCAACATTGAACTTAATGTTAATCAGGCTGAAAGCAACATTATTTAGCAACTTGAGAGCAAGATTACAACAAGCTACATTAGGCTATAAATGTAACCAGAGGCATGGACGGATAGAGCATGACATGTATAACAAATCATCCTTAGTGAACACCTCCAGATTATGCATAGAATGACTTGTAGCAGCAGGTTTACATAGCAACCTGATATAATAGAAACAGACTAGCAAAACAGTAATAGCAAGTACCCTACTTCATGAGCTCGATGCACTCAGTACAATATTCACAAAAATAAATGGATGGCACCACTGTGAAGATGGCATGACATAGTACAAAACACATGTAGACATCAAGCTCATAGGATGCACACACAAAATGCAACGAAAAAAACAAAACAACAAGTTATAAGAGTTTCAGCAGGTTAACATCATATAGCACTCTTGCAACGATGATTCGGGCATCAAGATGGACTCAAACAAGCATGGCACAATGGAGCATCTCATGGCTCCATGGCCTGCGGCGGCGAGCCGGTACTCCGGGAGGACTCGGGAAGGCCGGGAATGGGTCGAGGGTGGCCGGATCTGGTGGATCCTGGCCGGATCGGGCGAGGGACGCAGCCAGCGACGAGCACCAAGCTCCATGGGTCGGTGGCAGCCATGGCAGAGCTCCTGCGGGAGAGAGCACGGGAGAGGTGAGAGGAGAAGGAGACGGGCAGGGGAAGGAGGAGCAGGGCGCGAGGGGTCCGACCTACTAGTCGTGGTGGCCGACGGGAGGAGGCTGGCGAACTTCGGCGGAAGCTCGGGCAGAGGCGGGGACGACGGGCGCTCGGGAGGAAGCTCGGGCGGGAGCTGCGAGGAGCTGAGCACTCGGGCACCAGGGAAGCTTGAGTGGCCTCGGGCGCGGGCGTGCTCGGGCCCAGCGGCGGAGGAGTTCGGGCTCGGGAGGGCCCGATCTGGGCCAGGAGGGCCGCGGCGGAGTGGAGGGGCTGCGGGGCGACGGCAGAGTGACGTGGCGCTCCACAATTCGCTGAGGGGGCGGTGGCGGACATGTCCGGTGGGGCGCGGACATGACCGGCGGCTGGAGGAGGAAGAAGCTAGGGTTAGGGTAGGATTCATCCGCAAATTTCGGGGAAGAGGGCATATATATAGGTAGAGGGAGCTAGGAGACTCCAAATGAGGAGCAGTTTTCGCCCACACGATCGTGATCGAACGACCGAGAGCATGGAGGGCTGTAACAAAAGAGGCTTTTACGGTACCCTGGTTAACCGTTGGAGTATCAAACAGAATCCAAATGGCACGAAAATTGACAGTCGGTCTACCGGCGGTGTACCAAGGCCGCTTGGCAAACCTCGGGCCATTCCGAGAAAGTTCAACACCCGCACATGAAAAGAGACAAAAGGTTGCGCCGGATGACATAGGAGAGCCGGATTGCAAAACGGACAACGGGGAAAATGCACGGATGCATGAGACGAACACATATGCCAATGCGATGCACATGATGACATGATATGAAATGCAGATGATGACATGGCAAAATGCAACACGCAAGCACATGACATGGCAACGACGGCGAATAACTGGCGGACACCTGGCGCATCGGATCCGGGGCGTTACATCAGGCAAATATGATGGTTGGTACTTTTCCAAGATCTATGATGTTGGTCCCGACAAGGTTGATGTTCTGGCCAACACACCTAGCCGGAGGATCTATTATTATAGTTTCTTGATTGAGGAATTTGACCATCTTCTCCATGAGGACTCCGTGCGACTTACTCTAGAAGTTGTTCCTTATGGATTCTTGTGTTCCCGAAGACCGATCTTTTATTTGATGTTCTAGATATCAATTTACCTACATCAAGGAGAACATTTGAAGCAGAGTGCTCAACCTCTCTTGGTCGATCATCCAGCTTTTGTTTCTTGGAATCGTCAAGGTAGAATATGAGAAAGTGGTGTTTTCCTCTGTATCTACATCCTCCATCGTTATTCATCATGGTAGTATGAGGTGGCACCAAGATCTTGGTGCAGATGTTGGTAAAACACATATGAATATGGAAATGCTCAAGTTCTAGAGAGTATGCTCAGACACTAGGTTATATCGTCGGTATTGTTTGGAATGTGCCCTTTGTTGTCGAGTCGTTCTATATCTCTATTTTCATTTGCAAGCTGAGTATGCCATTTCTTAGAACTCCTTCAAACGATCGCTTGTTAATTGCCTTAGCCTGGTATGAAGAGTTTCAATCATCTATATATCAAAAGTAATTCTTTTTGACACTTAAGAGAATAATTCTATGAGTCATCTCCTCTCAGGTGCCCCGTTATGGTATTGAGGGCAATTAACTCCCCGCTACTTTGAAATGGTTCACCATCTTCTTAAGCGTGGAGTAGTTGTCTTCCCAATTGAACCTTCGCAGTTGTTTCTTACCATCCCTCCTGATATGAGCTTTGAGTCTCAGCTTAAGAGGTGTTTCTATGTCTCCATCCATGAGTTGATCCTGAATTGCTCAATCTTCGAGAAGATCAAATCTTGTAGAGTTCCCCTCTCTTTCCATCATCATGTTGGGTGAAGTTTTCGATTCAAAGATGTCAAGATCAACATGATGCAGGGAATCAACTTTCTTATGAAGTAAAATCTGGATCGTGAAGATTGTGTTGACTTTGTGTCCCCTTTGTCTCCTTACCTCGTGTCTTGAATCTCGGGACAAGAATCTTGTTTAGTGGGGGTGAGTTGTCATAGCCCTTGAATTTGATTGTAGATAGTTGCATAAGCATCCATGCATCATGTCTAAATTTATCTAAAAATTGAAATGAGGATTGATCAAACCCTAGCACCCCTCTGAAATACTAGGTTCAAATTTAAATCTTTTTAATGAACCCAAAATGCCCTTCACAAAATTTCATCATTTTTTATTTGGTCCAAAACCTCTTCCAAAAATGGTGCACATTTTTTGTAGGTCTCTTTGGATTGTTGAATTAATTCATAAAGTATTTGAATTTGGGTATTTAACTGATACAAATAATTGTAATGCCCAGATAATTTTAAAAATGGTTGAGGGCTGTTGGAAATAATTCTAACAGTGCCCACAGTTTATTTTAGGATTATATAAAATGATTTAGTGTGTTTACTAAATCTAGACAACAAAGTCAAAAATAGAGAAAGACAGAAAACCCACCTGGGCCACTTACCTGGGCTGCTCCTGTAACAACGGCCGAGCCCACCAGGGGCTCCCGTGTCTTCTTCCTCCTTTGGAAAAAGGACCGAGGCGCGTGGTCGCCGCGCACCGGCCACCTCCAACCGACCTGGCTGCCTCCTCTTTGCGTTGGACCGGCCTGGACAGGAAATGCAACCTCCCCGACCCCTCTAGTCCATCCACTCCTTCCCCCCACTATGTTCGTCCTCTCCCTCGCCCTCTCGCTCGAACTCGAGTTCCCCCGTCGCCACCCCCTGTTGCCCGCACGGCCACCGTGCCTCCCTCGCCCTACCGACGTGCCCAACGGCTCCGCCTCAGCCATCGAGCTCTCTGCCAGCACATGCACACCGGGACGCCCTACAGAGCTGCCCTTGGCGTCAGCTTCCTCTTAAGTGCCGTGGATCGCCGCCATAAAATTCGTCGCCATTCGGCCTCTCCCAAGCTCGCCGCGCATCTCTTCTTGACCGTGGTGAGCACCCGGTCATTTTCGCCCTAACCCAGCCTCCGTTTGATCACGTAGTCATCGCCCCCTTACTCACAATAGCCGCCGCTGCACGAGCTCATCGCCAGTGAGGCCCTAGTGACCAAATGGTCCCGCGCGTGCGTCTGTTGCACTCGCCTCGTCCAGAAGAGCAACTCTAGCATGACAGCTAATTTGCTTGCAAACCGCAGCACTAAACCCACATCCACACGAGCTCTGGCCGCCTCCGAGGTCGACGTCGTGCTCCACAACGGCCACGTCGCGCCCTCCCCCTGCCACAGTTGGATGCGCATGAGCTCCGTCTCGCCGTAGAACCCAAGCGAGTCGAAAATCGTGCTCTGTGGGCGATTTCCGAGCCACCCCGCCGCTGCAGCACCTCACCGGTGTGTTAGCTCTGGCTAAACGCCGGTTAAACTAACCTAATGACCCCCATGGGTCACTGACTTGTGGGCCCATGGCCCACTAACACTTTTAGTTAGGATTAAATTAGCACTAACAGTCGCTGTTAATTAGTTAACACAGTCACATGCGGGGCCTACTAGTCAGGTTTGACCTGGTCCACTATGTTGACATGCTGACGTCAGTATGACGTCATGTTGATGCAATAAATCATTTTACTGTATTTTGCTAATTTCTAAATAACAAGAAAAATCTAGAAAATGATTTAAACTTCAAAAATTCATACTTAATTAACCATGGCTCACATGGAAAAGATTTATATATGAAAATTGATAAGAAAAATTCAATCTATCCAATGGCACTGGATTAAAAATAATGCATGACAAAACAAGTTAATCTTTTTGTTTAGCTCAAAAGAACTAAATGGACTTTGAAAATTCATATGTTGAGTTTGAATTTGAACTGTTGGTTCAAATCATCTCAAACCCTTATGTTGCTAGCTGCATTAGCTCAAATCACAGCATATTTCCATGTCACATTCATGCATCATATTGTTGCATTGCATTGATTGTGTTCCTTCTCTATTTGTCGGTGTTATTCCCTCTCAGTGGATGTTGTTCCGACGTAGTGATCGCTGACACTGATGAAGAGCTATACTATCTTATGAAGTGCCAGGCAAGCAAACCCCCTTTGAGCATTTCGATACAATCCCACTCTCTCGCTCTTGCTCTCTTTTATTGCATTAGGACAACAACGATTAAACTGTTACATGTTGCAGTAGTTGAACACATTCCTCTGCATGACCTGTCTTTGCCACATTAATTAGTAAAACCCCACTAGCATGAGTAGGAGTTATTTGAGCCATGATGTGACTACTCATTCATGCTTGCTTGTTATGCCTGCTATGCTTAGAGTTGTGTCGGGTCTAATTCATCTGCGATGGACTGGAATGGTGATGAGCATGTCCTCCTGTTGAGAGCTAAGTGTGTGAGCATGATTTGGTAAAGGTAGCGATGAGAGGCCATGTAGGAGTACATGGTGGGTTGTCTCGTTGAAATCGTCATCAAGAACTGAGTTCTGTGTTGCTGATCCAAGACAATTACTACCACACATTGGGTATCGGTAGCTCGACCCCTCTCGACTTATTAGTCACCTTGATCTCTCTCCATGTGTTGCAACTAGTTTCTGGTGTTTGTAGGTTGTGTTAGTAGTCTACCAAGTGGCTCCCAGTAAAGGTGGGCATGGGACAGACTAGGCACCATGGCCCGGTGTACCAAGTGGCACCCGTTTGGTGGGCTTGGGAACCCTGCACACATCATTTGGGGCTGTAGTGGTAACCCCGACCGGACTTCCTTGCGGATGGAAACTGAATAGGTGATAAACCTGGACTACAGTCTTGTGTGGTTAGTCAGGTCATGGCCGACACCCTCGCCAGGATTCCGCTTGAAGGTTGCCGAGATACATGATGTGTACATGGCGGTAAGTGGCGAGAGCGTGTGTGAAGAAGTACGCCCCTGGAGGGTAATATGATCTATTCGAATAACCGTGTCCGTGGATATGGACTAGTTGGAATGCTTACATTGTTCATAGATTACTGAAAGTGGATTCCCTAAAATGCGCAAGATAAGCGTGAGTGCTCTGGAAGACCTTCTCGTAGGGAGACGAGAGCGGATTCATAGTGGTGTATTGATATGGTGAATATGTGGACTCGTGTGCGCCACGTAAAAAGAGTTACCAGCAGTCATAGTACAGGAAAGACACTGAGTCAAAGCTTGCTTGCCCCAGTTAAACTCCACACCCCCTGTGTTTATACGGGTCCATATGTAGCTAGTTCCGATGTAAGTCTTGTTCGGTACATTTGTACTCACGTTTACTTAATTTATGTTTTTGCGGAGGAGACTTCAGTCTCACGAGTAGTTCGGCGTGGGCTTCTATGTTTAGCCTATTACCTTAGCTACGATATTGTACCCCTGGGAGGGTCTTGTAGATTGTTAGGCTTCACACCCTTTTTCATTTGTAGTTGTATGTACTCAGGCATGTTATGATTCCGTTGCTGGTGCGCTCTGTAGGTTGGGTCATGTGACCCTTGTTTGTAATAAATGCTATGTGGCTCTTCTAGGCCTTTATCTATATGAGTTGTTGAGTTATGTTGTGATGCCATGTTGCACAACAAATACTTGCATGTTATGCGTACGTGTAGCACATATTACTATGTGTGGGATCCGAGACCTAGTTGTTTATTCTTGGTAGCCTCTCTTATGGGGAAATGTCTCCTAGTGCTTCCACTAAGGCATGGTAGCTTGGTACTGCTCCAGAACACATGGGATGATCAGCATGTGTCCTTCATTGCTCTAGTGTCTGTCCCTACGGGTAAATATCACGCGGTGCCTACAGGCATCATGCTAGCTTGCTACAGCCTGGTTTCACTCGTTGCTGACCAAAACGTGCATTGTTGGGTCATGTATGCATGTCCCTATAAGTTAGTGCTACCTTGGGTTTACGAGTAGTCATGTCAGGTCAGCTTCTCCGTCATATGGATGCTAGCGAGACTATCATATACATGAGCCAAAAGGCGCAAATGGTCCCGGGCCAGGTAGGGTGGCACCCGTCGGGATACCGTGTGTGAGGCCACAAAGTGATATGATGTGTTTCATGCTAGATCGGTGTGACTTAGGATCGGGGTCGTAACAATAGTTTACTAAGAAAACATGAGTACAAAGGTACTCAGCAAGTCTTACATCAGATCCTGTCATACATGCAACATTATCAACAAGGGTAGTGTTGGTTATTGCAGCAAGCCAGCTCTTACTCTTGGCTATTCTATACTACGTCCATCGGTAGTTTGAATAAGATGAGATAGCGCACACGAGTACACTAATCACCATGAGAATACTCCATCGTGGATCCTCTCCTGTCTTCCCATCAGAGGGCCACCCACGGCACTCACATTTGTCTTGAGACTTTTATGAGTAACCATTAACTTGTCTATGAACTGCCTAAGCAAGCAAGTAGTCCATTACAGCGGACGCGGCTATTCGAATAGTTTGATAACCCTGCGGGGGTCTAGTTCTTCACCCATGTGTCCACCACTTAGCGCTTGCACACGTCACGTGCTCGGCAGACTTCAATCGAAAGCCGGCGATGGTGTAGACCATGACCTAACCAACCACACAATTCTCTAGTCCTGGTTTATCGCCTATTCGGGTTCCATCCACAAGGAGATCCGGCCGGGGTTTCCACTACGGCTGAAACAATGTGAGCAAGGTTCCTGAGTCACCAAATTGGCAACTCGGTACACCGAGCCACTTACCCGCTGCATCGCAGCTCACCCCTAGGGTCAGCGCTGCGCAGGGCCTCCAGTGACTACAAACACCAGAAACTACTTGCAACTCATGGACCGAGATGATGGAAGTAAATAAGTCGAGCGAGGTCATATTTTAGGGCCCAACGTGTGGTAGTAGCCGATCTTGAATCACACACACAGAACTCAGTTCTTAGGGATGATTCCAATGAAACAACCCACCATGTAGTCCTACATGGCCTTTCATCGATACCTTTACCAAAACATGTTCAACACTTCACTCTCATTACCGACACAACCATTTCACTCCGATCCATCACCCAGATGAACCAGACCTGACACAACTCTAAGCATAGCAGTCATAGCATGGTAGGAAACACAACATGGCTCGAACAACTCCTAGAGATGCTAGTGGGTTTCATCTAGGTACTGTGGCAAAGACATGTCATGCAGAGGAAAGGAGTTCAACTACCGCAACAAGCAACAGTTTGAAATGTTGTTGTCTTAATGTAGTAAATGAGAGCAGGAGCGAAAAGATGGGATTGTATTGAGATGATAAATGGGGGTTCCTTGCTTGGCAGGGTGGTGGAAGGGTCCTGCCCTTCGGCTGGATATTCACGGATATCCTCAGGTGCAGGACCTACCACGGGGATCACACTAGTAACACAATCAATTTAGCGCAATATGCAACAATATGATGCATGCACATGACATGGCAAAATGGGTGTGTTGAGCTAATGCAACTAAAACCAGAGGGTTTGAGTCAATTTCAACCAAAGGATCAAATTCAAACTAGGAATTTACTAAGTGCATTACAATGTTCTGATCTATACAACAAGATTAAGTTGCTTTGCCATGGATGAAACCAGTACCAATGGATAGATTGGATTTTTTTTAACATTTTTCATATATAAATCTTTTCCATCTGAGTTATAGATTAATTTCTATGATTTATTGAAGTTTAGGCCTTTTTTGGATTTTCTGATTAACTAGAATTAAACTAATTCTAGAAAAGGAATGTTGTGTCGGAACTACGTCATCATGATGTCAATGGGTCAACGGGGTGGCACAGGTCCAACTGACCAGTGGGTCCCATGTGTCAGTGTCTAACTAAAGTAACCTAATATAATTAACCTAAACTAACTTAATTAGACGGGCGGGGCCCACATGTCATAGAACCAGGGGAGGTCAAACCCCCTGGTCAACAGGGCCTAAACCACCGGCGGCTTGATGCTGGCGTCCATAGACGCGGCAGAGGGCTCAGATTCGCTCTCCCGGTGCCCAAATGAGCAGCCGATATTGCCCACGGGGAGCCGGAGCTCGCCCGCATCCAGTGCAGAAGGCATCAACACCTAGGGCAGCCAAAGCTCGTCGAAAACGAGCTTGGGGCGGCGGACGACGTTTGGGTGCGAGCGGGGATGCGGCTGTGGTGGTCGTGGAAGTGCGCGCTTAGCACCTATGTCAACTACGCGAGGCGGCGAGCGTGTTAGACACGACGACCGGACCATTTGGTCATCGGGGTCACATCGGCGGTGAGCGTAGGAGGCGACACGTACGGGTGCAAGTGGTACGGTGGCTACGGCGTGCGAGAGCGAGAACCGAGAGGGGGAGAAGGGACAGTGGCTCACGATGAGTCGGGCGAGGAGAACGGCGAGCTCGGGGAGGGGTCAAAGCAGTTGGGTCAGCGAGGGGGACCTTCGGGGCCAGGAGGTCGAAGACGAGCTTGGTGGAGCCGGTGTAGGGCGAACAAGTACTCGGGGCATGGTCGGGGCGAAACGGCGGACGACAACGGAGCTTGCAGGCAAGGCAGGGAGGTGAGGACAAGACGGTTGCGACGAGCTTGACAGTCGAGGGCGGGGTAGAGAGCAGGAGGAGGAGAATGGGTGTCCAGGGGCTCGATGCAGCGCCGAGGAGGCCCTTTGAGGTGTCGAACTGATGTGGGCGACGCAACGAGGCAGGGAGGTGATACATCCCCATCGTATCTACTTTTCCAAACTTTTTGCCCTTGTTTTGGACTCTAATTTGCATGATTTGAATGGAACTAACCCGGACTGACGTTGTTTTCAGCAGAGTTGCCTTGGTATTATTTTCGTGCAAAAATAAAAGTTCTTGGAATGACCTAAAAATCCATGAAGAATATTTTTGGAATAGATAAAAATATTGGTGAAAGAGTCAACCGAGGGGGACCCGCCTGCTGTCCACAAGGGTGGAGGGCGCGCCCACCCCCATAAGGCGCGCACCCTGCCTTGTGGGTCCCCTGGACCTCCACCGCCCTCAAATCCAACTCCATATATTCACATTCAGGGAGAAAAATCATAGAGAAGGCTTCATCGCATTTTACGATACGGAGCCGCCGCTGCCTCCTGTTCTTCATCGGGAGGGTAGATCTGGAGTCCGTTCGGGGCTCCAGAGAGGGGAAATTGATGTCGTCATCATCATCAACCATCCTCCATCACCAATTTCGTGATGCTCACTGCCGTGCATGAGTAATCCCATCATAGGCTTGTTGGACGGCGATGGGTTGGATGCGATTTATCATGTAATCCCGTTTGTTTTGTTAAGGTTTGACCCCTAGTATCCACTATGTTCTGAGATTGATGTTGCTATGAATTTGCTATGCTTAATGCTTGTCACTAGGGCCCGAGTGCCTTGAATTCAGATCTGAACCCTTTATGTTTCCATGAATATATTTGTGTTCTTTATTCGATCTTGCAACTTGTAGACACCTATTACGAGTTATGATCCGCATACCCCAAGGTGACAATAATTGGGATTCTTTTAGGTGATTACTGTAGTTTGAGGAGTTCATGTATTCACTAAGTGCTAATGCTTTGTTCTAGTTCTCTATTAAAACGAGGCCTTAATATCCCTTAGTTTCCATTAGGACCCCGCTTCCACGGGATGGTGGGACAAAAGATGCCATGCAAGTTCTTTTCCATAAGCACGTATGACTATATATGGAATACATGCCTACATTATGATTGTTGCATTATGAATTGGACCTAGTTCTGTGTCACCCTAGGTTATAATTGTTGCATTATGATTGCCATCCGAAATAATTATCCATCATTGATCCATTGCCTATGATCTTTTCACATATTGATCTTTGCTAAATTACTTTCCGGTTGCTACTATTACCATCACTACATAAGTGCTACTGTTACTTTTGCCACTTTTACCGTTACTTCTATACGACCTTGCTACTAAATACTTTGCTGCAGATACTAAGTCTTTCAGGTGTGGTTGAATCCAGCTTCTAATACTTGAGAATATTCTTTATCTCCCTTTGTGTCGAATCAATAAATTTAGGTTGAATACTCTACCCTTGAAAACTGTTGCGATTCCCTATATTTGTCGGTTATCAACACCTTTTTTCTTGCGCCGTTGCCGGGGAGCATAGGTCTATTCTCTGAGTCACATGGGATTTATATCCGTTGATCACTATGAGGAATTTGAAAGATACTAGAACCACGATCTATCCCTCTACTAGAGGGGAGGTAAGGAACTACCATCTAGCTCTGCACTTGATTCACCTTCTATTTTGAGTAAGCTTGCGACACCTACACCTGCTATTGATTCTGATATGTCGTATGTTATTGATGATCATACTTCTGCTATGAATGATGCTTATGATGCTACTACCACTACTGCAAGATGCTGCTAACGCGACACTACGATCAGAGACCCTTTGACGAAACGGTGTGCGATGCAATAATCACAAACAGTGGTGTAAAAAAACTGCCAAAAAACATGCAAAACGTTTGCGATGATGGATGCATCAAACATGGTTCACATTTTAGTTGCGTGTGATATGCAGGGCATACGGTTCAGTTCAATGAACTGTTTGCGATGAGGAAGAAGAACATAAACGAGTAGCCGGATGAAGGCGTGTGCAGTATACGATATACAGTTCAATTGGATTAATTTTTTGTGATGAGGCGGAACAATAGAAATGGACAACTAGATAAAGGTGTGTGCGATTGAGGGCATACACTTCAAAAGGATTAACTATTTGCAATTAGGCAACAGAACAGAAACAGTCAGCCAGATCAAACGTGTGTGCGATTGATGGCATACACTTCACACGGATGAACTGTTTTTGATTAGCCACAACAAACAGAAACAATTAGACAGATCAACGTGTGTGCACTAGACGAGCACACATTCTAATTAAAAGAAGCGTGCATGATGGTAATAATGAGCGTGCACGGTTCTTGGAACAAGACATGTGCTGCCATTGCCTATTGCGGTGCACCCTATGGTGCAAATGCCACGTACGTGGCCGAGAAAGCGTGCCCACATTACGTTGTCTGGGGATAGTGGCGCACATAGAAATTATAGAATCGTTAATAAATTTTGAGCTTGCGTCCCGTCACATTCCAAGTTGCGATCATACCGATCAAAACCTAAACGGTTTCCCACTTAGGAGTGTATTAGTACTCGGTTATAAATACTACCACTCCAAGATGAGTACACATTCCTCATCAACTCCTCATCCACAAAAACAAACAAGTCATTCATCATCGTACCCTTGCGTCTGCCATGGCTGGCGTGAGTTCTGGGTCGAGAGATTGCCACCAGGGAGAGGCGAGCATGGAAGCGGAAGCACGAGAGATGTCCCGCCTCACCGCTAAAGCAGCCGACATGTCCTGCCGCGTGGCTGTAGCAGCACAGAGGTTCTGCCGTGCTGCCGAGGCAGCACGGAGGTCCTGCCATGTTGTCGATGCAGCTGACTGGTGCGGCCACACTGCGGAAGCAGTAGAGATGTTCGACCACGCCGCGGAAGCAGTAGAGATGTCCTCCCGCGCCACGGTGGCCTATAAAAATGTCTCGCGGGACAGCGAGGACTCTTATAGGTGCATGCATGTGATCATCCATAGCCAGATGGATCAGATCTCTAGCTATGCGAGGATGCAGGACGACATGAAATCCTTGTTTGAACAGGCTATCGGCGTCATCCGGCAACTAAGTTAGAGCAGTGAGAAGCTCCAGGCCGAGCGTGACCTGCTGAGTGTGAAGATCGTCGGAAGTGTGTAACAGCAGGTGGAGACCACTGGCTTGTTGAAGAGGACCAGCGTCATCATCGAGAAACTTATGGATGAGAATAATGTGCTACGCATGAAGCGCAAAAGGTTGGTGGAGGAATCCGTGGATGCTCTCAAGCAGCATATTGAGGACAGTAAAGTGCTCATCGCCGCTCGCCACGGAGACTAGTTCCCGCGTCCTGCAGCAACTCATCAAGAAAGTAGAGATCAGCGAGCCAGATCATTGTCTTCCTTCTTCTTTTGTTGTTGTGTATTTCAGGCGTTGCTGCATGTGGCTTTTTTTAATTATGTTCCTAAATATGTAAGATAATTATTATCCACTGTCATCGTCCTTATATTCATCATGCTTGCCATAAGTTGCAGTCGATGCTATATAGGTCCGTCGAATCTTACATCAAGATCCTTGCAAAACTTTCTTTTCAGATTTTCATTTTTCTCTCTTAAATCTCTATCTAGTGAGACATAGCCACGCCGTGAAACAGGGCCTTAGTGCCATTAACGGAGACACTGGGAGGGAGGTGTGCGACAGATAGAGGTCAAAGGGCTCTCCTCCCGATGAGCACGTGCAGGGCTTTGATCGCACGCCTCCCGTACTCAAATAGCTACCCCGCACGACACCTCCTAGCCAATAAAAAAGGGGACGTGTGGCGGCACGTAATTGGTAAGTAGAACGCCCACTGTTCCAATAATAATTGTGTTTCCTATTTGTAACGTGACAACACTTGTTCCAAAATGACTTTGTTGATTTTTAATGTGTGTGCCTTCGCAAGTTGGACGGAAAAATTACCACAGCATGTTTGGTGCCATGTCATGACACCATGCCCAGTTTCATAATTTTCAGGCATGTTTTGGATTTATAGGAATTAAAAATGAAGTTTCTCAATCTTTCTGGCCGAGCCAGGACGCCCAGATGTTTGAACTTCATTCCAATCTCTTGCATGGGACCAAGAAATTCACCCAAGGACACACATGTGATTTTTCAACCAACTTTGGTGCACCGGAGCATGTGCTTGTAGTTCAAATTTGAATTATGCACATTAAATGCCCAGAAATTCAATTAATGTATAGAAAAGGCCAAATGAACTTGGAATAATTCCAAATTTTAGCACAATATTTCTATTTGGTCTAAACTTCCTATGTAAAAAAATTAAGGCGGGAGAAGGTAGTGTACATATGTCGTTTCGCACACGGAGGTGACATGTTCCCTCTCGGAAACACGATCCTTCTAGAGAGAAGCTCCCGTTTGCAACAAGCTTATACCAAAGCTTGTCCCAATTCGGCCAAACAATTTACCGTAGCATGTTGGTTCTAGGTCATGACACCATGCCAAGTTTCATGATTTTCAGGCGTGTTTTGGATTTACCTGAATTAAAAAACCAAGTTTCTCAATCTTTCCGGTTGAGCCACGACACCCAGATGTTTGAATTTGATTCCCATTTCTTGCATGGGACCTAGAAATTCACCCAAGGACACACATGTGATTTTTCAACCAACTTTGGTGCACTGGAGCATGTGCTTGTAGTTCAAATTTGAATTATGCACATTAAATGCCCAAAATATCAATTAATGTATAAAAACGGCCAGACGAACTCGGAATTATTCCAAAATTTAGCATGATACTTCTATTTGGTCTAATATGCCTTTGTAAAAAAATTAAGGTGGGAGAAAGCAGTGTACGTATGTCATTTCGCACAAGGACGTGACACGTTCCCTCTCATAACCACGAGCCTTCTTGAGAGAAGCTCCAGTCTGCAAGAAGCTTATACCAAAGCTTGTCCCAATTCGGCCAAAAACTTTACCGCAACATGTTGGTGCAATGTTTTGACACCATGCCAAGTTTCATGATTTTCAGGTGTTTTGGATTTACCTGAATTAAAAAACCAAGTTTCTCAATCTTTTCGGTTGAGCCACGACACCCAGATGTTTGAATTTCATTCCCATTTCTTGCATGAGACTTAGAAATTCACCCAAGGATACACATGTGATTTTTCAACCAACTTTGGTGCACTGGTGCATGTCCATGTAGTTCAAATTTGAATTATGCACATTAAATGCCCAAAAAATCAATTAATGTATAAAAAGGCCAGACGAACTCGGAATAATTCCAAAATTTAGCATGATACTTCTATTTGGTCTAATATGCCTTTGTAAACAAATTAAGGTGGGAGAAGGCAGTATACATATGTCGTTTCGCACAAGGAGGTGACAGTTCCCTCTCATAACCACGAGCCTTCTTGAGAGAAGCTCCGGTTTGCAAGAAACTTATACCAAAGCTTGTCCCAATTCGGACGAAAAATTTACCAGAGCATGTTGGTGCCATGTCATGACACCATGCCAAGTTTCATGATTTCCAGGCATGTTTTGGATTTACATGAATTAAAAAACCAAGTTTCTCAATCTGTCCGGTCGAGCCATGACGCCCAGATGTTTGAATTTCATTCTCATTTCTTGCACGGGACCTAGAAATTCACCCAAGGACACACATGTGATTTTTCATCCAACTTTGGTGCACTGGAGCATGTGCTTGTAGTTCAAATTTGAATTATGCACTTTAAATGCCCAGAAATTCGATTAATGTATAAAAAGGACAAACGAAGCCGGAATAATTCCAAAATTTACCATGATACTTCTATTTAGTCTAACCTGTGTGTGTAAAAAATTTAAGGAGGGAGAAGGCAGTGTACGTATGTCATTTCGCACATGGAGGTGACACGTTTCCTCTCGGAAGCACGAGCCTTCTTGAGAGAAGCTCCGATTTGCAAGAAGCTTATACCAAAGCTTGTCCCAATTCAGCCAAAAAATTACCACAACATGTTGGTGCGATGTCATGACACCATGCCAAGTTTCATGATTTTCAGGCATGTTTTGGATTTACATGAATTAAAAAACCAATTTTCTCAATCTTTCCGGCCGAGCCACGGCGCCCAAATGTTTGAATTTCATCCCCATTTCTTGCATCGGACCTAGCAATTCACCCAAGGACAAACATGTGATTTTTCAACCAACTTTGGTGCACTGGAGCATGTGCTTGTAGTTCAAATTTGAATTATGCACATTAAATGCCCAAAAAATCAATTAATGTATAAAAAAGGCCAAATGAACCCGAAATAATTCCAAAATTTAGCATGATACTTCTATTTGGTATCATCTGCCTTTGTAAAAAAATTAAGGTGGGAGAAGGCAGTGTAGGTATGTCATTTCGCACATGGAGATGACACGTTCCCTCTCGGAACCACGAGGCTTCTTGAGAGAAGCTCCGGTTTGCAAGAAGCTTATACCAAAGCTTGTCCCAATTCGGCCAAAAACTTTACCGCAGCATGTTGGTGCCAGGTCATGACACCATGCCAAGTTTCATGATTTTCAGGCGTGTTTTGGATTTACCTGAATTAAAAAACCAAGTTTCTCAATCTTTCCGGTTGAGCCACGACACCCAGATGTTTGAATTTGATTCCCATTTCTTGCATGGGACCTAGAAATTCACCCAAGGACACACATGTGATTTTTCAACCAACTTTGGTGCACTAGAGCATGTGCTTGTAGTTCAAATTTGAATTATGCACATTAAATGCCCAAAATATCAATTAATGTATAAAAAAGGCTAGACGAACTCGGAATTATTCCAAAATTTAGCATGATACTTCTATTTGGTCTAATATGCCTTTGTAAAAAAATTAAGGTGGGAGAAAGCAGTGTACGTATGTCATTTCGCACAAGGACGTGACACGTTCCCTCTCATAACCACAAGCCTTCTTGAGAGAAGCTCCGGTTTGCAAGAAGCTTATACCAAAGCTTGTCCCAATTCGGCCAAAAACTTTATCACAACATGTTGGTGCAATGTTTTGACACCATGCCAAGTTTCATGATTTTCAGGCGTGTTTTGGATTTACCTGAATTAAAAAACCAAGTTTCTCAATCTTTCCGGTTGAGCCACGACACCCAGATGTTTGAATTTCATTCCCATTTCTTGCATGAGACTTAGAAATTCACCCAAGGATACACATGTGATTTTTCAACCAACTTTGGTGCACTGGTGCATGTCCATGTAGTTCAAATTTGAATTATGCACATTAAATGCCCAAAAAATCAATTAATGTATAAAAAGGCCAGACGAACTCGGAATAATTCCAAAATTTAGCATGATACTTCTATTTGGTCTAATATGCCTTTGTAAACAAATTAAGGTGGGAGAAGGCAGTATACATATGTCATTTCGCACAAGGAGGTGACAGTTCCCTCTCATAACCACGAGCCTTCTTGAGAGAAGCTCCGGATTGCAAGAAACTTATACCAAAGCTTGTCCCAATTCGGATGAAAAATTTACCAGAGCATGTTGGTGCCATGTCATGACACCAGGCCAAGTTTCATGATTTCCAAGCATGTTTTGGATTTACATGAATTAAAAAACCAAGTTTCTCAATCTGTCCGGTCGAGCCACGACGCCCAGATGTTTGAATTTCATTCTCATTTCTTGCACGGGACCTAGAAATTCACCCAAGGACACACATGTGATTTTTCATCCAACTTTGGTGCACTGGAGCATCTGCTTGTTGTTCAAATTTGAATTATGCACTTTAAATGCCCAGAAATTCGATTAATGTATAAAAAGGACAAACGAAGCCGGAATAATTCCAAAATTTACCATGATACTTCTATTTAGTCTAACCTGTGTGTGTAAAAAATTTAAGGCGGGAGAAGGCAGTGTACGGATGTCGTTTCGCACACGGAGGTGACACGTTTCCTCTCGGAAGCACGAGCCTTCTTGAGAGAAGCTCCGATTTGCAAGAAGCTTATACCAAAGCTTGTCCCAATTCAGCCAAAAAATTACCACAACATGTTGGTGCAACGTTTTGACACCATGCCAAGTTTAATGATTTTCAGGCGTGTTTTGGATTTACCTAAATTAAAAAACCAAGTTTCTCAATCTTTCCGGTTGAGCCACGGCACCCAGATATTTGAATTTCATTCCCATTTCTTGCATGGGACCTAGAAATTCACCCAAGGACACACATGTGATTTGTCAACCAACTTTGGTGCACTGGAGCATGTGCTTGTAGTTCAAATTTCAA
Source organism: Triticum dicoccoides (assembly GCF_002162155.2). Classification (NCBI taxonomy): domain Eukaryota; kingdom Viridiplantae; phylum Streptophyta; class Magnoliopsida; order Poales; family Poaceae; genus Triticum; species Triticum dicoccoides. The sequence goes on along the minus strand of NC_041391.1, from coordinate 381,817,132 downwards.
TTATGCACATTAAATGCCCAAAATATCAATTAATGTATAAAAAAGGCCAGACGAACTCGGAATTATTCCAAAATTTAGCATGATACTTCTATTTGGTCTAATATGCCTTTGTAAAAAATTAAGGTGGGAGAAAGCAGTGTTCGTATGTCATTTCGCACAAGGACGTGACACGTTCCCTCTCATAACCACGAGCCTTCTTGAGAGAAGCTCTGGTTTGCAAGAAGCTTACACCAACGCTTGTCCCAATTCGGCCAAAAACTTTACCGCAACATGTTGGTGCAATGTTTTGACACCATGCCAAGTTTCATGATTTTCAGGCGTGTTTTGGATTTACCTGAATTAAAAAACCAAGTTTCTCAATCTTTCCGGTTGAGCCAGGACGCCCAGATGTTTGAATTTCATTCTCATTTCTTGCACGGGACCTAGAAATTCACCCAAGGACACACATGTGATTTTTCAACCAACTTTGGTGCACTGGAGCATGTGGTTGTAGTTCAAATTTGAATTATGCCCATTAAATGCCCAAAATATCAATTAATGTATAAAAAAGGCTAGACAAACTCGGAATTATTCCAAAATTTAGCATGCTACTTCTATTTGGTCTAATATGCCTTTGTAAAAAAATTAAGGTGGGAGAAAGCAGTGTACGTATGTCATTTCGCACAAGGACGTGACCGTTCCCTCTCATAACCATGAGCCTTCTTGAGAGAAGCTCCGGTTTGCAAGAAGCTTATACCAAAGCTTGTCCCAATTCGGCCAAAAACTTTACCGCAACATGTTGGTGCAATGTTTTGACACCATGCCAAGTTTCATGATTTTTAGGCATGTTTTGGATTTACCTGAATTAAAAAACCAAGTTTCTCAATCTTTCCGGTTGAGCCACGACACCCAGATGTTTGAATTTCATTCCCATTTCTTGCATGAGACTTAGAAATTCACCCAAGGATACACATGTGATTTTTCAACCAACATTGGTGCACTGGTGCATGTCCATGTAGTTCAAATAAATGCCCAAAAAATCAATTAATGTATAAAAAGGCCAGACGAACTCGGAATAATTCCAAAATTTAGCATGATACTTCTATTTGGTCTAATATGCCTTTGTAAACAAATTAAGGTGGGAGAAGGCAGTATACATATGTCGTTTCGCACAAGGAGGTGACAGTTCCCTCTCATAACCACGAGCCTTCTTGAGAGAAGCTCCGGTTTGCAAGAAACTTATACCAAAGCTTGTCCCAATTCGGACGAAAAATTTACCAGAGCATGTTGGTGCCATGTCATGACACCATGCCAAGTTTCATGATTTCCAGGCATGTTTTGGATTTACATGAATTAAAAAACCAAGTTTCTCAATCTGTCCGGTCGAGCCACGATGCCCAGATGTTTGAATTTCATTCTCATTTCTTGCACGGGACCTAGAAATTCACCCAAGGACACACATGTGATTTTTCATCCAACTTTGGTGCACTGGAGGATGTGCTTGTAGTTCAAATTTGAATTATGCACTTTAAATGCCCAGAAATTTGATTAATGTATAAAAAGGACAAACGAAGCCGGAATAATTCCAAAATTTACCATGATACTTCTATTTAGTCTAACCTGTGTGTGTAAAAAATTTAAGGCGGGAGAAGGCAGTGTACGTATGTCGTTTCGCACACGAAGGTGACACGTTTCCTCTCGGAAGCACGAGCCTTCTTGAGAGAAGCTCCGATTTGCAAGAAGCTTATACCAAAGCTTGTCCCAATTCAGCCAAAAAATTACCACAACATGTTGGTGCCATGTCATGACACCATGCCAAGTTTCATGATTTTCAGGCATGTTTTGGATTTACATGAATTAAAAAACCAATTTTCTCAATCTTTCCGGCCGAGCCACGGCGCCCAAATGTTTGAATTTCATCCCCATTTCTTGCATCGGACCTAGAAATTCACCCAAGGACAAACATGTGATTTTTCAACCAACTTTGGTGCACTGGAGCATGTGCTTGTAGTTCAAATTTGAATTATGCACATTAAATGCCCAGAAAATCAATTAATGTATAAAAAAGGCCAAATGAACCCGAAATAATTCCAAAATTTAGCATGATACTTCTATTTGGTATCATCTGCCTTTGTAAAAAACTTAAGGTGGGAGAAGGCAGTGTAGGTATGTCATTTCGCACATGGAGATGACACGTTCCCTCTCGGAACCACGAGGCTTCTTGAGAGAAGCTCCGGTTTGCAAGAAGCTTATACCGAAGCTTGTCCCAATTTGGCCAAAAACTTTACCGCGGCATGTTGGTGCCAGGTCATGACACCATGCCAAGTTTCATGATTTTCAGGCGTGTTTTGGATTTACCTGAATTAAAAAACCAAGTTTCTCAATCTTTCCGGTTGAGCCACAACACCCAGATGTTTGAATTTCATTCCCATTTCTTGCATGGGACCTAGAAATTCACCCAAGGACACACATGTGATTTTTCAACCAACTTTGGTGCACTGGAGCATGTGCTTGTAGTTCAAATTTGAATTATGCACATTAAATGCCCAAAATATCAATTAATGTATTAAAAAGGCCAGACGAACTCGGAATTATTCCAAAATTTAGCATGATACTTCTATTTGGTCTAATATGCCTTTGTAAAAAAATTAAGGTGGGAGAAAGCAGTGTACGTATGTCATTTCGCACAAGGACGTGACACGTTCCCTCTCATAACCACGAGCCTTCTTGAGAGAAGCCTCGGTTTGCAAGAAGCTTATACCAAAGCTTGTCCCAATTCGGCCAAAAACTTTACCGCAACATGTTGGTGCAACGTTTTGACACCATGCCAAGTTTCATGATTTTCAGGCGTGTTTTGGATTTACCTAAATTAAAAAACCAAGTTTCTCAATCTTTCCGGTTGAGCCACGACACCCAGATATTTGAATTTCATTCCCATTACTTGCATGGGACCTAGAAATTCACCCAAGGACACACATGTGATTTGTCAACCAACTTTGGTGCACTGGAGCATGTGCTTGTAGTTCAAATTTGAATTATGCACATTAAATGCCCAAAATATCAATTAATGTATAAAAAAGGCCATACGAACTCAGAATTATTCCAAAATTTAGCATGATACTTCTATTTTGTCTAATATGACTTTGTAAAAAATTAAGGTGGGAGAAAGCAGTGTACGTATGTCATTTCGCACAAGGACGTGACACGTTCCCTCTCATAACCACAAGCCTTCTTGAGAGAAGCTCCGGTTTGCAAGAAGCTTACACCAACGCTTGTCCCAATTCGGCCAAAAACTTTACCGCAACATGTTGGTGCAACGTTTTGACACCATGCCAAGTTTCATGATTTTCAGGCGTGTTTTGGATTTACCTAAATTAAAAAACCAAGTTTCTCAATCTTTCCGGTTGAGCCACGACGCCCAGATGTTTGAATTTCATTCCCATTTCTTGCATGGGACCTAGAAATTCACCCAAGGACACACATGTGATTTTTCAACCAACTTTGGTGCACTGGAGCATGTGGTTGTAGTTCAAATTTGAATTATGCCCATTAAATGCCCAAAATATCAATTAATGTATAAAAAAGGCCAGACGAACTCAGAATTATTCCAAAATTTAGCATGATACTTCTATTTGGTCTAATATGCCTTTGTAAAAAAATTAAGGTGGGAGAAAGCAGTGTACGTATGTCATTTCGCACAAGGACGTGACACGTTCCCTCTCATAACCACAAGCCTTCTTGAGAGAAGCTCCGGTTTGCAAGAAGCTTACACCAACGCTTGTCCCAATTCGGCCAAAAACTTTACCGCAACATGTTGGTGCAATGTTTTGACACCATGCCAAGTTTCATGATTTTCAGGCGTGTTTTGGATTTACCTGAATTAAAAAACCAAGTTTCTCAATCTTTCCGGTTGAGCCACGACGCCCAGATGTTTGAATTTCATTCTCATTTCTTGCACGGGACCTAGAAATTCACCCAAGGACACACATGTGATTTTTCAACCAACTTTGGTGCACTGGAGCATGTGGTTGTAGTTCAAATTTGAATTATGCCCATTAAATGCCCAAAATATCAATTAATGTATAAAAAAGGCTAGACGAACTCGGAATTATTCCAAAATTTAGCATGATACTTCTATTTGGTCTAATATGCCTTTGTAAACAAATTAAGGTGGGAGAAGGCAGTATACATATGTCGTTTCGCACAAGGAGGTGACAGTTCCCTCTCATAACCACGAGCCTTCTTGAGAGAAGCTCCGGTTTGCAAGAAACTTATACCAAAGCTTGTCCCAATTCGGACGAAAAATTTACCAGAGCATGTTGGTGCCATGTCATGACACCATGCCAAGTTTCATGATTTCCAGGCATGTTTTGGATTTACATGAATTAAAAAACCAAGTTTCTCAATCTGTCCGGTCGAGCCACGATGCCCAGATGTTTGAATTTCATTCTCATTTCTTGCACGGGACCTAGAAATTCACCCAAGGACACACATGTGATTTTTCATCCAACTTTGGTGCACTGGAGGATGTGCTTGTAGTTCAAATTTGAATTATGCACTTTAAATGCCCAGAAATTTGATTAATGTATAAAAAGGACAAACGAAGCCGGAATAATTCCAAAATTTACCATGATACTTCTATTTAGTCTAACCTGTGTGTGTAAAAAATTTAAGGCGGGAGAAGGCAGTGTACGTATGTCGTTTCGCACACGAAGGTGACACGTTTCCTCTCGGAAGCACGAGCCTTCTTGAGAGAAGCTCCGATTTGCAAGAAGCTTATACCAAAGCTTGTCCCAATTCAGCCAAAAAATTACCACAACATGTTGGTGCCATGTCATGACACCATGCCAAGTTTCATGATTTTCAGGCATGTTTTGGATTTACATGAATTAAAAAACCAATTTTCTCAATCTTTCCGGCCGAGCCACGGCGCCCAAATGTTTGAATTTCATCCCCATTTCTTGCATCGGACCTAGAAATTCACCCAAGGACAAACATGTGATTTTTCAACCAACTTTGGTGCACTGGAGCATGTGCTTGTAGTTCAAATTTGAATTATGCACATTAAATGCCCAGAAAATCAATTAATGTATAAAAAAGGCCAAATGAACCCGAAATAATTCCAAAATTTAGCATGATACTTCTATTTGGTATCATCTGCCTTTGTAAAAAACTTAAGGTGGGAGAAGGCAGTGTAGGTATGTCATTTCGCACATGGAGATGACACGTTCCCTCTCGGAACCACGAGGCTTCTTGAGAGAAGCTCCGGTTTGCAAGAAGCTTATACCGAAGCTTGTCCCAATTTGGCCAAAAACTTTACCGCGGCATGTTGGTGCCAGGTCATGACACCATGCCAAGTTTCATGATTTTCAGGCGTGTTTTGGATTTACCTGAATTAAAAAACCAAGTTTCTCAATCTTTCCGGTTGAGCCACAACACCCAGATGTTTGAATTTCATTCCCATTTCTTGCATGGGACCTAGAAATTCACCCAAGGACACACATGTGATTTTTCAACCAACTTTGGTGCACTGGAGCATGTGCTTGTAGTTCAAATTTGAATTATGCACATTAAATGCCCAAAATATCAATTAATGTATTAAAAAGGCCAGACGAACTCGGAATTATTCCAAAATTTAGCATGATACTTCTATTTGGTCTAATATGCCTTTGTAAAAAAATTAAGGTGGGAGAAAGCAGTGTACGTATGTCATTTCGCACAAGGACGTGACACGTTCCCTCTCATAACCACGAGCCTTCTTGAGAGAAGCCTCGGTTTGCAAGAAGCTTATACCAAAGCTTGTCCCAATTCGGCCAAAAACTTTACCGCAACATGTTGGTGCAACGTTTTGACACCATGCCAAGTTTCATGATTTTCAGGCGTGTTTTGGATTTACCTAAATTAAAAAACCAAGTTTCTCAATCTTTCCGGTTGAGCCACGACACCCAGATATTTGAATTTCATTCCCATTACTTGCATGGGACCTAGAAATTCACCCAAGGACACACATGTGATTTGTCAACCAACTTTGGTGCACTGGAGCATGTGCTTGTAGTTCAAATTTGAATTATGCACATTAAATGCCCAAAATATCAATTAATGTATAAAAAAGGCCATACGAACTCAGAATTATTCCAAAATTTAGCATGATACTTCTATTTTGTCTAATATGACTTTGTAAAAAATTAAGGTGGGAGAAAGCAGTGTACGTATGTCATTTCGCACAAGGACGTGACACGTTCCCTCTCATAACCACAAGCCTTCTTGAGAGAAGCTCCGGTTTGCAAGAAGCTTACACCAACGCTTGTCCCAATTCGGCCAAAAACTTTACCGCAACATGTTGGTGCAACGTTTTGACACCATGCCAAGTTTCATGATTTTCAGGCGTGTTTTGGATTTACCTAAATTAAAAAACCAAGTTTCTCAATCTTTCCGGTTGAGCCACGACGCCCAGATGTTTGAATTTCATTCCCATTTCTTGCATGGGACCTAGAAATTCACCCAAGGACACACATGTGATTTTTCAACCAACTTTGGTGCACTGGAGCATGTGGTTGTAGTTCAAATTTGAATTATGCCCATTAAATGCCCAAAATATCAATTAATGTATAAAAAAGGCCAGACGAACTCAGAATTATTCCAAAATTTAGCATGATACTTCTATTTGGTCTAATATGCCTTTGTAAAAAAATTAAGGTGGGAGAAAGCAGTGTACGTATGTCATTTCGCACAAGGACGTGACACGTTCCCTCTCATAACCACAAGCCTTCTTGAGAGAAGCTCCGGTTTGCAAGAAGCTTACACCAACGCTTGTCCCAATTCGGCCAAAAACTTTACCGCAACATGTTGGTGCAATGTTTTGACACCATGCCAAGTTTCATGATTTTCAGGCGTGTTTTGGATTTACCTGAATTAAAAAACCAAGTTTCTCAATCTTTCCGGTTGAGCCACGACGCCCAGATGTTTGAATTTCATTCTCATTTCTTGCACGGGACCTAGAAATTCACCCAAGGACACACATGTGATTTTTCAACCAACTTTGGTGCACTGGAGCATGTGGTTGTAGTTCAAATTTGAATTATGCCCATTAAATGCCCAAAATATCAATTAATGTATAAAAAAGGCTAGACGAACTCGGAATTATTCCAAAATTTAGCATGATACTTCTATTTGGTCTAATATGCCTTTGTAAACAAATTAAGGTGGGAGAAGGCAGTATACATATGTCGTTTCGCACAAGGAGGTGACAGTTCCCTCTCATAACCACGAGCCTTCTTGAGAGAAGCTCCGGTTTGCAAGAAACTTATACCAAAGCTTGTCCCAATTCGGACGAAAAATTTACCAGAGCATGTTGGTGCCATGTCATGACACCATGCCAAGTTTCATGATTTCCAGGCATGTTTTGGATTTACATGAATTAAAAAACCAAGTTTCTCAATCTGTCCGGTCGAGCCACGACGCCCAGATGTTTGAATTTCATTCTCATTTCTTGCACGGGACCTAGAAATTCACCCAAGGACACACATGTGATTTTTCATCCAACTTTGGTGCACTGGAGGATGTGCTTGTAGTTCAAATTTGAATTATGCACTTTAAATGCCCAGAAATTCGATTAATGTATAAAAAGGACAAACGAAGCCGGAATAATTCCAAAATTTACCATGATACTTCTATTTAGTCTATCCTGTGTGTGTAAAAAATTTAAGGCGGGAGAAGGCAGTGTACGTATGTCGTTTCGCACACGGAGGTGACACGTTTCCTCTCGGAAGCACGAGCCTTCTTGAGAGAAGCTCCGATTTGCAAGAAGCTTATACCAAAGCTTGTCCCAATTCAGCCAAAAAACTACCACAACATGTTGGTGCCATGTCATGACACCATGCCAAGTTTCGTGATTTTCAGGCATGTTTTGGATTTACATGAATTAAAAAACCAATTTTCTCAATCTTTCCGGCCGAGCCACGGCGCCCAAATGTTTGAATTTCATCCCCATTTCTTGCATCGGACCTAGAAATTCACCCAAGGACAAACATGTGATTTTTCAACCAACTTTGGTGCACTGGAGCATGTGCTTGTAGTTCAAATTTGAATTATGCACATTAAATGCCCAGAAAATCAATTAATGTATAAAAAAGGCCAAATGAACCCGAAATAATTCCAAAATTTAGCATGATACTTCTATTTGGTATCATCTGCCTTTGTAAAAAAATTAAGGTGGGAGAAGGCAGTGATTTCATTCTCATTTCTTGCACGGGACCTAGAAATTCACCCAAGGACACACATGTGATTTTTCAACCAACTTTGGTGCACTGGAGCATGTGGTTGTAGTTCAAATTTGAATTATGCCCATTAAATGCCCAAAATATCAATTAATGTATAAAAAAGGCTAGACGAACTCGGAATTATTCCAAAATTTAGCATGATACTTCTATTTGGTCTAATATGCCTTTGTAAACAAATTAAGGTGGGAGAAGGCAGTATACATATGTCGTTTCGCACAAGGAGGTGACAGTTCCCTCTCATAACCACGAGCCTTCTTGAGAGAAGCTCCGGTTTGCAAGAAACTTATACCAAAGCTTGTCCCAATTCGGATGAAAAATTTACCAGAGCATGTTGGTGCCATGTCATGACACCATGCCAAGTTTCATGATTTCCAGGCATGTTTTGGATTTACATGAATTAAAAAACCATGTTTCTCAATCTGTCCGGTCGAGCCACGACGCCCAGATGTTTGAATTTCATTCTCATTTCTTGCACGGGACCTAGAAATTCACCCAAGGACACACATGTGATTTTTCATCCAACTTTGGTGCACTGGAGGATGTGCTTGTAGTTCAAATTTGAATTATGCACTTTAAATGCCCAGAAATTCGATTAATGTATAACAAGGACAAACGAAGCCGGAATAATTCCAAAATTTACCATGATACTTCTATTTAGTCTATCCTGTGTGTGTAAAAAATTTAAGGCGGGAGAAGGCAGTGTACGTATGTCGTTTCGCACACGGAGGTGACACGTTTCCTCTCGGAAGCACGAGCCTTCTTGAGAGAAGCTCCGATTTGCAAGAAGCTTATACCAAAGCTTGTCCCAATTCAGCCAAAAAACTACCACAACATGTTGGTGCCATGTCATGACACCATGCCAAGTTTCGTGATTTTCAGGCATGTTTTGGATTTACATGAATTAAAAAACCAATTTTCTCAATCTTTCCGGCCGAGCCACGGCGCCCAAATGTTTGAATTTCATCCCCATTTCTTGCATCGGACCTAGAAATTCACCCAAGGACAAACATGTGATTTTTCAACCAACTTTGGTGCACTGGAGCATGTGCTTGTAGTTCAAATTTGAATTATGCACATTAAATGCCCAGAAAATCAATTAATGTATAAAAAAGGCCAAATGAACCCGAAATAATTCCAAAATTTAGCATGATACTTCTATTTGGTATCATCTGCCTTTGTAAAAAAATTAAGGTGGGAGAAGGCAGTGTAGGTATGTCATTTCGCACATGGAGATGACACGTTCCCTCTCAGAACCACGAGGCTTCTTGAGAGAAGCTCCGGTTTGCAAGAAGCTTATACCAAAGCTTGTCCCAATTCGGCCAAAAACTTTACCGCGGCATGTTGGTGCCAGGTCATGACACCATGCCAAGTTTCATGATTTTCAGGCGTGTTTTGGATTTACCTGAATTAAAAAACCAAGTTTCTCAATCTTTCCGGTTGAGCCACAACACCCAGATGTTTGAATTTCATTCCCATTTCTTGCATGGGACCTAGAAATTCACCCAAGGACACACATGTGATTTTTCAACCAACTTTGGTGCACTGGAGCATGTGCTTGTAGTTCAAATTTGAATTATGCACATTAAATGCCCAAAATATCAATTAATGTATAAAAAAGGCCAGACGAACTCGGAATTATTCCAAAATTTAGCATGATACTTCTATTTGGTCTAATATGCCTTTGTAAAAAAATTAAGGTGGGAGAAAGCAGTGTACGTATGTCATTTCGCACAAGGACGTGACACGTTCCCTCTCATAACCACGAGCCTTCTTGAGAGAAGCTCCGGTTTGCAAGAAGCTTATACCAAAGCTTGTCCCAATTCGGCCAAAAACTTTACCGCAACATGTTGGTGCAACGTTTTGACACCATGCCAAGTTTCATGATTTTCAGGCGTGTTTTGGATTTACCTAAATTAAAAAACCAAGTTTCTCAATCTTTTCGATTGAGCCACGACACCCAGATATTTGAATTTCATTCCCATTTCTTGCATGGGACCTAGAAATTCACCCAAGGACACACATGTGATTTGTCAACCAACTTTGGTGCACTGGAGCATGTGCTTGTAGTTCAAATTTGAATTATGCACATTAAATGCCCAAAATATCAATTAATGTATAAAAAAGGCCAGACGAACTCGGAATTATTCCAAAATTTAGCATGATACTTCTATTTGGTCTAATATGCCTTTGTAAAAAATTAAGGTGGGAGAAAGCAGTGTACGTATGTCATTTCGCACAAGGACGTGACACGTTCCCTCTCATAACCACGAGCCTTCTTGAGAGAAGCTCCGGTTTGCCAGAAGCTTACACCAACGCTTGTCCCAATTCGGCCAAAAACTTTACCGCAACATGTTGGTGCAATGTTTTGACACCATGCCAAGTTTCATGATTTTCAGGCGTGTTTTGGATTTACCTGAATTAAAAAACGATGTTTCTCAATCTTTCCGGTTGAGCCACGACGCCCAGATGTTTGAATTTCATTCTCATTTCTTGCACGGGACCTAGAAATTCACCCAAGGACACACATGTGATTTTTCAACCAACTTTGGTGCACTGGAGCATGTGGTTGTAGTTCAAATTTGAATTATGCCCATTAAATGCCCAAAATATCAATTAATGTATAAAAAAGGCTAGACGAACTCGGAATTATTCCAAAATTTAGCATGATACTTCTATTTGGTCTAATATGCCTTTGTAAACAAATTAAGGTGGGAGAAAGCAGTGTACGTATGTCATTTCGCACAAGGACGTGACACGTTCCCTCTCATAACCACGAGCCTTCTTGAGAGAAGCTCCGGTTTGCAAGAAGCTTATACCAAAGCTTGTCCCAATTCGGCCAAAAACTTTACCGCAACATGTTGGTGGAATGTTTTGACACCATGCCAAGTTTCATGATTTTCAGGCATGTTTTGGATTTACCTAAATTAAAAAACCAAGTTTCTCAATCTTTCCGGTTGAGCCACGACACCCAGATGTTTGAATTTAATTCCCATTTCTTGCATGAGACTTAGAAATTCACCCAAGGACACACATGTAATTTTTCAACCAACTTTGGTGCACTGGTGCATGTCCATGTAGTTCAAATTTGAATTATGCACATTAAATGCCCAAAAAATCAATTAATGTATAAAAAGGCCAGACGAACTCGGAATAATTCCAAAATTCAGCATGATACTTCTATTTTGTCTAATATGCCTTTGTAAACAAATTAAGGTGGGAGAAGGCAGTATACATATGTCGTTTCGCACAAGGAGGTGACAGTTCCCTCTCATAACCACGAGCCTTCTTGAGAGAAGCTCCGGTTTGCAAGAAACTTATACCAAAGCTTGTCCCAATTCGGACGAAAAATTTACCAGAGCATGTTGGTGCCATGTCATGACACCATGCCAAGTTTCATGATTTCCAGGCATGTTTTGGATTTACATGAATTAAAAAACCAAGTTTCTCAATCTGTCCGGTCGAGCCACGACGCCCAGATGTTTGAATTTCATTCTCATTTCTTGCACGGGACCTAGAAATTCACCCAAGGACACACATGTGATTTTTCATCCAACTTTGGTGCACTGGAGGATGTGCTTGTAGTTCAAATTTGAATTATGCACTTTAAATGCCCAGAAATTCGATTAATGTATAAAAAGGACAAACGAAGCCGGAATAATTCCAAAATTTACCATGATACTTCTATTTAGTCTAACCTGTGTGTGTACAAAATTTAAGGCGGGAGAAGGCAGTGTACGTATGTCGTTTCGCACATGGAGGTGACACGTTTCCTCTCGGAAGCACGAGCCTTCTTGAGAGAAGCTCCGATTTGCAAGAAGCTTATACCAAAGCTTGTCTCAATTCAGCCAAAAAATTACCACAACATGTTGGTGCCATGTCATGACACCATGCCAAGTTTCATGATTTTCAGGCATGTTTTGGATTTACATGAATTAAAAAACCAATTTTCTCAATCTTTCCGGCCGAGCCACGGCGCCCAAATGTTTGAATTTCATCCCCATTTCTTGCATCGGACCTAGAAATTCACCCAAGGACAAACATGTGATTTTTCAACCAACTTTGGTGCACTGGAGCATGTGCTTGTAGTTCAAATTTGAATTATGCACATTAAATGCCCAGAAAATCAATTAATGTATAAAAAAGGCCAAATGAACCCGAAATAATTCCAAAATTTAGCATGATACTTCTATTTGGTATCATCTGCCTTTGTAAAAAAATTAAGGTGGGAGAAGGCAGTGTAGGTATGTCATTTCGCACATGGAGATGACACGTTCCCTCTCGGAACCACAAGGCTTCTTGGGAGAAGCTCCGGTTTGCAAGAAGCTTATACCAAAGCTTGTCCCAATTCGGCCAAAAACTTTACCGCGGCATGTTGGTGCCAGCTCATGACACCATGCCAAGTTTCATGATTTTCAGGCGTGTTTTGGATTTACCTGAATTAAAAAACCAAGTTTCTCTATCTTTCCGGTTGAGCCACGACACCCAGATGTTTGAATTTGATTACCATTTCTTGCATGGGACCTAGAAATTCACCCAAGGACACACATGTGATTTTTCAACCAACTTTGGTGCACTGGAGCATGTGCTTGTAGTTCAAATTTGAATTATGCACATTAAATGCCCAAAATATCAATTAATGTATAAAAAAGGCCAGACGAACTCGAAATTATTCCAAAATTTAGCATGATACTTCTATTTGGTCTAATATGCCTTTGTAAAAAAATTAAGGTGGGAGAAAGCAGTGTACGTATGTCATTTCGCACAAGGACGTGACACGTCCCTCTCATAACCACGAGCCTTCTTGAGAGAAGCTCCGGTTTGCAAGAAGCTTATACCAAAGCTTGTCCCAATTCGGCCAAAAACTTTACCGCAACATGTTGGTGCAACATTTTGACACCATGCCAAGTTTCATGATTTTCAGGCGTGTTTTGGATTTACCTAAATTAAAAAACCAAGTTTCTCAATCTTTACGGTTGAGCCACGACACCCAGATGTTTGAATTTCATTCCCATTTCTTGCATGGGACCTATAAATTCACCCAAGGACACACATGTGATTTTTCAAACAACTTTGGTGCACTGGAGCATGTGCTTGTAGTTCAAATTTGAATTATGCACATTAAATGCCCAAAATATCAATTAATGTATAAAAAAGGCCAGACGAACTCGGAATTATTCCAAAATTTAGCATGATACTTCTATTTGGTCTAATATGCCTTTGTAAAAAAAATAAGGTGGGAGAAAGCAGTGTACGTATGTCATTTCGCACAAGGACGTGACACGTTCCCTCTCATAACCACGAGCCTTCTTGAGAGAAGCTCCGGTTTGCAAGAATCTTGCACCAACGCTTGTCCCAATTCGGCCAAAAACTTTACCGCAACATGTTGGTGCAATGTTTTGACACCATGTGAAGTTTCATGATTTTCAGGCGTGTTTTGGATTTACCTGAATTAAAAAACCAAGTTTCTCAATCTTTCCGGTTGAGCCACGACACCCAGATGTTTGAATTTCATTCTCATTTCTTGCACGGGACCTAGAAATTCACCCAAGGACACACATGTGATTTTTCAACCAACTTTGGTGCACTGGAGCATGTGGTTGTAGTTCAAATTTGAATTATGCCCATTAAATGCCCAAAATATCAATTAATGTATAAAAAAGGCCAGACGAACTCGGAATTATTCCAAAATTTAGCATGATACTTCTATTTGGTCTAATATGCCTTTGTAAAAAAATTAAGGTGGGAGAAAGCAGTGTACGTATGTCATTCCGCACAAGGACGTGACACGTTCCCTCTCATAACCACGAGCCTTCTTGAGAGAAGCTCCGGTTTGCAAGAAGCTTATACCAAAGCTTGTCCCAATTCGGCCAAAAACTTTACCGCAACATGTTGGTGCAATGTTTTGACACCATGCCAAGTTTCATGATTTTCAGGCGTGTTTTGGATTTACCTGAATTAAAAAACCAAGTTTCTCAATCTTTCCGGTTGAGCCACGATACCCAGATGTTTGAATTTCATTCCCATTTCTTTCATGAGACTTAGAAATTCTCCCAAGGATACACATGTGATTTTTCAACCAACTTTGGTGCACTGGTGCATGTCCATGTAGTTCAAATTTGAATTATGCACATTAAATGCCCAAAAAATAAATTAATGTATAAAAAGGCCACACGAACTCGGAATAATTCCAAAATTTAGCATGATACTTCTATTTGGTCTAATACGCCTTTGTAAACAAATTAAGGTGGGAGAAGGCAGTATACATATGTCTTTTCACACAAGGAGGTGATAGTTCCCTCTCATAACCACGAGCCTTCTTGAGAGAAGCTCCGGTTTGCAAGAAGCTTATACCAAAGCTTGTCCCAATTCAGACAAAAAATTTACCACATCATGTTGGTGCCATGTCATGACACCATGCCAAGTTTCATGATTTCCAGGCATGTTTTTGATTTACATGAATTAAAAAACAAAGTTTCTCAATCTGTCCGGTCGAGCCACAACGCCCAGATGTTTGAATTTCATTCTCATTTCTTGCATGGGACCTAGAAATTCACCCAAGGACACACATGTGATTTTTCATCCAACTTTGGTGCAGTGGAGCATGTGCTTGTAGTTCAAATTTGAATTATGCACATTAAATGCCCAGAAATTCGATTAATGTATAAAAAGGACAAACGAAGCCGGAATAATTCCAAATTTTACCATGATACTTCTGTTTAGTCTAACCTATGTGTGTAAAAAATTTAAGGCGGGAGAAGGCAGTGTACGTATGTCGTTTCGCACATGGAGGTGACATGTTTCCTCTCGGAAGCACGAGCCTTCTTGAGAGAAGCTCCGATTTGCAAGAAGCTTATACCAAAGCTTGTCCCAATTCAGCCAAAAAAATTACCACAACATGTTGGTGCCATGTCATGACACCATGCCAAGTTTCATGATTTTCAGGCATCTTTTGGATTTACATGAATTAAAAAACCAATTTTCTCAATCTTTCCGGCCGAGCCACGGCGCCCAAATGTTTGAATTTCATCCCCATTTCTTGCATCGGACCTAGAAATTCACCCAAGGACAAACATGTGATTTTTCAACCAACTTTGGTGCACTGGAGCATGTGCTTGTAGTTCAAATTTGAATTATGCACATTAAATGCCCAGAAAATCAATTAATGTATAAAAAAGGCCAAACGAACCCGGAATAATTCCAAAATTTAGCATCATACTTCTATTTGGTATCATCTTCCTTTGTAAAAATTTAAGGTGGGAGAAGGCAGTGTAGGTATGTCATTTTGCACATGGAGATGACACGTTCCCTCTCGGAACCACGAGGCTTCTTGAGAGAAGCTCCGGTTTGCAAGAAGCTTATACCAAAGCTTGTCCCAATTCGGCCAAAAACTTTACCGCAGCATGTTGGTGCCATGTTTTGACACCTTGCCAAGTTTCATGATTTTCAGGCGTGTTTTGGATTTACCTGAATTAAAAAACCAAGTTTCTCAATCTTTCCGGTTGAGCCACGACACCCAGATGTTTGAATTTCATTCCCACTTCTTGCATGAGACTTAGAAATTCACCCAAGGATACACATGTGATTTTTCAACCAACTTTGGTGCACTGGTGCATGTCCATGTAGTTCAAATTTGAATTATGCACATTAAATGCCCAAAAATCAATTAATGTATAAAAAAGGCCAGACGAACTTGGAATAATTCCAAAATTTAGCATGATACTTCTATTTGGTCTAATATGCCTTTGTAAACAAATTAAGGTGGTAGAAGGCAGTGTACATATGTCGTTTCGCACAAGGAGGTGACAGTTCCCTCTCAGAACCATGAGCCTTCTTGAGAGAAGCTCCGGTTTGCAAGAAGCTTATACCAAAGCTTGTGCCAATTCGGACAACAAATTTACCACAACATGTTGGTGCCATGTCATGACACCATGCCAAGTTTCATGATTTGCAGGCGTGTTTTGGATTTACATGAATTAAAAAACCAAGTTTCTCAATCTATCCGGTCGATCCATGATGCCCAGATGTTTGAATTTCATTCCAATTTCTTGCACGGGACCTAGAAATTCACCCAAGGACACATATGTGATTTTTCATCCAACTTTGGTGCACTGGAGCATGTGCTTGTAGTTCAAATTTGAATTATGCACGTTAAATGCCCATAAATTCAATTTATGTATAAAAAGGCCAAAAGAACCCGAAATAATTCCAAAATTTAGCATGATACTTCTATTTGGTCTAACCTGTCTATGTAAAAAAATTAAGGCGGGAGAAGGCAGTGTACGTATGTCGTTTCGCACATGGAGGTGACACGTTTCCTATAGGAACCACGAGCCTTGTTGAGAGAAGCTCTCATTTGCAAGAAGCTTATACCAAAGCTTGTCCCAATTCAGCCAAAAAAATTACCACAACATGTTGGTGCCATGTCATGACACCATGCCAAGTTTCCTGATTTTCAGGCATGTTTTGGATTTACATGAATTAAAAAACCAATTTTCTCAATCTTTTCGGCCGAGCCACGGTGCCCAAATGTTTGAATTTTATTCCCATTTCTTGCATGGGACCTAGAAATTCACCCAAGGACACACATGCAATTTTTCAACCAACTTTGGTGCATTAGAGCATGTGCTTGTAGTTCAAATTTGAACTATGCACATTAAATGAGCAAACATTCAATTAATGTATAAGAAAGTCCAAACGAACCCGGAATAATTCCAAATTTTAACACGGCACTCATATAGTTCTATGTTGCCTCTGTTAAAAAACAAGGTTGGAGGCAGCGTATATCATTTCGAACACAAAGGTGACACGCCCCCCTTGGGAACCACAAGTCTTCTTGAGAGAAGCTCCGGTTTGCAAGAAGCTTATACCAAAAACTTGTCCAAATGCGGCCAATTTTTTACCACAACATGTTGGTGCCATGAAATGACCCCACGCCAAGTTTCACGATTTTCAGGCAAGTTTTGAATTTCTAGGAATTTAAAAACCAAGTTTCTCAATGTTCCCGACCGAGCCACGACGCCCAGATGTTTGAATTTTATTCCCATTTCTTGCATGGGACCTATAAATTCACCCAAAGACACACATGTGATTTTTCAGCAAACTTTGGTGCACTAGAGCATGTGCTTGTAGTTCAAATTAGAATTATGCACATTAAATGCCAAGAAATTCAATTATTTCATAAAAATGCCAAACGAACCCGGAATAATTCCAAATTTAAATACGACACTCATTTAGTTGCATGTTCACTATACATAAATGTTCTAGCAATTCAAACACCATCCTTTCCCTCTGTAACACCATTTTCTCTTTCAGAACATAATGAACAAATCAGGTATACCACAAACAGTTTACTAGAAAGAATCGTGTGGGATGCGATGTAAAATATCTTGGCCTACCGTCTTGTCTGATTTACGCAGGAAGCTTCATCGTCTATAGTCCATCGCCCCTTCTTGAACCACACTTGCACGCCAGTTTCTCGCGGCACCGAGCGAAATAAATTTACCACCGCAGAAATATCTATCTCCCCGCCCCCTCCCTCCCACCAAAAGCCGCACTTCCACTATTCCTCCTTGCTTTCCAAGTTCAAACCTTCACTTACTGCTTACTGGCAGCTCAGCATCCTCGCCGGCGACCCTTCTCCTTGAGCGCTGCATCCTCACCAGCGACCCTTCTTCTTGCTGCACCGTCTCCTCGCCGCTGACACTTCTTCTTGCAGTGCCGCCTCCTCGCCGTCGACCGTTCTTCTGGCTGTGCGGCCTCCTCGCCGCTGACCCTTCTTCTTGTTGCGTGGCCTTGTTGATATGGTCAGGTAATGCACACCCTTCCCACACCATCCTCCTCCTTTCCCATCCCACATGCCCCGACCGATGGTGTGACACCTTCCGCCGAAATCACTACCCCCCTCCTCCAATTAAGTCGCGCACATAGCCATTTTGCACAAAGTATAACATGGAGCTCAGTAGCATCTGGCAGCGGAGAAGCAAATCGCGGCCGCACGCGCGCACGAGGAATGCTATGGCTTCCATGCGTGCCGACCGCCAGATCTTGGAGGAGCACCTCGTCTTCGAGGCTAGCATCGACACCGCCATGCGGTTATCTACTTTAAAATACAGGTTGTGCTGGTTTCTGGAGGCCACCGCCAATGCCTTCTAGTGATTTGTCCTCTGTAATGTTAATATGCAATCTGATGTTCAGTTTATAGTTTGGTCCTCTGAAATGTAATGTTCAATTAACACTTTGGTCCTCTAAAATTTAATGTTCAGTTAACAGTTTCGTCCAACAATTGCTACATCTTGTAGTAGTGTTCTCAAGCATTCTTTGTTTTGTTAATTGTCTTATCTTCTAGTACATGTTTCTATTCTGCAATGCTGTACTTAGCTAACTATTTTGGTTCATTTGATCTGCTATCCATTTAGCTGTTTGGTTCAGTTCTGCATTTAGATTTTCATTTGCTATGGGTAAATTTTTTGTATTGTTACGCATCTAAAATAAATAAAATTTGGTTGTACTCAATACATATTGTACTGGTAGTATGACAACTCTCAGTTAACCTGATCAAAATCTTCCTTATGTGTGTTGTAGGCAAACAATGGGAGACACTGCGGTTTACCATCGAGGTTTGTTCAAGCATGGTCCTTTGGCTAATAGCACATTATTGTGTAGTTGCAGGAATCATTCTAATATTTTAGTTTCTTACAATTTGTTCTTGCACATGTAGGTCCTGCTGTCAGAGGCTTAGACCCACTGTTCGACCCATTTTGCATATGGAGAAATGAGATGTCCATGAATATCATTCAAGTTAAGAAACTCGAAAAGATTGTCAGGATGAAGAAACTTGCGACGAATAATAGCAAGATCTTTGTTTGCACAATGAAGAAGAAATTAGTAACCTATAGGATGGTACTAACTATTTTACCTTGTTTTTACCCGTTGTGCCATTTCAAAATTTATAGCAGCGATTTTTTGCGTATCTTTGTTTTCTGTACTTTTCAAAGCAGTTCACCAATGATTACCTCTCAAACCACTTATCTCAGATATCGGGTTCCGGCAAAACTCTTAAGGTTCGAACACTAGGGTGTGCACGAATATCTCCTCCTACCAAATCTCGCTTTCAGCCTCGCCACGATCCCTAAGGTAGATCAATAAACAACACAAGAGACTCAAGATTTATACTGGTTCGGGCCACCGTTGTGGTGTAATACCCTAATCGAGTGTGTGGTGTGGTGGATTGCCTTTTGGGCTGATGATGAACAGTACAGAGGAAGAACAGCCTCACGAGGAGAGGTGTTCTTACGGTGGTGTGGATGAACTTAACTTGTTCTCTCTCTACTGTGGTGGCTAGCCCTATTTATAGAGGCCCTGGTCCTCTTCCCAAATATTGAGCGGGAAGGAATCCAACAACGGCCATTTCGAAAGGGGACAGCTAGTACAAGCTATCCTGACTAAAGGTGGTCTTCGACTGCCAAAGGTGCTGGTGATGATGCTGTCTTGGGCTCCACGGTGACCTCCGTCCTGCCGTCCTGCTGGTCTTGGTCTCGTTGCACCGGTATGGAAACCTTTGCATGATGCCTCGGTACTTCACGCCTGTGCTTGCCTCCTTTGCACCAAAGAGGAAACGAGGACACTGCACAGGCTGGAGCCCGCCAGCGCCCGCCTGGTCTTGATCGTCATGGCTTGCGTCACAGGCACCTCGCGAGGTACCCCTTGCCTTGATCTCTCCGCTTCCTCGCGAGCCTGCCTGGTGAGGCCGCCCCTGTGGAGGCCTTGCACCGTCCGCCCCGCGAGGCTTAGCCCCTCGTGAGGGTCTTGAGTGTTTGGTTGATGAAGACGGGTCGTACTGGGCTAGTGGCTGAGCCACGCTGCAGGCCGCAGGCAGGCAAGTCTGGGGAGCCCCATTCCCAGAACGCCGACAGTAGCCCCCGGGCCCAAGGCGCGCTCGGACTTGGCTTAGCGGCAAAGCCAAAGGGCAAGTGTGGAGCGTCGCGGGTACCAACAGCCTGCGGCCTTGGTCGATGGGTGGCGACTGATTGGACGTGGGTGTCTCCGCTTCCCCAAGCTTCCTCGGCAACTGCTCGATTTTACGAGTCCCTGCTCCATGCAAAAAGAGTCATCATTACCTGTGATCGTGGAGGTCGACGGTTGGCCTCCCTGGGACTATAAATATGGAGGGGCGAACGCCCCCGTTGTCCATCTCCTCTTCCTCCGCCTGCTTCTTCTCCCTCCTTGCTCTTGTTGC
The DNA here is from genome assembly GCF_002162155.2 of Triticum dicoccoides. NCBI lineage: Eukaryota > Viridiplantae > Streptophyta > Magnoliopsida > Poales > Poaceae > Triticum > Triticum dicoccoides. Next base: position 381,796,639 of record NC_041391.1, on the reverse strand, counting down.
TTGTAGTGCCCCATGGCGCCCATGAAGAGGTTCTCGGCCGCGGAGAAGGGGAAGGCTCGCCAGGAAGGGCCTGGCTCTCCTTCGCCCAGGCGCGGCCACGGTCGTCCTCGCAAGCATCCCGTGACCCCTGTCGTGGCTTCCCGTGGTCGCGGCGGTGGCCCTTCACACGGTGGTGGCTGCCCATGTCGAGGCAGCCCGGTCGGTGGGGGAAGGCGTGACGTGGCTGCGTGGCCTCCCCGGCCGCGCTTCCATTCGACAGAGGTGCTGCCGGAGTTTGTTGTGTGGTCGGACAACCCGGTCGGCAACTGGCTGCAGCTTCCTCACTTCTTCGTCGGCGAACTACCGGCCGCTGGCCCCGGCGGGCTTTGGTTGCAGGCGGACGACTACTGTAGCAGGGCCTCCTGGGTCGCGGTGGAGATCTCGGTCGCCGGCAATGTAGCCCTGACCCGGGGCTGGCAGACGTTTGCCCGCACGCGTGGCCTAGGTAGGCGGTGCACCCTCCACTTCAAGTATGACGGTGACGCGACCTTCTACGTGAGGGTGTTTGGAGAAGATGGCCGCCGTGTTGGGTGCTACCCTGAAGACGATGATGGTGACGAGGTGCTCGGCCTTGGCGACGGCCGTCATGAGGGCGAAGGCGAACCCACTCCCGACGATGACCGCAGTTCATCGAGCAGGCGACAACTCCTCCAGCGGTGGCCGTGATCAGCCACCACGCCGCCGCGCTCGCTTCGTAGCCGGTAGCGGGTCGTCCCGTCGCCGCGCTTCGGTGAAGCGCGAGGCAGAGTCTGATTGATCTCGGGAGGACGACGCAGACCCCTCCTTGCGAGCTGTTGCAAGGCGCGCACTGCTTTTATTTTGTTTTCCTCCTTTTCCTCCATCGGGAGAGAGAAGTATGGGTCCCCATGGGGGCGCGCAACAAACTATGATCCCCTGATTATCGTACTGCATTTATTATTCCAGTGCTATGTTATGGTATCGTTGTTATGTGTCTGCGCATAGGAACAACTTAGCTCGGGACGTTTGCAGTAGTTTCCGCCTCGCGAGGTGCCTGCTTGAGGCCTTGCTGGGTTCCTTAAGAGCTGCAAAAAATCTTTTGGGAGAATCATTTCTGAACCTTGGTTGCGAGGGTTGCCGGCCATGGCCCGGTGCTTTGGGTCGTGATGCCCGAGGGGCATGGACTAGGAGGGGTGCTCCCGGTGCGAACTCGAACGAGAGAGCCTCGCGAAAATGAAGAGAGAAAGGGCTCACGAGGGCGCCCGGGCAAGCCCCTCGCGAGGTTTGCAAGAGAGAGAGAACGATTCAGACAAAAGCTGAAAACAAAGAACACGGGTAGAAGACAGCGAATAACGCTAGAAGCAACTTCAAAAAAGGTTCAAACAAGGGCGAACAAGCCAACTGCGGAAAGCAAATGAAAAGCCGTGTCCGGCACCTAGTCTAGTCATCGACGTCTTATCACCAGCGCGGAGCTAAGTGCTGCCACTAGGCGTGGGTGGGAGCCGCCGAGGCCCGAGGGCGGCACTCCGGAGACTCCGGGGCGTGTACAGCCCCAACTCGTTATTACGTGAGAGTGTCATGGGCGGCGAGGTTCACAAGCACTGGGCCTTCTTCACAGGCACCGGGCCTTTCTTCGGGCGGCGAGCTTCACATGCACTGGGCCTTCTTCATAGGCACTAGGCCTTTCTTCAGGGGTAAAACTTCCAGAGATGCTGGATGTTCCAGGCGTTTGGGATGGGTATCCCCTCCTTAGTCTCCAAGTGCGCGGTGCCAGGCCTGGAAACATGAACAACCTTGAACGGGCCCTCCCACATGGGCGAGAGCTTATGCAGCCCTTCCCTGGAGAGCACCCGCTTGAGTACGAGGTCACCTACCTCGAGAGTCCTAGGGCAGATGTTGCGACAGTGATACCGCCACAGCGCCTGCTGGTGTCTTGCTGCTCGCAGTGTGGCTTCGCGATGGCGCTCCTCCCCCAGCACAAGGTCCATCCCTCGCATGGCGTCCTGTTGCGCCTCATCAAACGCTAGGACCCGCACGGAGCAACGCCTGACCTCATGAGGGAGGACCGCCTCTGCTCTGTAGACGAGGAAGAACGAGGTCTCGCCAGTAGGCTTAGTGGCGGTAGTGCAGATGGACCACAACACGGATTGGAGCTCGTCGTACCAGCCCCTGCCGTAGGCCTCCAGCTTCTTCTTGAAGGTCCTGGTCTTGAGGCCCCTTAGGACCTCCGCGTTGGCGCATTTGGCCTGGCCGTTACTCCAGGGGTGCGCCACCGAAGCGTAGCATATCTGCGTTCCAAGGTTAGCACAATACTTTTGAAGACATTGCTAGTGAACTGTGAACCGTGTCGGTGATGATGCAATTAGGGACCCCAAACCGGCTCACGAGGCCCTTGATGAACTTGACTGTGGAACCGGCTGGGATGGTGCGGACGACTTCCACCTCCACCCACTTGGTGAACTTGTCGAGGGCGACGTAGAGGTAGCGGTAGCCCCCAGGTGCTCGAGGAAACGGGCCCAAGATATCCAGCCCCCAGACCTGAACGGCCACGAGATCGGGATGGTCTGTAGGCCCTGAGCTGGCTAATGAATCTGCTTGGCATGGAATTGGCAGGCTTTGCAGGACTTCACCAGCTCGATCGCGTCGTTGAGTGCCGTAGGCCAGTAGAACCCGCTGTGAAACGCCTTGCCGATGAGGGTCCGTGATGATGAGTGGTGTACACAATCTCCGTAGTGTTTGTCAGCCAGCAATTCCTTACCCTGTTCCCTGGAGATGCAATGTAGGGAAACATCATTTGGACGCTTCCGGTATAGCTCACCATCTTGGATGCAGTAGGTCATGGCCTTCCGTGCCACGCGTTTCGTGTCCTCCTCTTTGTCTGGCAGCGTCCTTTGCATCAGATAGTCCTTGAATTCCGTGGTCCAGCATCCCTCCTGAGGCTCCAGCGCCAAGAGTAAGCGTGCTCCCGAGGTCGGGCCACAGGCCGGGGCTCCATGGGCAGGTGGCTGAGGGAGTTCTTCCCAAGGCTGTGTTGTGCTTCAAAGTGACGGTGCCGCCAATGGCTTGAAGAGTCGTTCCTCAAAAACGCCAGGCTCCTGAGGCAGCCGCCTGGATGCCCTTTTGGCGATATCATCAGCCTCTTGGTTGGTGCCGCGGGGCACATGCTCCAACTCCAGTCCCCAAAACTGCTTCTCCATCTTGCGTACTTCCGCAAGATATGCCTCCATGTGCTCGTCCCTTGGCTCGTACACCTTGTTGGAGAAGTTGACGAGGAGCTGTGAATCTCCCTTGATGACGAGGTGCATCACACCTAGTGTTGCTGCAGCTTTCATGCCTGCTATGAGGCCTTCATATTCTGCTATGTTGTTGGAGATCATCTCACCTTGCTGGAAACAGAGATGTACGGCGTAATAGAACTTATCCTGAGTGGGGGATATAAGCACTGCACCAGCCCCCGCGCCGTGCCGTGAGAATGCTCCATCGAAGTACATGACCCAGCCATCGGGTGCTTCACTTCCTGGGGAGAGGGACCGATCTTTGCCCGCCTTGAGCCCTGGCGTCTCTGTCCATTCTGCCACAAAATCAGCAAGCGCGGCTCCCTTGACGACCCTGGTTGTGCTAAACTCCAACTGAAACGCTTGCAAGTCGATGTTCCATTCGGCGACCCTTCCAGCGGAGTTGGGGCTCCTGAGTACCCTTTCCAATGGGTAGGCCGAGACGACCTTGATGTGGTGACCTTGAAAGTAGTGCCGTAGCTTACGCGAGGCCACCAAGAGCGCGAGTAAGAGCTTTTGAGGCATGGGGTATCTTGCCCTTGCGTCCTACAACACCGTGCTAACAAAGTACACTGGATGCTTAATGAGATTGGGTGTGCTGATGAGGCTTGTGTCCTCCGGAGGTTGAGACGCTTCCTGAGGCGATGGAGCCCCCAGCGCCTGGTTGCCTGGTGCAACCTCTTCAGCATTGGGGGCGTCTTCCTGCTGAGGCTGGTTTCCGGCTGCCGAGGTCATGGTCCTTGCGAGGCTTTATTGGTCTTGTGCCGCTACGGTTGGAGTCGTGGCTGGGCGTGATGCAGCCTTGGCCTGGCGTTCCCCCCGAACCTCCACCAGGGCTGCGCTGGCGGAGTAGGGAGTGGCGGCGAGGTAGAGCACCAAGGACTCGAGAGGGCGCGGTGCTACCATCACCGGAGGGCTGGTCATATATTTCTTGAGGTCTCGAAATGCTTGGTCGGCCTCTTGAGTCCACTCAAATGGTCCTTCTTCTTCATCGGCTTGAAGAACGGCAGGGCGCGCTCCCCCAACTTAGAGATGAAGTGTCCTAACGTAGTCACGCAGCCGGCGAGCTTCTGCATTTCTTTGAGGGTTTGTGGTGGACTCATGTCTTCGATTGCCTTGACCTTCTCTGGGTTGGCTTCGATCCCTCTGTGGGACACGAGAAAGCCCAATAGCTTGCCTGAAGGGACGCCGAACACGCACTTCTCCGGGTTGAGTCGCAGGTCCACCTGGCGGAGGCTCGTGAAGGTCTCCTCCAAATCCTGGATCAAGGTCCTTGCCTCCCGAGATTTCACCACAATCTCGTCGATGTAGGCCTCGGCGTTTCTCCCGAGCTACCGGCCCAACGCGATCTGCATCAGCCGCTGGAAGGTTACGCCCGTGTTGCGCAGCCCGAATGGCATGCCAGTGTAGCAGTACACCCCACAAGGGGTCAGGAAGGTTGTATTCTCCACGTCTTCCACCGCCATCTTGATTTGGTGATAACCCAAAAACGCATCCAGGAAACACAACAGGTCGCACTCGGCGGTGGAGTCAACAATCTGTTCGATGCGGGGGAGCGGGAACGGATCTTGAGGGCAGGCCTTGTTGAGGTTGGTGAAGTCGACGCACATGCGCTCCTTTCCTCCCTTTTTTGGCACGACAATGGGGTTTGCCAGCCATTCGGGGTAGCGGACCTCGCGAATGACACTTGCTACCTCCAGCTTGCGGGTTTTTTGGATGATGAAGGCCTGCTTCTCGGTGGACTGCCACCTCGCTATCTGCTTCAAGGGGCGCACATTGGCGCACCCATTCGGGTGATGCTCAATCACCTCCCTTAGGACCCCCACTAGCTGCTTGGGTTCCCACGCGAACACCTCCTTGTTCACGCGCAAGAACCTTACCAGCGCCTCCTCTTAGTCAGTGTCGAGATTGGCACCTATGGTGAAGGTGGCTCCCGAGGACCCTTCTTCCTCAACTGGCACCTGCCTGGTCTCCGCCTTGTCCTGAGTGAACAACTGCTTCTTCTTGGTCGGAGCGGCCCCCTTGACGTTGGAGGCGTCCATGCCAGCGGGCGCTGCTGCCGCGGCGGCCTTGAGGGCGAGCTTGAGCGCCAGCAGAGCCTCCTTGGTATCTCCAGCTACGGTGTGGACACCGCTACTCTTTGGAATCTTCATGAGGTTGTAGGACGAATGGGTCGCTGCCATGAACTGAGCCAAGGTGGGGTATCCGAGGATGGCATTGTACGGGAGGCCGATGTGGGTGATGTCGAAGTCGATGAGCTCCGTGCGGAAGTTGTCGTGGGTGCCGAAGGTCACAGGAAGGCGGATCTGCCGAAGGAAGGAGGCTGAAGACCTCCACCGAGAGCACGTTGTGGCAGCCGCCGCCGTCAATGAGGGTCTTGGTGACGGCCACCCGGCAGATGGTAGGCGTGCAGAGCATCGGAAGTGCACCCGAACAGGCGGTGTTGATGGGGTGATCGTCCGAGTTGAAGGTCAAGTCGGCCTTGGGTGCCGCCCAACCCGGAGGAGCTCCTTGCCATGCGAGGGCGCTGATCTGGCGAAAGAACGGCTTGGCATGGCGGTCTGAGGGCGGCGCCTGTGAGCCGCCTAGGAGAGTTGCGATGATCGGGGGCGCAGGCACCGCGAAGTGAGGAAGAGGTTGCGCAGCTCCTCTTAGGAGGCCACGGAAGATGTCGGTAGGATGAGCAGCCAAGCGTAGGGGACGCCGATGAGGGCCATGGGAAACAAATTGGCCATTACCTTGTTGTCGCCTCCGGCCTTGAGGACGGCCTCCTCGTACGCCAGCAGGAGAGCCAGCGGGTCCGCCGTGCCGTCGTAGCGTGGCGGCATCTCTGGCTTGAACTTGTGCAGCCACTGTACCTGCCATAAGGCGGGGGCCAAGGCTTGGAGCCCCCTGGCCCCAGCGCTGGCGCCGGTCGCCAGAGCCGGAGGCGCGTTATCCGCCAGGAGGGCGAAGCGCAGTGTTGATGGAGAGCGGGCCAACAAAAGGAAGAGCTCTGGCGCACCCCTACCTGGCGCGCCAAATGTCAGATATTGGTTTCCGGCAAAACCCTTAAGGTTCGAACACTTGGGTGCGCACGAAGATCTCCTCCTACCGAATCTCGCTCTCAGCCTCGCTGCGATCCCTAAGGTAGATCGATGAAAAACACAAGAGACACAAGATTTATACTGGTTCAGGCCACCGTTGTGGTGTAATACCCTGATCCAGTGTGTGGTGTTGTGGATTGCCTCTTGGGCTGATGATGAACAGTACAGAGGAAGAACAGCCTCGCGAGGAGAGGTGTTCTTGCGGTGGTGTGGATGAACTTAACTTGTTCTCTCTCTACTGTGGTGGCTAGCCCTATTTATAGAGGCCCTGGTCCTCTTCCCAAATATTGAGCGGGAAGGGATCCAACAACGGCCATTTCGAAAGGGGACAGCTAGTACAAGCTATCCTGACTAAAGGTGGTCTTCGACTGCCAAAGGTGCTGGTGATGACGTCGTCTTGGGCTCCACGGTGACCTTCGTCCTGCCGTCTTGCTGGTCTTGGTCTCGTTGCACCTATATGGAAACCTTTGCCTGATGCCTCGATACTCCGCGCCTGTGCTTGCCTCCTTTGCACCAAAGAGGAAACAAGGATAATGCACAGTCTGGTGCCCGCCTGGAGCCCGCCTGGTCTTGATCGTCATGTCTTGCGTCACGGGCACCTCGCGAGGTACCCCTTGCCTTGATCTCTCCACTTCCTCGCGAGCCTGCCTGGTGAGGCAGCCCTTGAGGAGGCCTTGCACCGTCCGCCCTGCGAGGCTTGGCCTCTCGCAAGGGTCTTCAGTGCTTGGTTGATGAAGACGGGCCATACTGGGCCATTGGTTGAGCCACGCTCTAGGCCGCAGGCAGGCAAGTCTGGGGAACCCCGTTCCCAGGATGCCGACAACCTACATGGTCAAGGGGCGAGGAACGTATTCATTCAACACCCACGGTACAATATTCAATTCTTGCTAAAGAGGACGAAGGTTGGGCGGGAAATTATCCACAGCCACTGGCCTAAAGTTGCAAGGACATTCAACATCACTGACAGATCAGTATTGGCCTTCCACTTCTGCAGTTTCCCAGATGAGATTCAAATGTATATTTACCGTGTATGATGCTACTTTCCAAAGGTTTTTGATGTTTCATGTGAAACTTGGTACTGTCGTGTAATGGCGGAACTGAGTGCCGAAGCTATCTGATGTAATTCGATTATGAAACTATCGGTGGAAAACGACACCTATGGGATCACTGGAATCCCTACTACGGTCAGCGGACGCGAGGTTTTGGAAAGAGCGGGTCTAGGAGCCAGCACAAAGATCGTTTACCCAGGTTCGGGCCACGTGGATGCGTAATACCCTAGTCCTGCTTTGGTGGATATTTGAGTGTTCTTGAGTTCTTGAACTACCTATGGCGTGTGCGTAGTCCAAAAGATCCGAATCCCTCTCAAGTATGCCTTGGGCCTCCTTTTATAGTTCAAACGGGACGCCAGAATGGCACACAGGAGGTGGAAAGGTGTACAGTGTACAAGCTTATCACATGTCATTATGGGACAAAACACATTAAATGCAGGTGTCCCCTTGCTTTACTGGGGACGGTAACGAGGCCCGTCCCGTCCGTCGCAGCTCCGTCTTGCTTCGACATGCGTCTAGGCCAACGAGGCGTGCAGTGCCATATAAGCTGGCAGGCTGCTGAGCTAGTGTGGTGGCAGGATCTTCATGAAGATCTGCATGCCACCACGCAGGTGCTTGCCGAGTCGGTCTAGAGGCCGCACATCGCCACGCAGGTGCTCGCCTAGCTGGCTGAGCTGGCAGCTGCATGGGAACAGTGGTGGTGTCTTGGCAGATGTGGGCCTGGCCGGGGCCCCACTGATGTCCTCGGCAAGGGTCTTGCCGGGGTCCTGGCAAGGGTCTTGCCGTGACATGACAGTCGTCCCCGGCAAGGATCTTGCCGGAGGTCTTGCGGATTTCCTGGGCAAGGATCTTGCAGAGGATCGTCGCCTTCTGGTCCTCATCTGATCTTGTGAGCTTTTGATCTTCACGAAGATCTGCATGCCACCATGGAGGTGCCTCCTGAGCATTGGTTCCAATGTGGTTGATGGCGTTGGAACCCTTGGGCTCAAGGGTGATGCTCTCTGCTGGCACTGGGCAAGTGCCTTGGCAAGGCTCTTGCCGGGGCTGCGGAGGCTGCCCCGGCAAGGGTCTTGCCGGGAGAGTCTACCTCACCCTCTTGCTTTTTGTTTCTCTGGTCCTTGCTTTGATTGTCTTGCACCTTTGACTTCTCTCCTCTGCCCTGCTAAGTGTGGCTGCGGGCGCAACTCTGACTGCCCGTGCACAAGTAGAGGGGTACAAAAGAGTGCTCGGGCCTGGGCCACACATAAGCGCGACTCGTTGTTGGGCTAGGCCCAGAACGGTGCGCGGGCAGGCGGGGAGGAGTTTTACCGCGGTAACTTCTTCATCCACTGTGCCTCCCCACGACCCATGTTGAATGCACGACGTGGAAGGTCGTGCATGACGTGGGCGTCATGTGTGGGGCGCTTGCTGCATGCATGCGTCATATCGCAGTAAATGGTAAATAGGTGGCCCGCGCCTTCCTCATAAAAAGGAATAACTGCAGCCGCACTGCTCATTTACCCTCTGCGCCTCTCCCAATCGCAGGACCGCCGTTCCTATCTTCTTCCTCAGGCGAAAGATTCGAAGCTCTTGCCTCTGCTAGCTGCCGCTGTGCCCCCATTGCTCTTGATCCTCCGCCTCCTTCCAGCCGCCATGGCGCCCAAAACCAGCAGGGCAAGGGAGCGGCCAAGGATGCCGGGGAGAGGGAGGTGCCGGAGAGCGAGGCGGTGGTGCGGCGGACTCAGCTCGCCTACTTCCCGTCGACGATTGATGCGGTCCAGTTCAACAACCTCTTCTTGCCCCTGTGGGGGAGGGAGACGACGGGGCACCCTGCCACGCGTGTCGTCCCCGCCGATTCCGCCTAGGCCGGCCCAAATCGGTACCCCTTTTTCATCGATTTATTCTCCTGCGGGCTCTGCCCTCCTTTCTCTGACTTCTTCAATGTCGTCATGCACACCTACGGCTTCCATCTTTTGGATCTCGTGCCGAACGCCGTTCTGTGCATGGCTCTCTTTGCCCACCTCTGTGAGGGCTTTGCCGGGTTGCTCCCCAGCACGACACTCTTTAGCCACTACTTCTCCCCTCGCATCCAACTATGGGGCGCCATCTCTAGGAGCATCTCCTGGATCCCGAGGGCTCACAAGAAGGGCACGCATCCGGAGGGTGCCCAGAAGGAGAGGTGGGAGGACTGGCGGGGCCGGTGGTGCTGGATCGAGGAGAAGGACCCGCAGGAGTTCTGCCGGGTTCGTCAGAGCCTGCTGTCAGTGTCAAAACCGGCGGATCTCGGGGAGGGGGTCCCGAATTGTGCGTCTAAGGCTAATGGTAACAGGAGTCGAGGAACAAAATGTTTACCCTGGTTCGGGCCCTCTCTATGGAGGTAATACCCTACTTCCTGCTTGACTAATCTTGATGAATATGAGTATTACAGGAGTTGATCTACCATGAGATCGTAATTGCTAAACCCTAGAAGTCTAGGCTATAAGGATATGATTGTTATGGCTAAACCCTAGAAGTCTAAACCCTCCGGTTTATATAGACACCAAGGGGGCACTAGCGTTGTACAAAGTCGGTTATAGAGAAAGGAATCTACATATCTGAATCTCCAAGCTTGCCTTCCACGCAAAGGAGAGTAACATCCAGACACGGGACGAAGTCTTCTATCTTGTATCTTCATAGACCAACAGTCCGGCCAATGTATATAGTCCGGCTATCTGAGGACCCCTTAGTCCAGGACTCCCTCAGTAGCCCCTGAACCAGGCTTCAATGACGATGAGTCCGCCGCGCAGATTGTCTTCGACATTGCAAGGCAGGTTCCTTCTCCGAATACTTCAAAGTCGATCTTGAACACAAGAATCATGTTCGGCTCTGCAAAACAAGTTCTACAAACCTCCATAGAGAGTATAATATTTCACGAGTCCAATCCGCTAACAACTTTGGTAGTACGACATTACGTCATTACCCGGCCATTATTTTGAATCATTTTCTAGCCTGCTACCCCATGTTTCGGGGGGCGGTTTTATTGGCACGTCTTGTCAAAGCAGAGATCGTGTCCCCTTACTACGGGATTTTCATCAACATGGGCGTGGGTAACCCAACAGTTCTATTGGCATAATTCCTCGGGAATAGGCATGTTTCAAGGCCACGGAGGGGACGCTTGATATTCGTCGCCTTTATAAAGGGGTTAAGGCCTATCCTTTTTTCTTCCATGCTAGTTCCTTCCTTTACCCCCACCTCAAGTTCCAACACCCAAGGTTAAATCTATTCATTTCGAGCTTCCAGCCATGTCCGGACCAGGCCTTCAAGGCCGGTGGATGGCCATCTCGAACCTCAAGGAGGCTAGATACTTGACTGTGCAAATCTACCACAGGCTTCCTGCTCAAGGACAGGTTATTCCTACTCTCAGATCCAATGAGAGGGTCATTTTTATTTCTCACTTCCTTCGAGGGCTTGGGTTTGCTCTCCATCCCTTCGTTCGGGGAGTCATGTTTTATTACGGGCTAGATTTCCATGATCTAGCCCCGGACTCCTTCCTCCACATATCGGCGTTCACCACCACATGCGAGGCCTTCCTCCGTATTTCCCCACACTTCGGCATATGGCTTAAGACCTTTAATGTGAAACCAAAGGTAATCGACGGGAAACAAGCAGAGTGCGGAGGCGCTTCAATAAGCAAGCTTATCAACTCCACTTGGCCAAAGGGCTCCTTCACAGAATATTCTAACTTATGGCAACGAGAGTGGGTTACATCACCGAGCCCCGTGGTACAAGGCGGGTAGCTGCTCCTGCGTTTCGCTCCGGCCCTCCGCCATAGCTCGCATCATGGATTAACAAGGGGCTAGACTTGGGATCTACAGATGAAGTGCGGACACTGCAAAGCCGCATCTGGAGCCTCATGGAGAAGGACACCGATCTCATTGATGTAATCCAAGTAATGTTAGTCCGTCGGATCCTACCCTTCAGCGGCTCCCTCTCTGCATGTGGGAATTTAATCCGGAATGTACATGGACTCTTCAGCACCTCTCTGGCACAATGCTCAGAGAGATGTGGAAATTGTTCTTCAGCGCATGAAACAGTGGTTGGATACTACAGAAGACATCGGTCTTGACTGCAACCATCCGGATACTTCGGTAAGTACTTAACCCCTGAACATGATTTAGTCAAATTATCCTTGACAATGTACTGATAAAACTCTATCCGGCCAGGGCTGGCTAAAGAAGGCGGAGAGAATTAGGTGTTTGGCTCCACTTCCCGAAGATACTGTCGATCCGTTACTAACAAGGATGCTGGCTCCGGCGCCGTATCAAATGTCGGAGGGGGAAGATAAAGAGGAGGACAAAGAGGCCCAAGGCAGCTTCCACTCCGGAGGCTCACAAGGAAATTCGTCTGGGGAGATTAGAACTCCCACTTGAAAAGGTGGTAGGGAAGCGCGAACTGACATCCCTTCTCCCATGGGAAGAAAAGGGCCGCTTCCGAAGACTCGGAAAGAGAAGCTTGTAAGCGGGGGAAGGTATCCCAGTCAGGGGGTGATATTGACACACAGTCACCCCGCAAAGATAGGCCCTCAGCCGCATCTTAAGTGAATCTGGGTGTTTTAAACATGTCCCATTCTTTCCTGGCTATAAGGGTAATATTTTAAACTCATGTTTGAAGTGGGACACGCAGCCCTCCTCAACAGTCCTCCTCTTCGGGGGATCTACTTCCGGAGATGATGGAGAGCGAGACGCCTCCACAGATCTCCTTGCCTGATAAGGTAGATGACATCGAGGTGTCGTCCCAGAGGATCCTTCCCGATCTGCAATGGCACAAGGGATAGTGAGGACCGGGGCCAAAGGTAATACTTCAGCCGCCCCGGGTCCAGGGTGTGCGGCCCCTATAGGGAACAACAAAATTCCCGGACTATCAAATGTCCAAGGGATGCCGGATGAATTGATGGACATTTTGCAACATGCCTCTTTCCCAGAGGAACATCGTACCTTGATGGGTACGGTGTTGGAAAGAGTTCGGTCCGCGAAAAGCGGATTGAATGAAGCCTTTTCTAGCCTACTAAGAGGTTTCGAGGTACGCAGTGTAATTTCAATTATATTGTAAGTGCGAATTGCACCTGTATATAGATAGTAGCCCCTGAGAGTCTGGTTGACATCCAAAGGAATACGATCATAGGATCAGAAATATATGCCCAGGAAATGATATGACTAATTGAAACAGAGGTTGTTACATCCGTGGGGACTGCCCAAGCTATCGAGGTAGCACATTTGAAGCAGAAAGTTGATGTCACGGATGATGACATCACGCTTATGAACAGGCGGCTCGACGAGGCGCAAGTTATGTCTCTGGGGCACTCAGTACATGCTAGTATTGTGAAATAAGTGTGATACTGAAAATTTGTATATGCATAACTCCAGATAGTGCCGCCGCAGTGGAGACCCTTTGGGCGGAACTTGCCCGGGTCAAAGAGCAAGTGAGGATGAGTAATGCGGCTGCCGAAAAGGCAGCCGCCGAATTAAAAGTTGAGCAGACTGCTCGACGTTAGTGCGAGGAGAGGATATCTACCATGGCACTTGAGCTGAAGAATGCCGCTAGCCAATGCCAAGTTCTTGAGAAAGAGAACAAAACCAAAGTAGCCGATCTTGACAAGGCCTTACGAGAGGCGAAGGAAGCCCACTCTGAGCCTAGAGCAGCTCGAGAGGAGATCCGACATGCTGGGGAGATCGCGGCTGGTAAGCCCTTTTCATTGCAAACTAAGTTTGGCGATCCGGAGTATGGGCCGCTTAATCAATGGTGGAGTTCTCCGGACCACTTTATGGATGTCACAGCCCTAGAATTTGTTTGTCATTAGTTGCATTAAGGCATTCATGCATCATGTCTAAAGTTCATGAAACTTGAACTGGGGATGACAAACCCTAGCACTAAATAAAATGCAATTAGGATCAAAATAAAAATATTTTCAATAAACCCAGAATGCCCTTTAGGAAAGTTCATTATTTTTGTTAAAGGTGAAAACCCCTGCCAACAATGATGCACATATTTCTAGGCCATTCTGGATTTTTGAATTAAATCCTATTGTATTTGACCTTGGGCATTTAAATACTATAAATAATTTAAATGTTCAAATAAATGTTGGAAATTGTTAAGGGTCACTGAAATAATTCAGAAAGCACCATAATTGTTTCCAGGATTTTATAAAATGATTTGATATTTTTTAAATCAAATCAAAACAAACTACAAAAAATAGAAAAACAGAACAGGAATATAAAGAGAGGGAGAGAAGGCCACCAGGCCACCTACCTAACTTACCTGGCGCCCACTTACCTGGCCCAGCACGGCCCAGCCCATCTCCACTTCCCCCCTGTCGCCTTCCTCCTCGCGCCAGTAGGCACAGGCGCGTGGCCGACGCACGCCGGCGCACGCCCCGGCCACCTCCTGCTTGCCGCTCCACCTCGACACCCCGGACGCCTCCATGCGTGCCATGCCACTCCTCTGGAACTCTCTCACTCTCTCCCGAACTCTTCCCCTTCCTCTGCTTCCTCTCCCTCCCGCGACCGAACGGAGCCGCCGCCACCGACGAGCTCCCTCGCGGCCACCGCCACCCCCTAGCCTCGCCGATGCGCTCAAAGGCTCCGCCTCGACCCCCTCTTCCTACCCACCGATCCACGGCCCTCCGGAAGCCCTGCAGCGTCGCCCTCAAGCTCGTCCCCAACCTTCGGCCGCCGGCGAACTTTCGAGGATTCGCGAGCTCCAGCCCCTCTCCGGCCTCGCCGTTGCCTCCACCGGATCCGCTGTGAGCTCTTCTTCCATTCCCCCTCCTCCTCGCGCTCGTTCCCGCACTCTAGCCGCCCTTTTCACCGGAGCCGATTGCTCCTCGCCGCCGGCCATGGCGTGGCCGTGGCCACAGCCACCGCAGCACGCTCCCGAGGCCACCGTCGTGCTCACCGCAACCTCAGGAGGCCGCAGCGCCCTTCCGTTTCCCCTCTTGTGCACCGTAGTGCCGTTTCCGCCAACGCCCGAGGTCCGGCAGCCACTGAGCTCGACGCCGGCGAGGATTACGGCCCCCCTAGCTTCTCCCGTTTGCCCTGTTAGATGCGCGCGAGCCTGGGCATTCCGTAGATGCCCTCCGCCGGCCATTTGGTCGTCGGAGGAGGAAACCCGCACCCTCCGCCGTCTCTGGCTCCGCCGGCGACGAACAGTGGGTCAACTCCGGCGAGTTGGCCCGGGTTTGACCCTAGTTTGACTTCCCCAGAGCCACTGACATGCGGGCCCCGCCCGGCTAATTAAGTTAGGTTAGTATTAACTAAGTTAGATTAGTTTAGTTAGACACTGACACTCGGGACCCACCGGTCAGTTTGACACGGACCAGCCCCTGTTGACTCTGCTGAGGTCAGCATGACGCCATGCTGACGCAATATTCCTTTTCTGGAATTTAATTTATTTTATTAATAATCAGGAAATTCCAGAAATAGCTAAAACTTCAATAAATCATAGAAAATTAACCGTAACTCCAAATGAAATAATTTATATATGAAAAATGATCAGAAAAATTCAAGGAATCCATCTGTACCATTTTCATGCATGTTTGAACAATGTTTATCCTCTGTTTTGGACAAAACATATAAATGGCATATGAATAATCACATATGGAGTTTGAATTTGAATCTTGTATTCAAACCAACCTCATTTAAATCATAGCTAGGTGCATTAGCCGAAAACACATTCATATTGCCATGTCATAGCATGCATCATATTGTGCATTGCATTGATTGTGTTCTTTCTTGTTTGCCGGTGTTTGTCCCCTCTCGATAGATGTGACTCCGACGACGAGATCGATGACACCGATGAAGAACTATATTATCTTCAGAAGTGCCAGGCAAGCAAGACCCCCTTGTTCATTCTGATACAATCCTACTCTCTCGCTCCTGCTCTCTTTTACTGCATTAGGACAACAATGATTCATCTGTTACTTGTTGTGGTAGCTAAACCCCTTTATCCTTTGCATGACCTGTCATTGCCACAGTAAATAGATGAAACCCACTAGCATGAGTAGGAGTTGTTTGAGCCCTGTTGTGCCTACTCATTCATGCTTGTTTGTCATGCCTGCTACTGCTTAGAGTTGAGTCAGGTCTGATTCATCGGGGATGAATCAGAGGTGTGTGAACATGTCCTACTGTGTGTGAGCTAAGTGTGTGAACATGATTTGGTAAAGGTAGCGGTGAGAGGCCATGTAGGAGTACATGGTGGGTTGTCTCATTGCAGCCGTCCTCAGGAACTGAGTTCTGTGTTTGTGATCCATGATTCAGCTACTACCACGCATTGGGCCCGAAACCAATGGACCCTCTCGGCTTCTTGATCACCCTTGTCCTCTGTCCAGGAGTTGCAAGTAGTTTCTGGTGTTTGTAGTATGCTGGAGGCCGTGCGCAGCGCTGACCGTAGGGGTGGGCTGTGATGCGGTAAGCACGTGGCACGCTGTACCGGGCGCCCGTTTGGTGTCTCGGGAACCCTGTTCACATTGTTTGGGGCTGTGAGCGAAACTCCGGCCGGATCTCCTCATGGATGGAACCCGAATAGGCGATAAACCTGGACTAGAGACTCGAGTGTTTAGGCAGGCCGTGGCCGACACCCACGTTGGGCTTCCGCTTGAAGGTTGCCGAGTACATGTCGTGTAAACGGCGGTAAGTGGTGAGAGCGTGTGTGAAGAAGTACACCCCTGCAGGGTTAACATCATCTATTCGAATAGCCGTGTCCGCGGAAAAGGACTTCTGGGTTGCTTATATCAGTTCATAGACAAGTGAAAGTGGATACTCTAAAATACGCAAGATAAGCGTGAGTGCTATGGATGGCCTTCTCGTAGGGAGACGGGAGTGGATCCATAGTGGTGTATTGATATGGTGAATATGTGGACTCGTGTGCGCCACCTCAAAAGAGTTACTTGGAGTCGTAGTTTAGGTTAGCCACCGAGTCAAAGCTGGCTTGCTGCAGTCAAACCCCACCATCCCCTTTGTTGATAATGGTGCATATGTAGTTAGTTCTGATGTAAGTCTTGCAGGGTACATTTGTACTCACGTTTGCCTAATTTATGTTTTTGTAGAGAGACTTCAGTCTCACTAGTAGTTCCACGTGGACTTCGACGTTTAGCTTGTTACCTCAGCTACGATCTTGTGCCCTCGGCATGATCTGATAGATAGTCAGGCTTCTCAGTCTTTTTCATTTATAGATGTCTGTACTCAGACATGATAGCTTCCGCTTGTGCTTGATTTGTATGCTCTGAATGTTGGGTCATGAGACCCATGTTTGTAATATCTCGCTCCTCAGAGCCTATTGAATAAATTACTTGAGTCGTAGAGTCATGTTGTGATGCCATGTTGTATTTGCACATATCGAGCATATTGTGTGTATGTTATTGAAATGCTTGGTATGTGTGGGATCTGGCTATCTAGTTGTTATCCTTAGTAGCCTCTCTTACCGGGAAATGTCTCCTAGTGTTTCCACCGTGCCATGGTAGCTTGCTGCTGCTCCGGAACACTTAGGCTGGCCGGCATGTGTCCTTCTTCGTTCCTGTGTCTGTCCCTTCAGGGAAATGTCACGCGATGAATACCGGAGTCCTGTTAGCCCGCTACAGCCCGGTTCACCGGAGTCCTGCTAGCCCAGTGCTACAGCCTGGATTCACTCGCTGATGACCGACACGTTCGATGTTGGGTCATGGATGCCTGTCCCTGTAAGTTTGTGCCACTTTGGGTTTACGACTAGCCATGTCAGCCCGGGCTCCTTATCATATGGATGCTAGCGACACTGTCATATACTTGTGCCAAAAGGCGCAAACGGTCCCGGGGAAAGTTAAGGCGACACCCGTGGGAATACTGTGCGTGAGGCCGCAAAGTGATATGAGGTGTTACATGCTAGATCGATGTGGCATTGAGTCGGGGTCCTGACAGCGTTGGTATCAGAGCCTGACTGCCTGTAGGATTACCAAGCCAAACTGGTCGAAGTGGAGTCTAGAAATTCTTAGTTATATAAGGGAATTGATTGTGGGATGGAACGTAAGGCTCTTTTTACTCCTTATACCTCATGCCCTTCTGATCTGAGTCATCTTATCTTTCCTGCGGGGATTAAGAACTAGGCTATCTCTTCTTTCTATCAGGATCACGTGTTTCTAATCCGTAGACTTATAGATTGTTGGAATTAAGCCTCAATTCAGTTTCTACCTCTGTATGCTCACTATTGATCTCGGAACCTTGATATTGTGCTTCTGAGTGGCTATGCCATCATTTTGTAGCATGTCTCCAATCTTTTCTGAGCATTTACAGCCGTTATGCTGTCCGAGTTATCCCAGGTTTCTAAATAGTCTGCTGCATTTGCAAATCCTTTCTTTCCGTTCCCGATGTTCCTTATGGTCAGAATAAGCACACTAACCAGTGAGTTGAGGTACTCTGTTACCTTGACATATATGTTGGAGATATTATTATGACCCTAGGTGTCTTAGGGGATCATCTAGTAATTTAGCCATGATTTGTGTTCCCAGTGTGATGATTCTGGCCTTTATTCTTGAAAGCATCCCGTGATGCTACTTAGTAGTAGGTATTCTATTCCTGGGTTCTTGAACCCGAGATTCACCCTACTTACATCATGTTGATAGTGTTGCTAGTTCCTTTAGGATATTAGTAACCTTTGCGATAGTCCTCAAGGTTCATGGTACATCCTTCTTCCAATTACCATGAACCATTCTTGGCAGGAGTTCTTCTGAACCAAAAGATGACAACAAGAGTACTCTTGAGGAGTTCTCCATTCATAAATCGTGACTCTGCCAGTCCTACCTCTCTGCATGGGTTATCCGGAAGAAACATGTAGAACTTGGTTCGACATACTAATCTATGCATCCACAACTCAGAAAATTATATGTTCTTTGAGTTGTCCCTCTTAGTTGTCTTCTGACCCTCGTCTATCATTTGATAGTCAAGAGTATGCGTGCGTTCATTCATCGATGCCTATTACTCTTGTGGTCCATCAAGCCATTCTATTCCAGAATGACTAGGAGAAACAAACTCTAGTACCATGTCCATTTCCAGGATTGGGTCAAAGAAGTTGTGCTTCGCAGATCAAATTGCTATTCCAGCTTTTGTTCTGCTCTACCTTGGAGTATTACCATCTTTATATCGGGAATGTTATAGGAATTGCACACCACCCTATGAACTCTTGGTACAGTGATACTTCTTGCCATCATTGTCATTCCTCGGTCCTCGTGTTGATGCAACCGGAATACCGACAAATGAATTGTGATGTGTGAAATCAATACTCCCAGCAACCTCGTTGCTTGGTAGTTAAAGGATAATAATTTCATTCTTAGCGTGTTGGCTATTGAATCATCATTCTAAGATTGATTGTGCTACCTAGTCCCTATTTCTGGTGCACTCCTCGACCAATGAGTTAGGAATTATTTCAAGTCCTCACTCATTTGATCATGTCGTCTTGCCCTCAAAAGCAAGATTGTTCTCGAGCTTAGTAACATACCGGTGGTTCGTGACTTTCCAAATATCTTCTTGGAAGTGTTACTGGGTTGTTTCCTGACTGTTATGTTGAGCTCGTGATCAAGTTGGTTTCTTGTGAACCACCCTTTCTCCAAGAATCTGTGTTGGATATCCCTGAGCTAGTTGGTTAAGCTAGACAACAACTTGGAGAATTGGAAGATAAAAGCTTGCCTAACTTAGTTCGTTCCAAAGGGATATTCTTGTGTAGTGTGTGTTGAAGAAAGATGATATCTTCATCGATTGGTCCCTGTGATCATTTAATGGACCTATCATCTTGTCCAACCTTTGATTTGGGTGTGGGCTATCCTCAAATCAAGTTAGAACCAACAATGTTCGTAATGTTGTCTTACTCGTGGTTTTTACTCGAGCATACACCATTATATTCTTTGGTCTGACCAATGCTATCACCGTGTCCACTTAACTATGGAATTTCTTTTAAAAGGAAAGCCGGCTGAATTGTTGTTGAGCCCATTGACAACATCCTTATCTCCTCCATTATTTTGTTGAACATTAAGCTAGTGTTGGAAACTTTTGAAAGCATTTCTTCATGCTAGTTCATGAAGCATACGTTCGGATGTAAGAAGTGACTTCCTCCAGTTCATGTGCATTTGATGCAAGTTGCCGCCGTGGATTCGAGAAAGTCAATGTTGTTTTCTTTGGAATCATTCCAAATCAGTCATGCACACGTGCCAAGAATTCTGTGGTTTCAAGACTTGCAACCTTCAATCTATATGTATCCCTAGCACACCAAGCCACTGATTGATTTGTTCAAGGAGAAGGAGTTCCTTCATAAGAGCTAATCCGGACTTATGTAAGGACTTCGATACCCTCGTTGATGGTTCCCAACCTGAACTCGGTAGTGTTTTATTGTAAGACTACCACGTGGTCATGCTTGTCTAGGACATCGTGTTCACACGTGTGTAGCAGAACCAGCTCATGTTTTGGAGTTTGCTATCGTAGTTCATTTCCCGAGAATCTCGCAACGTTGTCTCGTCGAATTATGTTGCAAACTTTCATTTATCTTCCTAGACTCGATGAGTCTGGAATATCCTGACACCAACCAGATCTGAATCTCAGGCAGATATGATGGTTTGGAACATTTCCCAAGAACTATAATATCGGTCCCTCGGAAACCGGTAAAGTGGATGTCGTGGCCAACACACCCTGCCGGGAGACCTAATATTGTAGTATCTTGATTAGAGAAGTTGGCCACCTCCCCATAGGGATTTCGTAGGATTTACTCCCTAGTTGCCCTATGGATTTCTGTGTTCCGAAGTCTGACCTTTTTACTTGATGTTCTAGATACCAAACCATTTCAATGAATGGGATACGCTAGCACATCAAGGAGAACATTAGAAGCGGAGTGCTAAATGTCTCTCGGTCGATCATCCAGATTTTGTTTCCTTGGCCTCGCTAAGGTGAAATCTGAGAAGGTGTTATCTTCCTTTTCATCTGCATCATCCATCATTAGCCATCATGGTAGTATGTTGTGTTGCCAGGATCCTTGACACGGATGTTGGTAAAACCTTGATGATTATGGAAATGCTCAAGTTCTTGAAGAGCACGCGCTAGTGCTAGGTTTGATCGTCGGCATTAACTGTATAGTGCTCTCAGTTTCCTCGGTAATGCTATGACCTTTCAAACAGTGAATTCACTCTCTATTGTTGGGTTCTTCCCCAGTTACCAGAATCATTCCCAGCATTTGCATTTTTGTTCCCAGCTTGCACCGCCAATGTGCCATTCTACCATGGGTCTCTTCCATTTCCGGTGATAAGCAAAAATCATCCATTGCGTTGTCTTCAACAAGGTAATCCACATCATCCAAGTCCGAGTATGCCATTCTACCGACCCCCTCCAAACGATCGCTCGGGAATTGCCTTAGGCTGGTTTAAAGAATTTCAATGATCTCTGAATCAAAGGTAATTCTTTTTGCCACTTAAGGGGAGATATCTACGAGTCACGGTTCTGAAGGTGTCTCGTTGTGATATCATGGTAACTCAACTCCTCGCTACGTTGACAATCGTTTACCACCTTCTTAAGCGTGAAATTGTTGTCTACCTAGTGAACCTTCGTCATCTGCTTCACTCCATTCCTATGGATGTGTGCTTCGTCTCTCAGCTCGAGAGATGTTGCTATGTCTCATTCCGAGAGTTAATCCTGAGTTGTTCGACCTTCGAGAAGAACAATTCTTTTAGGGTCTTTCCTTTCCCCTCGTTGTCATGATAGTTGGAGTTCTCAAGGCAAGACTTCGAGACAATGATGGTGAACGAATCAACGTTCAATTGAAGTGCAACCTGGATCCTGAAGATTGTGCTAGTTTGCGTTTCCCCTTCACCTTACCCTACGCTTGAATCTCGGGACGAGATTTTTGTTTAGTGGGGGTGAGTTGTCACAGCCCTAGAATTTGTTTGTCATTAGTTGCATTAAGGCATTCATGCATCATGTTTAAAGTTCATGAAACTTGAACTGGGGATGACAAACCCTAGCACTAAATAAAATGCAATTAGGATCAAAATAAAAATATTTTCAATAAACCCAGAATGCCCTTTAGGAAAGTTCATTATTTTTGTTAAAGGTGAAAACCCCTGCCAACAATGATGCACATATTTCTAGGCCATTCTGGATTTTTGAATTAAATCCTATTGTATTTGACCTTGGGCATTTAAATACTATAAATAATTTAAATGTTCAAATAAATGTTGGAAATTGTTAAGGGTCACTGAAATAATTCAGAAAGCACCCATAAATGTTTCCAGGATTTTATAAAATGATTTGATATTTTTTAAATCAAATCAAAACAAACTACAGAAAATAGAAAAACAGAACAGGAATATAAAGAGAGGGAGAGAAGGCCACCAGGCCACCTACCTAACTTACCTGGCACCCACTTACCTGGCCCAGCACGGCCCAGCCCATCTCCACTTCCCCCCTGTCGCCTTCCTCCTCGCGCCAGTAGGCACAGGCGCGTGGCCGACGCACGCCGGCGCACGCCCCGGCCACCTCCTGCTTGCCGCTCCACCTCGACACCCCGGACGCCTCCATGCGTGCCACGCCACTCCTCTGGAACTCTCTCACTCTCTCCCGAACTCTTCCCCTTCCTCTGCTTCCTCACCCTCCCGCGACCGAACGGAGCCGCCGCCACCGACGAGCTCCCTCGCGGCCACCGCCACCCCCTAGCCTCGCCGATGCGCTCAAAGGCTCCGCCTCGACCCCCTCTTCCTCCCCACCGATCCACGGCCCTCCGGAAGCCCTGCAGCGTCGCCCTCAAGCTCGTCCCCAACCTTCGGCCGCCGGCGAACTTTCGAGGATTCGCGAGCTCCAGCCCCTCTCCGGCCTCGCCGTTGCCTCCACCGGATCCGCTGTGAGCTCTTCTTCCATTCCCCCTCCTCCTCGCGCTCGTTCCCGCACTCTAGCCGCCCTTTTCACCGGAGCCAATTGCTCCTCGCCGCCGGCCATGGCGTGGCCGTGGCCACAGCCACCGCAGCTCGCTCCCGAGGCCACCGTCGTGCTCACCGCAACCTCAGGAGGCCGCAGCGCCCTTCCATTTCCCCTCTTGTGCACCGTAGCGCCGTTTCCGCCAACGCCCGAGGTCCAGCAGCCGCTGAGCTCGACGCCGGCGAGGATTACGGCCCCCCTAGATTCTCCCGTTTTCCCTGTTAGATGCGCGCGAGCCTGGGCATTCCGTAGATGCCCTCCGCCGGCCATTTGGTCGCCGGAGGAGGAAACCCGCACCCTCCGCCGTCTCTGGCTCCGCCAGCGACGAACAGTGGGTCAACTCCGGCGAGTTGGCCCTGGTTCGACCCTAGTTTGACTTCCCCAGAGCCACTGACATGCGGGCCCCGCCCGGCTAATTAAGTTAGGTTAGTATTAACTAAGTTAGATTAGTTTAGTTAGACACTGACACTCGGGACCCACCGGTCAGTTTGACCCAGACCAGCCCCTGTTGACTCTGCTGAGGTCAGCATGACGCCATGCTGACGCAATATTCCTTTTCTGGAATTTAATTTATTTTATTAATAATCAGGAAATTCCAGAAATAGCTAAAACTTCAATAAATCATAGAAAATTAACCGTAACTCCAAATGAAATAATTTATATATGAAAAATGATCAGAAAAATTCAAGAATCCATCTGTACCATTTTCATGCATGTTTGAACAATGTTTATCCTCTATTTTGGACAAAACAAATAAATGGCATTTGAATAATCACATATGGAGTTTGAATTTGAATCTTGTATTCAAACCAACCTCATTTAAATCATAGCTAGGTGCATTAGCCGAAAACACATTCATATTGCCATGTCATAGCATGCATCATATTGTGCATTGCATTGATTGTGTTCTTTCTTGTTTGCCGGTGTTTGTCCCCTCTCGATAGACGTGACTCCGACGACGAGATCGATGACACCGATGAAGAACTATATTATCTTCAGAAGTGCCAGGCAAGCAAAACCCCCTTGTTCATTCCGATACAATCCTACTCTCTCGCTCCTGCTCTCTTTTACTGCATTAGGACAACAACGATTCATCTGTTACTTGCTGCGGTAGCTGAACCCCTTTATCCTTTGCATGACCTGTCATTGCCATAGTAAATAGATGAAACCCACTAGCATGAGTAGGAGTTGTTTGAGCCATGTTGTGCCTACTCATTCATGCTTGTTTGTCATGCCTGCTACTGCTTAGAGTTGAGTCAGGTCTGATTCATCGGGGATGAATCAGAGGTGTGTGAACATGTCCTACTGTGTGTGAGCTAAGTGTGTGAACACGATTTGGTAAAGGTAGCGGTGAGAGGCCATGTAGGAGTACATGGTGGGTTGTCTCATTGCAGCCGTCCTCAGGAACTGAGTTCTGTGTTTGTGATCCATGATTCAACTACTACCACGCATTGGGCCCGAAACCAATGGACCCTCTCGGCTTCTTGATCACCCTTGTCCTCTGTCCACGAGTTGCAAGTAGTTTCTGGTGTTTGTAGTATGCTGGAGGCCGTGCGCAGCGTTGACTGTAGGGGTGGGCTGTGATGCGGTAGGCACGTGGCACGGTGTACCGGGCGCCCGTTTGGTGTCTCGGGAACCCTGTTCACATCGTTTGGGGCTGTGAGCAAAACTCTGGCCGGATCTCCTCATGGATGGAACCCGAATAGGCGATAAACCTGGACTAGAGACTCGAGTGTTTAGGCAGGCCGTGGCCGACACCCACGTTGGGCTTCCGCTTGAAGGTTGCCGAGTACATGTCGTGTAAACGGCGGTAAGTGGTGAGAGCGTGTGTGAAGAAGTACACCCCTGCAGGGTTAACATCATCTATTCGAATAGCCGTGTCCGCGGAAAAGGACTTCTGGGTTGCTTATATCAGTTCATAGACAAGTGAAAGTGGATACTCTAAAATACGCAAGATAAGCGTGAGTGCTATGGATGGCGTTCTCGTAGGGAGACGGGAGCGGATCCATAGTGGTGTATTGATATGGTGAATATGTGGACTCGTGTGCGCCACCTCAAAAGAGTTACTTGCAGTCGTAGTTTAGGTTAGCCAGCGAGTCAAAGCTGGCTTGCTGCAGTCAAACCCCACCATCCCCTTTGTTGATAATGGTGCATATGTAGTTAGTTCTGATGTAAGTCTTGTTGGGTACATTTGTACTCACGTTTGCCTAATTTATGTTTTTGCAGAGAGACTTCAGTCTCACTAGTAGTTCCACGTGGACTTCGACGTTTATCTTGTTACCTCATCTACGATCTTGTGCCCTCGGCAGGATCTGATAGATAGTCAGGCTTCTCAGCCTTTTTCATTTATAGATGTCTGTACTCAGACAAGATAGCTTCCGCTTGTGCTTGATTTGTATGCTCTGAATGTTGGGTCATGAGACCCATGTTTGTAATATCTCGCTCCTCGGAGCCTATTGAATAAATTACTTGAGTCGTAGAGTCATGTTGTGATGCCATGTTGTATTTGCACATATCGAGCATATTGTGTGTATGTTATTGAAATGCTTGGTATGTGTGGGATCTGGCTATCTAGTTGTTATCCTTAGTAGCCTCTCTTACCGGGAAATGGCTCCTAGTGTTTCCACTGAGCCATGGTAGCTTGTTGCTGCTCCGGAACACTTAGGCTGGCCGGCATGTGTCCTTCTTCGTTCCTGTGTCTGTCCCTTCAGGGAAATGTCACGCGATGAATACCGGAGTCCTATTAGCCCGCTACAGCCTGGTTCACCGGAGTCCTGCTAGCCCAGTGCTACAGCCTGGATTCACTCGCTGATGACCGACACATTCGATGTTGGGTCATGGATGCCTGTCCCTGTAAGTTTGTGCCACTTTGGGTTTACGACTAGCCATGTCAGCCCGGGCTCCTTATCATATGGATGCTAGCGACACTGTCATATACGTGTGCCAAAAGGCGCAAACGGTCCCGGGCAAAGGTATGACGACACCCGTGGGAATACCGTGCGTGAGGCCGCAAAGTGATATGAGGTGTTACATGCTAGATCGATGTGGCATTGAGTCGGGGTCCTGACAATGGACTTGCCGAAGAGTGCTGCTGATGCGAATCAGTTTTTCCACGCGCAAGAAGGACATGCAACGGAAAAGTTGTTTTGGTCGCAATTTGATACGGCGAAGCATCCACTGTTGAATGAACAGGTCGCCCAATGGGCCGAGCTCCACAAGATGTCCGACACTGCCCTGAAGGACGTCATAGCCCGGCTGTGGCCAACTGAACCCATTCCGGATAGTTATTTCGGTTTGGTGCGGCAGCTTGTTAATGCGGTGTCGTGCCGTGTATCGACGCTGTGAAGCGATCAACGTGCATAGAAGGTGCATGGATGGCCCTTGCCCATGTCAAGATATACTGGGCGAAGATGACGGCCACCAATATTGCAGCGCAGAGTCCACCCAAAGGCAAGGACCTTAGCATGCTAGAACATTACATTGAAGATGTCCTAGAGGGTGCCCACTTAATATAGGGTCAGTGCTCGAAAAATATTATGTTCGAGTAAAGTGTATCAAAATTGTAGTAACAATATTATGATATATTTAAGGCTGTGTTTTTACTTTTTGCCTGAAAAGTTTTGGTGCCTTCTGTGCGGCCGTCTTTTTTATATGTAATCTGAAAGTTTGCAGTCTTCGGCTTTAGCCCCCTCACGTATAATGCGGGGGTGTTCGGAAAAGCACTTGATCACACTTGACCCAACGTCTTGGTCCGTTAAGGAGGTGTTAGTGCGACGAACTAGGCAATCGGACTATAGAGCTTTAACACTTTCACTTAGCTAGAGGAGTTTGATGGTGGGGCTACTATATAGCCCCTGGTATGTCCACGGTTATCCGAATATAGTGCGTGTACATACGTGACCAGAAGGACGGTCTTTCGTTTAACACGAAGGGAATCGCGAACATTCTGATTAGTCATCGAGTAGTTAACCAGCTCTCGCCGCATCATGACAGTTAGTTTTCGGCTTTCTCTACTCAGGTGCTCATCTAGGCTAGCTGGGACACAATCGCAGTAGTTCTCCCTTTGCTACCCTAGCCGATATAGCGGAACGTAAGGTAGTAAGCGCACGAGCCGGGCAACCTAACTATTGACCAAAGACATGATTCGGAGCTGATGCATATAAAGAAAAACTCACGACGTCGAACACTCCCTATAGGTGTTCGTACTTTGCAATATACACCGGGCTGAATACAGGCCCTGGTGATAAACCCATGGTATCAAGGCACGTGTGGCAATCTAACGTGGGGAAAGAGCACAGGTGGTGAGAGCATAAATCTCAAAACACAATATGAACTGCGCTGCTTCTATAACATCCACTTTAGTACGGCGAGCCGTATGTTTACAGATAATGCCGGTATCTTTCTTGGACATTTTACATGCGAGGAAAGTATAAAACAACAAGAGATAAAAAAGGTTTACATAGGGTCTTAATCTAAAAAAGAAACCTTAATTCGGGGCCCTGCTGCACGTCTGCGCCTTTATCTCCATTGTGAAGTGTCCTTGAATGGTATAGTATGATGGCCATCTGTAAAGAAAAAGAAAAAAAAGAAAAAAAGAAGACCAGGTAAAAGAATCTGGTGTGGCCGTGAGCAAAGCTGGTTCGTTTAAATGAACCGTGAAGGACAACTTCCATGGTCCGAATAGGGTCGAGCTGGACTATGGACCTTTTGTTTGCAGAGTGCCCCCGAAGGCGCCCAAGGAATTTTGAGTATATATCCTTGTGGGGCAGTTGATTGGGGCGTAGCTGCTAATCGAGCTCAGGTTTATCTGAGCTGCCGCATTCAGGTGTGCGCCGGACACGTTTACTTGTGTCTGCGGTCTTAACGACCGATGAGCTATTCGGCTTGAATAGGCCATTTTTTGCTTCAACTGCTAGAGCCGCCGTCTATTCCTATGTGCGAAGAGAGCACTCCATATTTCCACTAACCGTAGTGACGCCACGAGGTCCAGGAATTTTGAGTTTTAGATAAGCATAATGCGGGACTGCATTAAAATAGGCGAAGGTCGTTCTTTCGAGTAGTGCATGATAGCTGCTACGGAACAGAGCAATGTCAAAGATTAGTTCTTCACTTCGAAAGTTGTCCGGAGAGCCAAATACAACATCCAATGTTAAAGAGCCCGTGCAGCAGGCTTGCATGCCCGGTATAACTCCTTTAAAGGCAATGCTGCTTGGCTTGTTTCTTGACGCGTCTATCCCCGTCTTGCGGAACGTGTCCTGATATATCAGATTGAGACTGCTGTCGCCGTACATGAGGACTTAATTGAGGTGGTATCCGTCGATTATTGGTTCGAGCACTAAGGCAGCCGAACCCCCGTGACGGATACTAGTCGGATGATCCCTGCGATCAAAGGTGATCAGACAAGCCGACCATGGGTTGAACTTGGGGGTGACGGGCTCAACGGCGTAGACGTCTCGGAGTGCGCGCTTGCGCTCCCACTTTGGGATATGAGTGACGTAGATCAAGTTCACTTTTTTGATCTCCGGTGGAAATTTCTTCTATCCCCCCGTGTTCGGCTGGCGAGGTTCGTCCTCGTCTTCACTCTGAGGTCCCTTCCCTTTGTGTTCGGTGTTAATTTTGCCGGTTTGCTTAAAGACCCAACATTCTCTGTTGGTATGGTTAGTTGGTTTATCGGGAGTGTCGTGGATCTGGCAGGGCCTATCTAGGATTTTGTCCAGGTTGGATGGACTGTCCTTGTTTCCTTTAAATGGCTTCTTCCATTGACCGAGTCTGGAGTCCCTGAATCCAGCATTTACCGCTGTATTGTCTGGGCTTTCTTGATTGTTCTGATGTTTGTTTTTGTTGCATCGTGGTTTTCCATTGCCATCCCTGACCTCAGAGGTGCCGGGATCACTGGTGCTGCCATGGGATAACCAGCTGTCTACACCCATGCAAAAGCAGGTCATGAGCATAGTTAAGGCGGCCATTGTCCATGGTTTTCCCTGGCTGAGGTGTCTCGCCAGCCATTCGTCCCGGACACTGTGTTTGAAGGCTGCTAAGGCTTCGTCATCCGGACAATCGACAATTTGTTTCTTCTTAGTGAGAAACCCGTTCCAAAGCTTATGGGCTGATTCTCCGGGTTGTTGGATTATGTCACTTAGATCGACTTCATCCGGAGGCCAGACATAGGTCCCTTGGAAATTGGCCTGGAAAGCGTCCTCAAGTTTTTCCCAGCTTCTGATGGAGTTTTCGGGGAGGCTTTTCAGCCAGTGCCGAGCTGGTCCTTTTAGCTTGAGGGGTAAGTATTTAATGGCATGGACATCATCTCCGCGAGCCATGAGGATGTGAAGAATAAAGTCTTCTATCCAAACCGCGGGGTCCGTCGTTCCATCATATGCCTCGATGTTTACAGGTTTGAATCCTGCTAGGAAATCGTGTTCCAGCACCTCATCGGTGAAGCACAGGGGGTGTGCGGCACACCTGTATCTGGCTGTGTCGTGGATTGGGTCCGACGGTTGTAATGTTCGGTATTGGTTCCAAGCTGATAAATGGCCGGCATGTTCTGTTAGATAATAGTGATCCCGTGTAGGAGCACGTTCCCTAGATCCATAGATGGACCTGGTTTTGCCAGCTTTTCTATCCAGGTCCTCACGTAGATCGTGTTTCTGGTCCTGGGCCGCAGCCTTCCTTCCTTTGAGGGGAGGGGGCGTGGGCTTGTGTACGGCATTGCTAGTCGCTTTTTCGCGACCGCGAGGTGGTCGGTCCGTCCAGTCGGCCGTATTATTTTTCGGCGGTATAGGTGCGATAGCCTCGTCGTCGAATTCGTGCAGCAGCTTACGTTTAAGATAGCTCTTTGTTTGGCGATTGCCGCCGTATTTTTCCTCAATGTCTAGCACTTCATTCCATCTGTCATTGAGCATATCCTGTGCGGCTTGAAGCCGCTGCTTCTTCTTCTTTAGGCTCCTTGAAGTGGCGATAAGCCTTTGGTGGAGGCGTTCTTGTTCTAATGGTTCTTCTGGGATGATGAACTCGTCGTCGCCTAGGATGATCTCCTCTTGAGAGACAGGTTGGTAATTGCTATCTTCGGCGTCGCTGTGGTCGGATAACATCTCCGGACTGTGTTCACCATCCTCTCGCGTGACCTGCTCCAACGCTGGGTCTGCGGGGTCCTCGGCTTGGTTCAGATTACCATCATCGTCCGTGACAATGTTGCTGTTTTTCCTTTTGCCGGATCGGTATTGGTGCTTGGAACACCGGCGTTTAGGAGGTTCATCGACAGGTATGCTATTATCGCCGTCGGCCTCATTCTCCTTTGGTGTGTCCACTATGTATATATCGTATGACGATGTAGCTTTCAACTACCCTAAAGGTGGTGGTTTTTTTGCCTGCTCTTCTCCGGCATCGTCGTCCATACCATCGATGTCTTTGGAGCCGTAATTGTGTGCGTCGGTTAAGTCGTCGACAGTGGCAATGAAGTGGATGGTGGGTGGGGAACGAAGTTATTCGTCGTCTGCTTCCCACTCGAGCCGGACGTAGTTCGGTCGAGAGTCCCCTGACAAGGAGAGGGACTTTAATGAGTTTAATATGTCGCCAAAAGGCGAGTGCTGGAAGATGTCTACGGAGCTGAACTCCAAGACCGGCGCCCAATCAGGTTTGATGGACACGGATGCACACGGTCCGGAGCCCATGGCCAGAGACGAGTTCGAGGTTGCGGTAACACACGCCCAGCCTGATGTTGGGTCTGTGTGTGGCTCGAGCGGCGCTGAGCCTGCAGCCTCCGCAGCGGGGTTGAGCTTCCCATCTTCGAATGACACAGTCCGCTTCGGCTCTAGGGCGAGTGCGGTCACAGGCGCTAACTCCTGTGCGCGGCCGGATGACAGATCTAGGTCATGTTCATCATGGTGGCCGAGGACAGCCATCATGCGCTCAAATCCGTAGAAGATCGAGTCTCCGCGGATGTCGGCCACAAAATTCAGGCTTCCAAATCTGACCCGATGGCCAAGGGCGTAGCTGTCGATCTGCTCTAGATAGCCAAGCGAGCTGGCCCGCAGTGCAAAGCCGCCGAATACAAAGATTTGTCCGGGGAGGAAGATCTCCCGCTGGACTACATTGTTGTAGATGATTGATGGAGCCATCAAGCCTATCTCCGACGTCGCCGCAGAACTCTCAATGAAAGCACCAATGTCGGTGTCAAAACCGGCGGATCTCGGGTAGGGGGTCCCGAACTATGCGTCTAAGGCTAATGGTAACAGGAGGCGGGGGACACAATGTTTACCCAGGTTCGGGCCCTCTCTATGGAGGTAATACCCTACTTCCTGCTTGATTGATCTTGATGAATATGAGTATCACAAGAGTTGATCTACCACGAGATCATAATGGCTAAACCCTAGAAGTCCAGCCTATAAGGATATGATTGTTGTGTCTAAACCCTAGAAGTCTAAACCCTCCGGTTTATATAGACACCGGGGGGTGGGACTAGGGTTGTACAAAGTCGGTTACAGAGAAAGGAATCTACATATACGAATCGCCAAGCTTGCCTTCCACGCAAAGGAGAGTCCCATCCGGACACGGGATGAAGTCTTCTATCTTGTATGTTCATAGTCCAACAGTCCGGCCAATGTATATAGTCCGGCTGTCCGAGGACCCCTTACTCCAGGACTCCCTCACCCGCCAACCCACCGCGGGGACTGGAGCGACCTTGATGCCAATGACGAGAAGCTTTCGATCGCCACCACCAAGATCCATCGCCTCACCACGGTCGGGCTCACCCTTGAGATGATTGGGGCGGACTTCATCCGTCGCCGAATCGCCCCGCTGCATAACAAGGGGACGCCGGCCTGGGACTTCCGGAATGCGGCCGACGTCATGACGCTCTGCCCTGAACTGAAGCATAACTTCACGGTGATGGGGCATGCCTATTTCTGCCAAAGGCTCTTTCAGCTCGACGTGTAAAACGACGACAGGGTAGAGTGGACCGGCAGGGCCATGAAGGACGGCAACGCCGTCAAGGGGCCCCTGTTTGGGTTGCCGGCGGGAGTGGTCCCACTGAGCAACAACTCTTGCCGGTTCGACATTATTGCCATGATGTCAGACTTCAATGCGCACGGCCTCAACCCGTCCTGGGCCGAGCTCCTGGCACACGAAGTGTAGGAGTTCTTCGACAACTTGTCGGAGGGCTATGTCCACGATGAGCCGCTGCTCATCCAGGACACCACCAAGGCGCTATATCGCCGCCAGGGTGGCGGAGGCAGAGCTTTCCAGGGAGGCCGACAGCACTAGCGATGTGGAGGATGTGGCCGACGTGGCCGCAGAGGAGAGGAAGCTCGCCTAGTGGGCGGGGTCTGCCGGGGAGGCTAGCGGCATCAACACCGAGGCCCCCCTTGTTGAGGATGTGGTCGAGGAGTCGACCGAGGGAGAGGCCGAGGTTGACAACCCTCCGGCCACAGGAAAAAGGCATGTCCTATAGCGGGCCATCTCTGGCGAGCTGGTCCGGCCTGGCAGGACCGAGAAGCGGCAAGAGGTCCGGGGGGAGTCCGTGCGCCTGACGAGGGCCACGACAGCGAAGAAGGTGGTGAAGGCCATGGTGGCGAAGAGGAAAACGACCGCCTCTTCTTCGTCCAAGCATTGCCGGAATCCATCCCCTTCCCCTCCTCTCGCAGATGTCGACACGGAGGTCGTCTTTGATTTTGGGTCTCTCAGCTCAAGGAGGAAGAGGAAGGCAGCGGAAGAGGAGGTGGAGGACGAGTAAGTATCTTGCCCTTCGTCATCTCCGTCCTTTCAGACCGCGCCGCTTTTCTTGAGTTGTTTTCATCTTTGCAGGGAGAGGGACACACTGGCTCAGAGGGTGGCGAAGAGGGACAGGGCCTCGACGGGCGACCAGCCCCCGGTGGGTGCTTCATGCATGCCGGTGGTGGAGATCAGCCCGGACAGCAGCCCCAGGCGCAGCCTCCGTCTTAGCCCCCAGCATGCCTTCACCACTCACTCCTCATCAACGTGCGTTGGGGTACGATCCCTTGGCACTGACCTTGCCGTGGCTGCAGCAGGAGGACGGCAGTAGGAGGATCCACTGAGGGCCACCCCCAACACGCCGCCCCCATGAACCACGTCGCCCTGTGGGGCTTCCCCGGCAAGGGCGCCAAGCACCGAGCCCATGCGCACGGAGGAGGAGGAGGTGAATTTGGGCGCTGGTGGCTCCGTCCCCACGATGGATGTTGGCGAGGAGGGGGCCACTTCTTCCCAGCCCAGCACGGGTAAGTTATTCGTTTTCTGTCCCTGTTCTTCCTTCTTCTTCTTTTTGAGTTTTGATCTTGGCTCTGTCTCAGTCACCTTCTTGGTATCCAGATCCTTCCTCGGCGGACCTGGAGGATATTGATACTATCATCGAGGAGGTTGCCAAGGACGCCGAGGCCGAGGCCCATAGGATCGCCACCGAGGAGGCCGCTGAAACCGCCGCGGAAGAGGCCGGCAAGGCTGCTGCCGAGGAGGCTGGCAAGGGCGCGCCGAGGAGGCCGGCAAGGGGCCTGCCGGGGAGGCCAGCAAGGCTGCTGCCGAGGAGGGGGTGGTCGACAATCAACCACCACCAAGCCGAGCTAAACTTCCAGGAGGAGGACCTTGTCCCTCGTGAGGACGCGCTCGCCGCCACACTTTGCAGCAAGGAAGAGGTAGTCGAGAGGCTCGTCGCGCAGTGGACCCAAGAGCTGAAGCAGAGGCACAGGGAAGCACTCGATGCTCAAGCCCTGGTTCACGACGACAAGGTGAAGGAGCTGGAGGTGGCGCAGGACGGCTGAAGAACAAGACGCTGGAGCTGGCGAAGGAGAAGGACACGATCAGCAGCACCTTGGTGGAGGCGCAGGCCGCAGCCCTCGGCAAGGCCGAGCTACTCTCCCAAGCAAACAACTCCATCAAAGACCTGAAGCTGAAGCTGGAGGGTCTTGAGGGGACGCTTTCGGAGGTTATGGCCCAGGAGGAGACCCTGACCAACAATCTGGAGGATGAGAGGCAGCTGCGGAGGAATGGCACCACCAACCACGAGTATTATGTGAAGGGCGAAAACCTCTGGATCAGCCGCCTCGCCGACGTTGCCGGTAGGATCACCATGAAGCTGGCTACCATGGGGATGCCGAATGTGGGGTACGCCCCGGAGCCGAACGTGAGTCCCAACACCAAGCTGACCCTATTTTTCGAGGGTGTTCTTGGAGCCTTGGAGTAGTTTCGCTCTAACAGAGCGAGCTCTCTGGCCAATGAGGCCCGGCAGCATTGCCTGGGTGCCCTGACCAAGGTCCTCACCAAGGTGGCGTATTGGAACCCCAACCTCGACTTCAACATCGCGCTGGAGAGCTTGCCGGAGGATGTGGACCTCGCAACACTCAAGGAGCGTATCAAGCCCATCATCAGCCGCGTCGACGGAGTTCGGAGGATAGAAGGCCAGCGCCGGGACTAGGCACTCCATTTCTCATCGCCGCTGCAGTTTCACGACCAAGACAATTTTTATCTTTAGTTAAAACCGCAGCAACAATTGATGTAATATAACTGTGCAGTACTTTGAAACGATGCATGTTATTTTCCAGTTTGATCTCTCTTTGTATGTCCACCCTACTTTAATTGGGTAGGCTTGCCGGCGCGTAAACCCAAGCTGTGGTGCCTCGAGGACGGATCCCCAATAGCCTGTTGGGTGTGCTTGCTGCCAGGCGAACCACCTTACCATTCTCAGCGCGGCCGTTCAACTGTCGAGCGGACTCGAAACAGAACGAGAGCATTGCCAATAGCGGAAGGCCACCCTACCGTTCTCGACGCAGCCGCTCGAACTGTTGAGCGTACTTGAAACAGAACAAGGGCGTTACCCATAGTGGAAGGGCCCCATTGCGTGCAGGCTTCTCATACAAAGGGAAAATCTCCAAGGAGAATAATCTAATACAAAAGGAATTGGTCAATGTTTTGAATGACTTAGCTTTTCTATCGCTGCGCGAGCCTCCACTTCATCTGCAAATGATGCCGCTCTTCAGTCACCTTCTTCCTTGGAAGCCATGGCAACGAAGAACAGCTAAACTAACTGCTAAACCGGATTTTCACAACTTCGCCCCCTACCTGGCGCGCCAGAGATGTCGGTGGAAAACGACACCTATGGGATCACTGGAATCCCTACCACGGTCGGTGGGCGCGAGGTTGTTGAAAGAGCGGGACTAGGAGCCAGCACAAAGATCGTTTACCCAGGTTCAGGCCGCGAGGATGCATAATACCCTAGTCCTGCTTTTGTGGATATTTGAGTGTTCTTGAGTTCTTGAACTAGCTACGACGTGTGCGTAGTCCAAAAGATCCGAATCCCTCTCAAGTATGCCTCGGGCCTCCTTTTATAGTTCAAAAGGGATGCCACAGTGGCACACAGGAGGTGGAAAGGTGTACAGTGTCCAAGCTTATCGCCTGTCATTACGGGACAAAATGCATTAAATGCGCTCCTTAGGTGTCCCATTGCTTTATTGGGGATGGTGACGAGGCCCGTCCTGTCCGTCGCCGCTCCATCTTGCTTCGACATGCGTCTAGGCCAACGAGGCGTGCAGTGCGATGTAAGCTGGCAGGCTGCTGAGCTGGTGTGGTGGCAGGGTCTTCACGAAGATCTGCATGCCACCACACAGGTGCTTGCTGAGTCGGTCTAGAGGCCGTACGTCGCCATGCAGGTGCTCGCCTAGATGGCTAAGGTGGCAGCTGCATGGGAGCGGTGGTGAAGTCTTTGCAAATTTGGGCCTGGCCGTAGCCCCGCTGATGTCCTCGACAAGGGTCTTGCCGGGGTCCCGGCAAGGGTCTGGCCATGACATCGCGGTCGTCCCCGGCAAGGATCTTGCCAGAGGTCACGCGGATTTTCTCGGCAAGGATCTGTTGGGGAACGTAGTAATTTCAAAAAAATTCCTACGCACACGCAAGATCATGGTGATGGCATAGCAACGAGAGGGGAGAGTGTTGTCCACGTACCCTCATAGACCGTAAGCGGAAGCCTTAGAACAACGCGGTTGATGTAGTCGTACGTCTTCACGATCCGACCGATCCAAGCACCGAACGTACGACACCTCCGAGTTCAGCACACGTTTAGCTCGATGACGATCCCCGGGCTCCGATCCAGCAAAGCTTCGGGGATGAGTTCCGTCAGCACGATGGCGTGGTGACGATGATGATGTTCTACCGGCGCAGGGCTTCGCCTAAACTCCGCGACGATATGACTGAGGTGGAATATGGTGGAGGGGGGCACCGCACACGGCTAAGGAACGATCCGTAGATCAACTTGTGTGTCATGGGGTACCCCCCTGCCCCTGTATATAAAGGAGCAAGGGGGGAAGAGGCCGGCCCTAGGAGGGGGCGCGCCAAGTGTGGAGTCCTACTAGGACTCCCTAGTCCTAGTAGGATTCCACCTCCCTTGTTGGAGTAGGAGAAGGGGAAAGAGGGGGAGAGGAAGAAGGAAAGGGGGGCTGCGCCCCTTGTCCAATTCGGACCAGAGGGGGGGCGCAGGCCTCCTTCCTTTTGGCCTCTCTCCTCTATTCTCGTATGGCCCAATAAGGCCCATATACTCCCCGGCGAATTCCCCTAACTCTCCGGTACTCCGAAAAATACCCGAATCACTCGGAACCTTTCCAAACTCCGAATATAGTCGTCCAATATATCGATCTTTAGGTCTCGACCATTTCGAGACTCCTCGTCATGTCCCCGATCTCATCCGGGACTCCAAACTCCTTCAGAACATCAAAACTCATAAACTCATAATATAACTGTCATCGAAACCTTAAGCGTGCAGACCCTACGGGTTCGAGAACTATGTAGACATGACCTAGAACTATTCTTGGTCAATAACCAATAGCAGAACCTGGATGCCCATATTGGCTCCTACATATTCTACGAAGATCTTTATCGGTCAAACCGCATAACAACATACTTTGTTCCCTTTGTCATCGATATGTTACTTGCCCAAGATTCGATCATCGGTATCTAATACCTAGTTCAATCTCGTTACCGGCAAGTCTCTTTACTCGTTACGTAATGCATCATTCCGTAACTAACTCATTAGCTACATTGCTTGCAAGGCTTATAGTGATATGCATTACCGAGAGGGCCCAGAGATACCTTTCCGACAATCGGAGTGACAAAACCTAATCTCGAAATACGCCAACCCAACATGTACCTTTGGAGACACCTGTAGTACTCCTTTATAATCACCCAGTTACATTGTGACGTTTGGTAGCACCCAAAGTGTTCCTCCGGTAAACGGGAGTTGCATAATCTCATAGTTACAGGAACATGTATAAGTCATGAAGAAAGCAATAGCAACATACTAAATGATCAAGTGCTAAGCTAACGGAATGAGTCAAGTCAATCACATCATTCTCCCAATGATGTGATCTCGTTAATCAAATGACAACTCTTTTGTCCATGGCTAGGAAACATAACCATCTTTGATAAACGAGCTAGTCAAGTAGAGGCATACTAGTGACACTATGTTTGTCTATGTATTCACACATGTATTATGTTTCCGGTTAATACAATTCTAGCATGAATAATAAACATTTATCATGATATAAGGAAATAAATAATAACTTTATTATTGCCTCTAGGGCATATTTCCTTCTGTCTCCCACTTGCACTAGAGTCAATAATCTAGTTCACATCATCATGTGATTTAACACCAATATTCACATCTGTATGTGATTAATACCCATAGTTCACATCGTCATGTGATCAACACCCAAAGGGTTTACTAGAGTCAATAATCTAGTTCACATCGCTATGTGATTAACACCCAAAGAGTACTAAGGTATGATCATGTTTTGCTCGTGAGAGAAGTTTAGTCAACGGGTCTGTCATATTACAGAGTCGTATGTATTTTGCAAATATTCTATGTCTACAATGCTTTGCACGGAGCTACTCTAGCTAATTGCTCACACTTTCAATATGTATCCAGATTGAGACTTAGAGTCATCTGGATCGGTGTAAAATCTTGCATCGATGTAACTCTTTACGACGAACTCTTTTATCACCTCCATAATCGAGAAACATATCCTTATTCTACTAAGGATAATTTTGACCAATGTCCAGTGATCTACTCCTAGATCACTATTGTACTCCCTTGCCAAACCAGGGCAGAGTATACAATAGGTCTGGTCCATAGCATGGCATACTTTTATAGAACCTATGACTGATGCATAGGGAATGACTTTCATTCTCTTTCTATTTTCTGCCGTGGTCGGGTTTTTGAGTCTTACTCAATTTCATACCTTGTAACACAGGCAAGAAACTCTTTCTTTGGCTGTTCCATTTTGAACTACTTCAAAATCTTGTCAAGGCATGTACTCATTGAAAAACTTATCAAGCGTCTTGATCTATCTCTATAGATCTTGATGCTCAATATGTAAGTAGCTTTACTGAGGTCTTTCGTGAGGCAAGCCATCAGAACATGCCTACACTTCCAGCATTCATTTTCTGAGAGAGAACCACCTACTCATGTGTTGAGGCCAAGATATTCCAATCCTACCATATGAATCTTGATCTATAGCCTTCCCCAAGTTGCTTTCCACTCAAGTCATCTTTCCACCAAATCCAATCCTATGAGAGAGAGTTGAGTGTTGGGGAGACTATCATTTGAAGCACAAGAGCAAGGATTTCATCAACAACACACCATCTATTACCTTTTGGACAGTGGTGTCTCCTAGATTGGTTAGGTGTCACTTTGGAGGCTCCGTCAAGATTGTGGAGTTGAACCAAGGAGTTTGTACGGGCAAGGATATCGCCTACTTCGTGAAGATCTACCCTAGTGAGGCAAGTCCTTCATGGGTGATGGCCATGGTGGGATAGACAAGGTTGCTTCTTCGTGGACCCTTCGTGGGTGGAGCCCTCCGTGGACTCGCTCAGCCGTTACCCTTCGTGGGTTGAAGTCTCCTTCAACGTGGATGTACGATAGCACCACCTATCAGAACCACGCCAAAAATCTCCGTGTCAACATTGCGTTTGCTCCCTCCAAACTCCTCCCTTTACCTTCATATGCAATGATTTACATTCTGTTGCTATACTCTTAGAATTGCATGTGTAGGTTGATTGCTTGACTTGTGCTATGTTGCTAAAATCTGCCAAGAACTGGGAAAAGGCTAGATTTTATTTGGTCAAGTAGTCTAATCACCCACCTAGACATACTTTCGATCCTACAAGTGGTGTCAGAGCTATGGTCTCCATTTGCCTTGATTTCCATAGATTTTGGTGATCATAGCCTTGGTTTCACAACCTAGGAGAGTATGGCGTCTAGCAAGGGAAATTACCACCGTAGAGGTCCTTACTTTGATGGTATAATTTTGCGAGTTGGAAGCATAAGATGAAAATGCATATTCTTGGTCATAACCC
The DNA here is from genome assembly GCF_002162155.2 of Triticum dicoccoides. Taxonomy (NCBI): domain Eukaryota; kingdom Viridiplantae; phylum Streptophyta; class Magnoliopsida; order Poales; family Poaceae; genus Triticum; species Triticum dicoccoides. The sequence goes on along the minus strand of NC_041391.1, from coordinate 381,757,958 downwards.
CACCGTTTGGGCTATTATGTGTATTGGCTTGCAAGGTGAGTTCTTCAATGGGAGAGAACAGAGCCGTGAAGCTACCGCGAAAGAGTTGACGATGCTGCAATACAACGCTCAAGCTTGTGATATTCTCTTCAACGGGTTGTGCCCCGAATAATTCAACAAAATCAGCCGCCTTGAGAATGCAAAGGAAATTTGGGATACTTTTATTGATATGCATGAAGGTACCGACTCCGTCAAGTAATCCAAATTGGATGTGCTTCAAAGTCAACTTGACAAGTTCAAAATGAAGGATGGTGAAGGTGTCGCTGAGATGTACTCTAGGCTTGCTCTCATCACAAATGAGATTGTCGGCTTAGGAAGTGAAGAGATGACCGATAGGTTCATCATCAAGAAGATCCTAAGAGCCTTGGATGGAAAATATGATACCATGTGCACATTGATCCAAATGATGCCAAATTACAAAGATCTCAAGCCAACGGAAGTCATTGGAAGAATTGTTGCTCATGAGATGTCACTCAAGGATAAAAAAAGCTTCACAACAAGTCAAGTGGTGCTTACAATGCCTCATGTGATGCTCCGACATCATCAAGTGAGAAACAAACCTTCAATGAAGAATTGAGCTTAATGGTGAAAAACTTCAACAAGTTCTACAAGAGTAGAAGCAAGGAAAGAAGTTCCAAGTCAAGGTCCTACGTGACAAAAGATCTTCGAGTCGTGAACGTAATTGCTACAATTATGGAAGACCCGGACACTACTTCAATGAGTGTATGGCTTCCTACCAAAGGAGAGAAGATTCACCTAAAAGCAGAAGTAGAAGAGAGGATTCACCACCAAGAGAGAGAAGGAGTGGAGATGATCGTTATGAACAAAGACCCTCCACCTAAAAGCAGAAGGAGAAGAGAGGATTCACCACCAAGAGAGAGAAGGAGTAGAGATGATCGTTATGAACGAAGACCCTCCCGAAGAAGGAAGGATTCAGAAAGGAAGGACAAATCATCAAAGAGCTACACAAAACGAAGACATCACGCTCATGTTGGTGAATGGGTATCCGGCTCGGACTCCGACCACCACTCTGAGAGAAGTTATCACTCTGACTCCGAATATACTCAAGATGAAGGTGTTGCCGGTCTAGCACTTGTGTCAACCAACTCCTACGACATATTTGACTCACCAAATGAAGGAATTGGAAGATGCTTCATGGCTAAAGGCCCAAAGGTATCACACCCCGAGTATGTTGATTTCAATAGTGATTAAGATGATTTGTTAGGTGATGATGATTTACTTGTTGACAACTCTAGTGATGAATACTATGATGAAACATCAATTAATCATGCTAATCAAGATAAAACGAATGACAATGATAAGGAGAAGATTGAGCTTCTAACTAAGGAGCTAAATACTCTTAAGTTAGCTCATGAAACTACCTTGGAAGATCATCGAGAACTTTTAAAGACTCATGAGAAGTTACGCTTTGAAAAGCTCAATCTTGAGCAAGAGCATGAGTTTTTAAAGGCAATCAATGATGATCTTCACAAGAAAAGTTCTTCTTACATTGCCAAGCGTTTACTCTTGTCTACTTACATGCCACAAGTGAAATCTAGCAACAAAAGTAAGAAAGATTCTTCTTCTAGTAGGAACAATAATCATGCTAAATCCAGTGTTGTTGCTTCTAGTAGTTCTCTTGATTCCACTAATGGTTCTCTTAGCCAAGTTACACTTGAGCAAGAAAATAGCTTATTGAAGGGAATTATAGAGAAAGGTGTTTACAAGAGCCTTGCCGGAAGTAAGCAATTTGAGGAAATTGTATGCAAGCAAGGAAGGCGCCGGAAGAATCAAGGTGTTGGTTTTGAATGAAAGTTCAATGCCAAAGTGGGAAGAAGATCAATACTGCAAGACGAAGTTTGTTCCTCAACAAGAGAAGTATGATCCTACTTCTTTCCAAGGGACACAAGCTCAAGATGATCTTCCACCACGAGAGCACAAGCAAAAAAGGCAAGGATAAGCTTGAAGAGGAGATTGATGCATTTGAAGAACCTCCCAAGGCCTTGGTCAAGTGGGTTCCCAAGACTACATCAAGTTCCACTTCATCAAGTACGACTACAACCCCAAGGATTCCCATCAAGATGATGTGGATCCCGAAGAAGAAGAACTAGAGAGTTCTTGAGGGTGACTCCGCCAACACACACTACAAAAAAATACACTTCCATAATGATACATGTTTGTCACAGTACGCCACGTTTTTTGTCATGCATGTACATCCATGACGATTTTGTGACAGAATCAAGATAGTCATACCTGTGCTGTCATAGAAGTGTTCCATGACATTACCAAAATTATCATCACGGAAGTGTCCACTTCCATGACGATAAATCACGCGTCACAGAAGTACTTTCTTCAAGGGTGACCGACACGTGGCATCCACCGTAACGGAGCGCCGTTAAGTTATCGGGTCCGGTTTTGGATCCGATAACCCGTTAACAGCCTGGACCAATGGGGATTTTCCACGTGTAAAACCATCATTGGCTGGAGGAAACACGTGTCAGCTCCCCGTTGGCACAGGTGTCACTCATCCAATGGGCGAGATGCGCTTATGAAATGTTGACACGTGGACCGGCCCAAAAGTGGCCCATAAAGTTTAAATGGGCCGGCCCAACTAAAGGCCCACAAGATTTTGCGGTCCATAATGGGCTGGCCCAGCAAAAGGCCCATCAGATTTTATGGGCCACAATGGGCCAGTCCAGCTAAAGGCCCACAAGTTTTTGTAGGCCATAATGGGCCGGCCCAGCTAAAGGCTCGCGAGATTTTGCGGGCCATAATGGGCCGGCCCAGCTAAAGGCCCACAAGACTTTGCGGACCATAATAGGTCAGCCCAGCTAAAGGCCCACGAGATTCCGCCGACCATAATGGGTCGGCCCAGCTGAAGGCCCAAAAGATTTTGATGACACTATTAGGCCGGCCCATTAACAAGCTGCCATGTTTTGGGCCAAATGTCGGCCCATATTTGATCTGGTCCATTAACAGCCTGCCATGTTCCGGGCCTAATAAAGGCCCATATGAGATCCGTCTTGTTAAAAGCCTACCACGTTCTGGGCCAAATTACGGCCCAGATCAGGTCCGGCCCTTTGAGAGGCTTTGGGCTAAATTATGGCCCATATCAGATTCGGCCCGTCAACTGGACGCTATGCTTTTGGTCCCAGTTGATAAAGGGGCATTTAGTAATTCGGCCTGATATTAGTTTCGGCCTGTTAAAGGCACGTTCAACATTTTGGCCCTATATATATTTCGGCAAGTTAAAAGCCCGTCATATAGTTAGGCCTAACTACGGCCCCGTTTGCATCCGGCCTGCTCATAGCCGATAATCTGATTGGGCCAAACAAGGACCGAGACAATTTTGGCCTGTTATAATCCCATGATTTGATTGGAACAATCATGGGTCGGGGTCTATTTCGGCCTGCTGTCGGCCCGTGAGCTGTTCGGCACGTTTCAGGCCCAACCTACTTTTCAGCCTCCTAAAAGCCCATTGAGTTTTCTTCGGAAAATAGGGCCGGCAGTTTACTCGGCCTATTAAAGGCCCGAATCTACTAGTGGGCCAGTTTACATTTAGGCATGTTAACGGACCAAGATGCGGATCATACATAGTGATTTGCATGACGGCCCGATTATGTACCGTAATTATGGTTTGGCCGGTTTACTGCGAAGACAGGATATATATACAGGAAAATAACTGCAGCATCGTGAATAAGAAAAAAACCTAGACTATACAATAAAGAAATTACGGCATATTACATCCACCGGGCATCAAAGTTCGCCACTATGATAATAAAGCACAAGCAGACAACAGATTACATACACTGGGCATCAAAGATCGCCACCGGTGCAATTAAACATGCCGACAAAATAATATTCAAAACCAACAGCACTTCAATAGAGTTGAAGAAAGGTTAGCCCTGCCCGGGAGCTGCAGCGCAAGCAGCTAAGCAAGCTGATGAGACTGCACTTGTTTGACACTTATATCCTCCTCACTCTGAAAGATAAACAAGCAGACAGATGATGGGTTTTGCATGCATAAGTATCAGTGCTGACAATTCATCACATTTCTTACTGACGAATAAAGTGACACAGTTTAAAATAGCATTAACATAATTTGGTATTGTTCAGGTCAAGACATGGCAGGAAATGACATTGTGAAGGAGTTGGCAGCTTCACGACACCACTGGATTACAGATCAAGAACTCATAAGTATCAATGGTTAGTGTGCTATCAATTTATCCCATTTCAGATTGGCAAAATAAGATCACTTGCTCTGTAGAGTTTAATTTACATGGCATGAAGAAGGAACTTGGTTGTACAACTGAAAACTTAAATTGAGAAGGACAAACTTTTGTTTATGAACTACATAATAAACTTTAAACATGCAATTTAATGCAAACACCCAAAATAAACAACTGTTGCAGTCATGCCTAACCAAATATACACAACAACGTTTGAAGGCTTGAGAAGGACAAACTTACATTATTGGTGAAGGCAGGCTCTATAAAGCCCTTGTCCATTCTGATGGGGGGCAATTCAAGAAGTTTACCACAGAATCTTCTTCATAAGCATTTCCTTTATTCTACATTTTGTTAAGAGTAAATATAGATGTGACAATATAAGAAAAGAATGGAGAATATTTAAGATAAGATGGAGTGATGCTACATAACCAAGTAGCTATAAATGTAAGTACAACAATACAGGCAAAAGGTGCAGCCAAGAGCAATGCAGAGCTAAACTTCTTCAGTACCATCGGTGTTATCCAACCTTATGGTAAGAGTAAATATAGATCTTATGTAAAGAAAATGGAGGGCAAAGGAAAATAAGCTGCAGAGTGATGGTACATGAACAACTACCTGTCAATATAAGTACACTGATAAAGGACAACAGGTACTTACAAGAACAATGCAGAGCTAAAAAACTTCATTGGCATTGGATATATTCTACACTAATTTAACCATTCATACAGATCAGATAATTTGGAGCGAACAATTGATAAGCAAGCTATGATGCATACTGCTGTCACATAATGAACCAGGTATGTATGCAAGTACAGTGATACAGGACAATAGGTACTAACAAGAGCAAAGCAGCGGGCAGCATATTTGTGATATCCTGTCGTTCTTTTCAAACTGGAATTCTTTTTCGAGCAGATTTCCTGCAAAAAAGATCCGTAAGGCACATGCGGAAAAGTAGAAGTTCAAATTGTCATGCGATATCATAGACAGTACCTCGTCCTTGGAATGAGACCAGTGCATAAAAAGGTTTTTCCATTCAATGTCTTCTAAATTTAGCACAGGAGACTTCACCAGATATTCATTTATAGACTTGCCATCAAAGTGTGATTTCCTCAGGTAACACTTATACTGCTGCAATGCTTCATTGAAAAGCGCAAGCAAGATTTGCTCGTCATGACTATCTAGATTGACCCTCGCCTACTTACAACAATGTAATGTAAATCATTGATGTGTTCAATCAGCAGAAAACTGGAAAATAATCACCATGAATAATAGCACTTACACATAAGTGGGACAGGAAGATGTGAAAATGGTGTTTGTCTTCACTATAATCTTCCCATGATGGGAATATATGCACATAGTCCCTAACAACATTGAAAGCATTGTCTTTTAAACTGGGAATAACTGGAATGGGGTTCCAATCTATAGGAATTGGCCGTCTCTGCAGTTGGGATAGGTCATCGGCCGGTGGACTTGCTGTACTTTTTGCTGGAGTGGGATTTTTCTGTGGTACGCCCGGTGCTATGGCAACTGAAATCGGCATACCTTTTGCTGGAGTGCAGGTCCTGTGTGGTGGGGCTAGTGTGTGGCCAGTGAAGTATGGGTACGGTCTGCTGGAGTCGGTCCTACGTTTTGTGTCACTGGTTGTACAGCCAATATAAGTGGGGTGTTGTCTGATTTCTCCGGCACAACCACGTTTGTCAAGGACTTTGCTGGTGCTCCTTCAGGTTCGGCAATCACCCTCTTCCTTTTTGATGTCTGATGCACAAGAACAACATTTGAGTGGAAAAACATGGTATGATGACAGATGGAATATGTATTGATAATGGATGGGCATTTCATCTCGACATATATGATGAGTAAACTAAGCAGATAGCGGTGCAACCAAGTAGAAGAAATGCAAGACAACATATGCAAGATACGTGCAATCAATAAAACCTTGCCAAATTAGAATAGGCATCTTGATGGGTGAACATGACCGGCCATCTGCCTTTGACTCCTCGAGGTTAGAATAGTCATTAGGATCATATTCTGAACAAGAATCTACGGGTGGGGAGCGTATAAGTTTCATTGCATCCAGAATGGCACTCAATGCCTTGGTGCCAATTTTGTAAGTCATTGCAGTGTTCCACAATATTCTTCTGATGTGCGGATTCTAATATTTACTGTAATTACATATAATATCTGAGAACCATGAAAACATAAATAGTTGTGAGATTTTCTTTGTAATGCAGATGATATTCTAATATAGGGGCGCCCCTGTAATCACTTGTGTGCTATCACTGATTCTGATGAGAGAGCTCATGTGTGCTGTAATATGGTGCGTGCATTTATATAATATGGCACAAGTACACAAAAAATAGGCTCCAGAAGTAAGGATAGTTGGCAGATGATAGGTTCATAATATACTTTATAGAGAGTTTACTGCCAAACCATGATAACAAGAGGACACAGCAACTAGGCAGCTCATGGTGTGCATAAAAGGGGTACACCATAACCACGATATATAAATCGGGAAAGTGGAACTGGCTTGAAAATACGGTGTTGTATTGCCGCTAGTAATTGAAAGCCTATCGATCACGTACAGGCCAGCTCTATCAGCTGTTGGCTGCAGATGTCCCTGCTCCCCTTCCTGACAAGGAACATACTGTACGTACTAAATACAGAATAAACAAAGAGGAACATGTTAAAGAACAGAATAGGAAGCATATTCTTGAGGTTCCGCTTCATTGCATACAATGTTGGTTGCCCACTCATGATGAATCACAATGCCCAAAGAAATGCAATTCCATGTTTTCTCTCTATATGTTGCAATTTTGAACAAGAGTCGTTAGGATCATATTCTGAACAAGAGTCAACAGGTGGGGAGCGTATGAGTTTCATTGCATCCAGAATGGCACTCAATTCCTTGGTGCCAATTTTGTAAGTCATTGCAGTGTTTAGCTTCAAGAGTGGACTGCTGCTAGTGCGACACAAAGCAGCTACACAGATCATAGTGTAGATATAACGGGAAAACCTTAAGCATTAGAGTAAAATCAGCAAAGTGGGACTTGCTGGAATATATGTGCTAGTATTGCCTGATGGCTAGAAAGGCTTCGGATACCAGCTCTCCTTAACTGAAGGTGCAGTACTATTAATATTAGTGTAACTCTCAAAGGCGACACAGCTCCCCGCATTTCCTTGCTATTCTTATAGGATTCAAGTGGGCAGGCCACTACAAATCCTATTCACATGTTTACAAAATCCTACGAATCAAAGAGGCCCGAAAAGTTCAAAGTGTCCATCACAACCGACCGTATAGACCTCTACACTGCAAATGTCCCTGCTCATCTTCAGTACAAGGAACATACAGTACTACTATCATACTCCCTCCGTTCCAAAATATAAGTCTTAGTAGAGATTTCCACTATGGATCACATACAGATGTATCCAGAAACATTTTAGAGTGTAGATTCACTCATTTTGCTCCATATGTAGTCCATGCTGGAATCTATACAAAGACTTGTATTTAGGAATGGAGAGAGTACTTATTAAACAAGAACGGAAGAGTTACATGCTAAGAGCAAGCAGATTTTGGATAATAAAATGTTCTTTGCGCAATGCCCACACATGATGAACAAGAGCGCATTAAGAATGCAACTCCCTGCTGTCTCTCGACCATTTCAGGCGGTTGGATGAAGATTCTACGTCTCCTAACCCTTCTTCTTCCTCGTCTCTGATTCTTCTCATACAGAACACCGCACGGGCCGCCGGCCGGACCACCGACCCCCACCGCTCGTGTTCCTCCGCCACCCCCACCCCCCACCCCCGCCCCCACCCGCATCGAGTTTTCTTCGTTCGGCGAGGCCCCACCACTGCCCCCCCCCACAACCACCGTCCCCACCAGAGCACCTTCGTTCGCACCGGCGAGCTCTGAAAAATCGACTGACCCAATTTTGAAATTTAGTCTACTGTGATTTAACTAGTGTGGAATATAAAAGGGTGAAACCATAAGCATTGGGAGTATAGTGTTGAGCGTGCCATGGCGGATCTGAAGGTGCAAACCGTACAAAGGCAACTTCGCAACCAATGTTTTCTTTCAACTAGCAAGTAAGTGATGGACAAGAAATCAGAGTAAAGCAGTGGCGATCTATTTTCTTGTTGCGATAAATCACTTGAGCAGATACGAAAGAGTATCGCCTCTGGTATGGCGCCGTGTATGCATCTGGTGAGAATTTGACGGTGCTGCGTTAGCGATGGCTGTCAGCGGTGTGGAAGCATATCTAGGAGGGTAGATGGTGGCGGCGGGGCGCGGTGGACGAGATGGTCATAGGAGCGGCGCCGGTGTCGGTGTCAAAACCGGTGGATCTCGGGTAGGGGGTCCCGATCTGTGCATCAAGGCTGATGGTAACAGGAAGCAAGGGAAACAGATGTTTACCCTGGTTCGGGCCCTCTCGACGGAGGTAAAACCCTACTTCCTGCTTGATTAATATTGATGATATGGGTAGTACAAGAGTAGATCTACCACGAGATCGTAGAGGCTAAACCCTAGAAGCTAGCCTATGATGGTATGATTGTAATTGTGATCGGTCTTCTAAGGACCAACCCCTCCGGTTTATATAGACATCGGAGAGGGCTAGGGTTTACATGGAGTCGGTTACAAGGAAGGAAACACAATATCCGGATCGCCAAGCTTGCCTTCCATGCAAAGGAGAGCCCCATCCAGACACGGGCCGAAGTCTTGAGTCTTGTATCTTCACGCTTCAATAGTCCGGACGTTGCACACAGTCTGGCTGTCCGGATACCCCCTAATCCAGGACTCCCTCAGTAGCCCCTGAACCAGGCTTCAATGATGATGAGTCCGGCGCGCAGTATTGTCTTCGGCATTGCAAGGCGGGTTCCTTCTCCGTATACTCCAAAGTAATTATTGAACACTTGAATCGTGTTCGGATCCACAAAATGATCTTTACACACCGCTGTAGAGAGAATGATATTTCACAAATGCAATCTGCTGACAACTTATTCTGACGACGTGACATGTCATTATGGCCAGATCATTATTCGAACCGTTTTCCCGCAACCAGCTACAGCGCATATTGCGAGGCAGTTTCTTTGACACGTCTTGTCGAAGCAGAGATCATGTCCCCTTATCATAGGATTCTCATCAATACGGGTATGGGTAATCCCGCCACGCCATCAATCGTGGTGCTTGGGAAACAAGCGATTCCCAACGGGCAAGTGGGGAGGCGCACCGCTTTCGGCGCCTCTATAAAGGGATAAGATTTCCCCATTTTCGCCCACGCCTTCTTCCTTCTTTGCCCACTCTTGCCCCCTCGAGCTCCAGCGCCCAAGCCCAAGACTTCTCCACACAGCTAAACATGTCTGGAGCAGGAGGCAAGTGGGTGGCTTCCACCGTCAAGGAGAAGCACATCACAAATCTTTGGGCGGCGGGATACTTGGCCACGGACATAGAGCACCGGATACCGGACGCCGGGCAGGTCATTCCGACCCCAGGCCCCCACGAGAGGGTCATATTCGTCGCCCACTTCGTCCGTGGACTGGGATTTCCACTCCATCCCTTTGTCCACAGGCTCATGTTCTACTACGGGCTAGATTTCCATGATCTAGCCCTGAACTTCGTCCTCAACATCTCGGCATTCATCATTGTATGCGAGGCCTTCCTCCGCATCTGGCCTCATTTCGGCCTACGGCTGCAAACCTTCTGCGTGAAGCCGAAGATTGTAAGCGGCCAGCAAGCAGAGTGCGGAGGGGCCATGGTGGGAAAGATGCCTAACATCACCTGGCTGGACGGTTCCTTCATGGAGACCGTAAAAGGATGGCAGTCAGGGTGGTTCTACATCACCAAGCCATGCAGCGCCAACTGGGCAGCGGCCCTCGAGTTCCGATCCGGAGCCCCCATGTGGCTCACCTCCTGGGAAAAGAAGGGCCTGTCCTGGGGCGATTCTACGGAGCTGACCAGACTCCAGACATGCATCAAAAGCATGAAGGACAAGAACATCAAGCTTGTCAACGTGATCCAGGTCATGCTTGTTCGCCGGATCCTGCCCTGCCAAAGGCGGGCAGTCAATCTGTGGGAGTTCGTCCCGGCCGAACACCAGACGCTCTGGAAGCTCTATGACATGACGCACAAAGGCGCATGGAAGGTGCTGTTCAAGGCCTCTGAAGTACCTCCTCCCATATCCGAGGACCGCGGGCTTCACGCCGTGCGGGCTCCTAGTCAGGTGAGTTCTCAGACTACCACCGGACCCGGTTCTTCCCAATATATTCATGGGAGAGCCTTAAGTAGTTATGCATGTTTGCTTCAGGATTATGTGGAGACAGCGGAGAAGGTTTACTGTCCGGCTCCATTGCTAGAAGGCCCAGCTGATGCTCTCCTGACGGAGATGCTGGTCCCGGCGCCGTACAAGGTGCCGGAGAAGAAGGCCGAGAAGAAGGCTTTAGGGATCCGAAAGGGTCTTCGACGTAAGGTTATGCCAGAAGCCTCGTCCTAAGACGACGAGGCAGGCTCCTCCCACGAAGGGGGGGATGAAGAAGAAGAAGACGCCCCATCCGAAAAGGATGAGGGGACCGGGGAGGTGGACCAGGGGGCCGGAAAAGGCCCTCGGCGCAAGGCCGTCATACCCCTGTCATCTGATGACGACGAGACAGATTCCTCCCGCGGAGGAGGGGGGGATCAAGAAGAAATTCCACCTCCCCGCACTGGGGGGAGAAGAAGAGAAAAGCCCCCCCCCCCCCCGGAGGGGGAGGCTCGGGCGTCCAAGAAGGGGAAGGTGTCCCTTCCAGACTACTCCGCCACGGCCGCTCATGATGAGGAGGGGTGGCTGCCCAGGGGGAAGCCCCCAGTGTGATAGTAAGTGTCCGCACTCCATCATAACTTCACTCTATAGCTTTTGTCTAACGCCGAACATATGTGCAGTCCGGCCAGGGCTCACCCCGAAGTGTCTTCCTCTGGGTCCCTGAGTGATTCGGAGATCAATTCACTTCCGACAGCCACTACTCCTCAACCCGCAGATGACACGGAGGTGTTGCCCCGAAGGCTCCCAGAGCGGGGGGAGGTGACTCTGGAGACACCCCGAGGTGGGGTCCCAGACATCGGACGCGCGGGGTTCAAGATCCCCGCAGATCGTGTCGATGAGATCCACAATAGGCCGGGCTCTCAGTCGAACACTGTCCAGGAACCTTCAACGGTTCCGAACTCAGGCGGACAGCCCCTCGTTAGGGAGGGCGAGCCGTCTGCATCGAGGACTTCCGGTGCACCCGAGGCGCCGGATTGTCTGCTGGAAGCGCTTCGTGGGGCTTCCATAGATGAGGAGCACCGTACTCTTATGAGTTCGGTGATTCGGAAGGTTTCGTCCACCAAGAGCGGACTAACCGAAGCTTGCACCAGCCTCTTGAGAGGCTTTGAGGTAAGTAATAAATATGTATAAAATTACCACCTGATAGGTAGTAGCCCCTGATACTCTGTTTGGTGGTCGGAAAGAAAAACCAAACGAAGGGTCAATTATAATCCGCAAGAGTCTAACAATAAATATCCGTGTGCATAAGCAGGCTGTGCTGCTTGCTGCTGCTGCCCGTACTGCCGAGGTTGCCGAACTGAAGCGGGACCTGGAGCAGGCACAGAGAGAGCTCGGCCTCACGAAGAGGCAGCTCGAGGAGAATAAAGGTAAGTGATTCCCCGCTCGCATGTATTTAAAGATAGGCAAAATTGGCTAGTATAACGCCAAAGTGTCGTGACTGTGTAACAGGGGCCACCGCCGAAGTGGCGTCCCTGAAGAAAGCACTGTCTGAGGTCGAAGACAAAGCGGCCTTGGAGTGCAAGGAGTGCGAAAAGCAAAGTGCTAGAGTGGGCGAGGTACAGCCAGAGCTCCAGGACCTCGGCAAGAAGTGCGAGTCCGTGGAGCATGATTTGAAGATGAAAGAGGCCGAGCTTGCGAAGGCCCTTGTGAATTTGAAAGACGCCAAGGCCGAAGCCGAGAAAGCATAGCAGGAGATCCAGGAGGAAAAAAAGATAGCAGCAGGTAAGAAGTTCTTTATGCAAAGCAAACATGTGGAGGAGGCGTTTCTTTTACTTACTTGAATTCGGAGCTCTCCAGGGGCATTCACAGATCTGCCATGCAGCGTATCAGACGCTACGGAGTTCTATCGTGCCCAGGAGGGGAGCTCAATGGAGAAGTTGTTCTGGTCCCAGTATGCCGGGGCCGAACACCCGATGCCTCTGAGTGACCAACTAAAGCAGTTGGTCGAACTCCACAGGGCGGCCGAACTGGCTATGAAAGGTTTCATAGTCCGGATGTGGCCTGGTGAGCTCCTGCCCACTAGCTACTTTGGCCTGATCAAGCGGATGGTGGATGCCTGTCCGCGGCTTGACGTGATCAAGCAATCTGTTTGCATCGAGGGTGCCCGCCGGGCCTTTGCCCGCGTCAAGGTGCATTGGGGCAAGCTGGATGCGGAGAAGCTGGTCAAGGACGGGCCGCCGGAGGGCAAGGCGCATCGCCATCCCGAGATGTACTATGATGGCGTTATGAAGGGTGCTCGTCTCGTGGTCGATGAGTGTACCAAGGACACCATTTTTGAATGAATTCACTTCTGTCATGTTTGTAATTTAAAGACGAAGTTACTTGCGCTATGTAGCGCTTTTGCTATTTAAAATATTACCTTCTGTGCAGTTGTTTATAAAACTCTAAAAGTAGGCCAGTCGTCGGCTTCCGCCCCCACATAACTAGTACTGGGGTGTTCGTGGAAAACCCGGACACTCTTTATCCAAGTGTTTGGTCCCTTAAGGAGGTGTCCGGCGCAGTGAACAAGGCAATCGGACTATACAGCTTTATAACTTTCACTTAGCCATAGAAGTCTATGATTTTAAATTTCGGCAAAGCCCCTAAAATCCGGACGGCCGAATTGGGGCGCTATACACGCCTATATCGGACAAAGACGATTTATCGCCTAAAGCGGAAAACTTTCAAGGATTTTAGGACCTCTCAAACAGCGACTAGCTCTCACCACATCATGCCGGTCAGTTTTCGGCTTTCTCTACTGAGGTGCTCATCCGGAAGAACCGAGACACAATCGCAGTAGTTCTCCCTGCGCTACCTTAGCCGATATAACGGAACGTAAGGCACAAAAACAAGGGAGCCGGGCTATCCCAATTGTAGACCCAAGACATGATTCGGAGCTGATGCATATAGTTCTATAAATTCGGGGTACCGCACTGTTGAAAGTGTTCAGACTTAACTTGCCATATTACGGGGCGCCGTGAGAAGCCCCTGGCAAACTGACCGTACCAAGGTGTACGGATGCAATATCAAATAAACATTTATAAGAGAAAAAATGCTCAAATAAGAACAATAAGCTGACGCTATATATGATCTCCCATTGACGAATAATACGTTAAGCGTATGTTTACAATGGATGCATTAAGCAGAGATAAATAGGACTATTTGACATGTCATGTCCAGGGGCAGGCTGTGTACAGATAGATAAAACAGGTATAATGATCGTAAATAGATTCCACCTGGGTATTTCCTTCTGTGCACAACGTCTGTTGCCTCTTTGGATGTCTCTCCCATGTAAGTCCGGCAATTCGTCTCTTCTGAGGATGTTGCACAAAAGCGGTGTCCTAAAAGGTAAGAGGGAAAGATTATGAAGCTATTTGGCGGTTACCCGCACTATTGACTGAGTCGTTGATGCGCCTCCGCCTATGCCCATGGTATCTTGAGTGCGTAGTTGTGTACGCATGGCACAAATGTTGCTTTGATGGGGCTTGAGTGGAGGCCGGACTGCTAATCACGCTCTTGGCATTCCTGATGATCCTGTTGCTGGGTGTTCCGGACTCGCTTGACGGTGCTTGAGGTTGTCGTCGCCGGATTGGAGGTTTGCTAGAGGAGGCCGCATTGTACTTCTGCCGCGAGGGCTGCAGTATGCTCTTCTGTACGGAGAGAGCGGTCCATGTTTCCGTTTACTGTTATGACCCTGCGCGGACCTGGCATCTTGAGCTTGAGGTATGCATAATGTGGTACCGCGTTGAATCTAGCGAATGCAGTTCGTCCGAGTAGTGCGTGGTAACCACTACGGAAAGGGACGATATCGAAGATTAACTCTTTGCTCCGGAAGTTATCCGGAGATCCGAAGACCACTTCCAATGTTATAGATCCCGTACAGCGGGTCTCTACTCCAGGAATGACACCTTTAAAGGTGATTTTGGTTGGCTTGATCCTTGAGGGATCAATGCCCATTTTGGATACTGTGTCCTGATAAAGTAGGTTCAGGCTGCTGCCGCCGTCCATGAGGACTCGCGTGAGGTGGAATCCGTTGATGATCGGGTCCAAGACCAATGCGGCTGAGCCGCCGTGACGGATGCTAGTAGGATGATCCCTACGATCAAAGGTGATCAGACAAGCTGACCATGGGTTGAATTTGGGGGCGACTGGCTCCATCGCATAGACGTCCCGTAGTGCTCACTTCCGTTCCCGCTTGGGGCTATGAGTGGCGTAGATCATATTGACCGTTTTCACTTGGGGGGGGGGGATTTCTTTTGACCCCCTGTGTTCGGACACCGGGGCTCTTCGTCATCGTCGTTGTGCAGCCCCTTGTCCTTATTTTCGGTGTTTATTTTGACGGCCTGTTTGAACACCCAGCAGTCTCTATTGGTGTGGTTGGCTGGCTTGTCCGGGGTGCCATGAATTTGGCACGAGCGCTCCAGTATGCGGTCCAGACTGGACGGTCCCTGATTATTTCTTTTGAACGGCTTTTTCTGCTGATCGGACTTAGGTCTGCTGAATCCGGCATTGACTGTCGTGTCTTCGGCGTTGTCATCGTTGTACTGTCTCTTATGTCTGTTGCGCCATGGCTTGTGATACGTCTCCAACGTATCTATAATTTTTGATTGCTCCATGCTATATTATCTACTGTTTTGGGCAATATTGGGCTTTATTATCCACTTTTATATTATTTTTGGGACTAACCTATTAACCGGAGGCTCAGCCCAGATTTGTTGTTTTATGCCTATTTTAGTGTTTCGGGGAAAAGGAATATCAGACGGAGTCAAAATGGAACGAAATCAACTGGAGAACTTATTTTTGGAAGGAAAGCAACCCAGGGAACTTGGAGTGCACGTTAGGGGAGATACGGGCTGCCCACGAGGGTGGGGGGTGCGCCCACCCCCCACCCCCCGGGCACGCCCCCCTGCCTCGTGGGGCCCCCGTAGCTCCTCCGACGTACCCCCTGCACCCATATATACTCTTGTACCCTAAAACTTCCAGAACAGAAGATAGATCAGGAGTTCTGCCACCGCAAGCCTTTGTAGCCACCAAAAACCTCTCGGGAGCCCTTCCCGGCACCCTGCCGGAGGGGGGGATCCTTCACAGGTGGCCATCTTCATCATCCTGGTGCTATCCATGATGAGGAGGGAGTAGTTCACCCTCGGGGCTGAGGGTATGTACCAGTAGCTATGTGTTTGATCTCTCTCTCTCGTGTTCTCTCTCGTGTTCCCTCTGTGGCACGATCTTGGTGTATCCCGAGCTTTGCTATCGTAGTTGGATCTTATGATGTTTCTCCCCCTCTACTCTCTTGTGATGAATTGAGTTTCCCCTTTGAAGTTATCTTATCGGATTGAGTCTTTATGAGAACACTTGATGTATGTCTTTCCGTGATTATCTGTGGTGACAATGGGATATCATGTGCCACTTGATGTATGTTTTGGTGATCAACTTGCGGGTTCCATGACATTGGGAACCTATGCATAGGGGTTGGCACACGTTCTTGACTCTCGGATAGAAACTTTGGGGCACTCTTTGAAGTACTTTTATGTTGGTTGGATGAATCTGAGATTGTGTGATGCATATCGTATAATCATGCCCACGGATACTTGAGGTGACAATGGAGTATCTAGGTGACATTAGGGTTTTGGTTGATTTGTATCTTAAGGTGTTATTCTAGTACAAACTCTTTTATAGATTGATCCGAAAGAATAACTTTGAGGTGGTTTCATACCCTACCATAATCCCTACATTTGTTCTCCGCTATTAGTGGCTTTGGAGTGACTCTTTGTTGCATGTTGAGGGCTTGTTATATTATCTATCTATGTTATTATTGTTGAGAGAACTTGCACTAGTGAAAGTATGAACCCTAGGCCTTGCTTCCTATCATTGCAATACTGTTTACGCTCACTTTTATCATTAGTTACCTTGCTGTTTTTATTATTTCAGATTACAAAAACCTTTATCTACTATCTATTTTGCACTTGTATCACCATCTCTTCACCGAACTAGTGCACCTATACAATTTACCATTGTATTGGGTGTGTTGGGGACACAAGAGACTCTTTGTTATTTGGTTGCAGGGTTGTTTGAGAGAGACCATCGTCATCCTACGCCTCCCATGGATTGATAAACCCTAGGTCATCCACTTGAGGGAAATTTGCTACTGTCCTATAAACCTGTGCACTTGCAGGCCCAACAACGTCTACAAGAAGAAGGTTGTGTAGTAGACATCAGCTTGCCATTAGTATTGCGGCCGTCCGAAGTGCCGGAATGTGGCGTGGTGCCGCCACGGGCCAACCAGCTGTCCTCACCCGCACAAAAGCGGGTCATTAGTGTTGCGAGAGCTGCCATGGACTTGGGTTTTTCCTGGCCGAGGTGTCGAGCAAGCCATTCGTCACGGATATTATGCTTAAAAGCCGACAGGGCTTCAGCGTCCGGACAGTCGACTATTTGGTTCTTTTTAGTTAGGAACCGAGTCCAAAATTTCCTGGCTGACTCTCCGGGCTGTTGAGTAATGTGGCTTAGGTCATCAGCGTTCGGTGGTCGCACATATGTGCCCTGGAAGTTGTCGAGGAATGCGTCTTCCAGGTTTTCCCAACTGCCAATGGAATTTGCTGGCAGGCTGTTTAACCAGTGCTGGGTTGGTCCTTTGAGCTTAAGGGGAAGATACTTGATGGCGTGTAGATCATCTCCACGCGCCATGTGAATGTGGAGAAGGAAATCTTTGATCCATACTGCGGGGTCTGCTGTGCCATCATATGATTCGATGTTTACGGGTTTGAACCCTTCTAGGAATTCATGATCCATTACTTTGTCAGTGAAGCAGAGAGGGTGTGCGGCGCCTCTGTGCCGGGCTATGTGGCTACGCAGCTCGAATTGGTCTGGGTTGCTGTGTTTGGCCCGGCCAAACTTGTTGATGATGTATCCGGCGCGACGGTCATCGTCGTGCGGCGGGGCGCGCCCCCGCGATCCGTAGATCGATCTTGGTTGTCCTGCTCTATTTTCCAGAATATCTTGCAGGTCTTGCATGTTGCCCTGGGTCGTAGTGTATCGGTGTGGGGGTGCGGGCTGGTATCCGGCTGATATCCCATTTTATCCCGGCCACGGGGTGGCTGGTCAGCCGTTTGGCGTTCGAGTTCATATTCCTCGGCTGCTAGGACTTCAGTCCATCTATCTGTGAGCTGGTCTTGATCAGCTTGGAGTTGCTGCTGCTTCTTCTTCAGGCTCCTCGCAGTTGCTATAAGCCTACGCTTGAAGCGCTCCTGCTCCACGGGGTCCTCGGGCACGCCGAATTCGTCGTCACCGAGGCTAATCTCGTCTTCGGAGGGGGGCATGTAGTTGTCCTCCTCTGGGTATGCGTCTGTCGCTTGTTCTTCTGGGTTGACCTGCTCATCTTCCTGTTCGGCCTGCTCGAAGGCGGGCTGGTCAGGGTCATATTCCTCTTCGGTGCCACCCGGATTACTTTCGTCTCCAGGGCCGGTATTGTGGCGGGGCTTGGAGCGGCACCGACGACGCCCATGCTTTACTTTTCTTCCCGAGGGGTTATCCTCCGTTGCCTCGTTGCCATTAGTTTCCTTCGGAGTGTCCACCATATATATATCGTATGAAGAGGTGGCCGTCCACCGCCTTGTGAGCAGTGGCTCCTGTAATTCTCCTGGATCGTCGTCCATATCGTCGATCTCTTCGGAGTCGAAGTCAAGCACATCGGTTAAATCATCGATCGTGGCTCTGAAGTGGGTGGTAGGTGGGCAGCGAATTCCTTCGTCGCCTGCCTCCCACTCGAGCCGGACATAGTTCGGTCGGGAGCCTCCTGACAGGGAGAGTGACTTTAATGAGTTCAGCATGTCGCCAAAGGGCGAGTGTTGAAAGATGTCTGCAGCGGTGAACTCCATTACCAGAGCCTAGCCAGGCTTGGCGGGCTCGGGAACGCGCGGACTGGATCCTACAACCGGATACGAATCCAGGGGTCCGGAGTCACAGGCTTCCTTAGAAGCGAGGCATGTGTTCGGCTCCACTGCCGATGAGGGTACGGCCTGCGGGGCAGGGTCCATCCCTCCGTCCCTAGGCAACGCAGCCTGCTCCGGATTTAAGTCCGGGGCTGCTGGAGGGGTGATATCCCGAGCATCGGCCGATAGCAGGTCTAGGCCATGCTCGTCGTGACTGTTCGGTGCTCCTGGCGCGGGCCTGAACCCGTCGAAGATCAAGTCTCCGCGGATATCCTCCGTGTAGTTCAGGTTTCCGAACCTGATTTGATGGCCAGGGGCGTAGCTATCGATCTGCTCCAGATGGCCAAGCGAGTTGGCCCGCAGCACGAAGCCGCCGAACACGAAAATCTGTCCGGGAAGGAAAGTCTCACCCTGGACCGTGTTGTGGACGATGATTGAAGGAGCCATCGAGCCTTGCGGCGACGTCACAGAGGAACTCTCAATGAAAGCACCAATGTCGGTGTCAAAACTGGTGGATCTCGGGTAGGGGGTCCCGATCTGTGCATCAAGGCTGAAGGTAACAGGAAGCAAGGGACACAGATGTTTACCCAGGTTCGGGCCCTCTCGATGGAGGTATAACCCTACTTCCTGCTTGATTAATATTGATGATATGGGTAGTACAAGAGTACATCTACCATGAGATCATAGAGGCTAAATCGTAGAAGCTAGCCTATGATGGTATGATTGTAATTGTGATCGGCCTTCTAAGGACCAACCCCTCCGGTTTATATAGACACCGGAGAGGGCTAGGGTTTACATGGAGTCGGTTACAAGGAAGGAAACACAATATCCGGATCACCAAGCTTGCCTTCCACGCAAAGGAGACTCCCATCCGGACACGGGCCGAAGTCTTGAGTCTTGTATCTTCACGCTTCAATAGTCCAGACGTTGCACACAGTCCGGCTGTCCGGATACCCCCTAATCCAGGACTCCCTCAGCTGGCAAGGTGGATGGCGGTGGGGATGAAGCGAGATGATGGGATGCAAGGATCCCGGTCCGACGCCGTGGATGAGAGAGGTCGATCTCTTGTAATGGACGGCGGCGTCGGGGTATCAGTTCTGGCATGGTGGAGGAGGATGGCGGTGGATGGGGTGGCGGACGGAGGAGGCTGGGGTGGAGAGGGTGTTTTGGCGCCCACGGAGTACGAATGGGGAAATGGAGGTAGAGAGGAAGGGGGAACCATGTCTTCAGGGCATACTTGTCTCAAATGCGAGGAAATTTACAAACTTATCCCCCGTTTCAAATTTCCTACATCACAGCAATATTAGTCGGTTGGGGATTGGACGGTAATCTCACATACACCAAATATTTGCCGATGAGAGTTTTTCTTTGGCGCCTTCCGTGTATGAATCGGGGAGGGAGTCGATTTCGGCCGAGGACACACTGTGTTTTGGCGCCCACCATGTATGAATCCGGGTGAGATGCGGTCATGTCACGTTTGAGTGAAATTACAAACCTACCCCTATCGAAACCTATAGAAATTGAGCACATAGGCTTTGTGTGGCAGGGATAGGCAGTATAGTAATTTCCATCTCGCAGATTTTGGTTTCGGGCGGTTACTGCGACTTTCCCCGCTTCGTTCAAATTTTGCAGAGTGCACGTTTACCATGCCAACTCAATTTGAATCCCGTTTGTGTTCTATTTTTTCAGGCGGGATCCATTTCCGATTGGAATAAAATTCTGTATACATCATTTTTTATATATACTTTCAAAAGCACAACACCATTTATACATAAATATGGTTTACAAATGGCATGATCTCAGATTCATAAGGTTGTATCCATCAATTTGGATTTTCAAATATTTGAAACCACTTTATGTTGAAATCCAATGTATGCATTCCTCGCTAACTGTCTCCAATTAATGTATGTTTCATGCGGGTTTTTTTACTTCTCAAACATGTATAATGTGTTTCACACACGCAACATATAGTGTAATCCCGTTTAGACATTAATTGCATATAAACCATGCATTGTTTCTAATTAAAGAATCTATGGATCACCAATATTGATAAACTATATAACATTACACGTGTGCCCAAATTCAAATGAATATGCATGTTTGATACACCAATTTGCGTTATGATATTATCGATGTCGTGATCTCTAGTTTAAATATTTGAATCCCCTTTAATCCAGATATTTGTCTCATATAGCTATCACTCATGCTTATATAGGACTATCTCTTTACACCTATACGCGTTCATCATCTCTGAGGTATCTCTCGTGCTACCTGTATGTTGACAATGATCTTTTATCTTTGTAACACATTGACGGTACTCTCTCCCTCGACCTTCATCACTCTATCTCTCTCTAAGTATATATCTCTCCCTGCTATGTGTCTCTAACTATGATTCTCCACGTGGAATCTCTTTCTCGCACACAAACACAAAACTTTGTCTCCCGGGGTCTCATTTCTCTCTACTATTCCCCTGTGTGCCACTCGCACACCCCTCATACAGAGATGTCTTTCACTCCTTAGGTATGGGAACCTACGACTCTTCCTCTTAAATATCTCTTTCTCACACACAAACACAAACTCTATCTCCCAGGGTCTCATATTTCTCCACTGTTCTCTTGTATGTCACTCACACACACTCTCTCTCCCTACAGATATCTTGCTTCCCTCATATGTATCTCTAGCTATCAGTCTTGTTGTGAAATATCTTTCTCTCTCGCAGACACAAAACTCCGTCTCTCGGGATCTCCTTTCTCCCTGATATTTGTTTGTATGTGACTCACATGCACTCTCTCTCTATCTCTCTCACACCCACACACATAACTCAGCCTTCTGATCCACTCGACTCCTATCTCTAACGCACACTAGCTAGCATCTTTATCTTTTTGTTTATCTATTTCTCCATCAACCTTCTTTCTCGCCCTCACTCTTGATTCCTATCATGCACACTACATATGTTTCTCTCTACATGCAGTCAAGTGCCCTCTTTTTATCTTTCTCTCTCACACACACATATATAACTTCACCCTCTATACCACCCGGCGGTCATCTCCAACACTCAAACTAGCGGATGTCCCTCTAGCTAGCATCACCATCTCTGTATCTATCTGTAGTTTCTCTGTCAACATTTCTTTCTCGCACGGAGTCTTGCTTCCTATCACCTACACTGTATATGTCTCTCCATACATATGAATTTATAGGTTGATCTCTTTTGCACAATCGTTGTGCCTCACTCCCTCTGCCCGCCATAGATGCATGCTCCAGCCCACGCCACTATCTCTTAAAGACAAAAACACATGCTCAATTGTCGGGCCTTCTTCCCTGCATTCTCACATGCATGCATATTGTCATACCGATCCGTCTATCCCATGTCGTTGATCTTATGACTTATGTCTTCTTTCTTCTATCTCGATCATGCGCGCGCACGCACACACACATCCCACGTATACATGTATACCTCTCACACATGCACGTTCAAGGTCTCTATGTCTCCATATGTAGTTAATTACCCTCAACACTAATGCCACATCGAATCGTTCTCTTCTTGTGTGCACATAACTTCTGCCTGGATGGGTAAAACACACATTCACACTTAACAATCTCCTTCTAGCTACCCCCCCCCCTCTCACTCTTCCCCTATATCCCCGAAACCAATAAGACCATCCCTTCATTTAATTCCCGCCTACATGCACCATCGATATATAGTAGTCTTCCTCGGTGTCTCTCGAACAAACACGTTCTCTCGATGTCGACTCCTCTCACGCGCACACACCTTCTCTTCCCTCTCTACGGGCATTTTCTCTCTCGCAACCCATCGTTGGTGGCCTCTGCCATACACATCACCTCTCTATGATGAAGCCATGCACACTTAAATTACATCCGCCACTGAGGACCCCACGACACACACACACAAACAAACACACACACACATGCACGCACGCACGCACGCACACCCACCCACACACACACACTAAGACTCCATCTATCTCACACACACACACTAAGACTCCATCTCTCTCTCTCACACACACACACAAACACACCCTCACACACACACACTAAGACTCCATCTCTCTCTCTC
>NC_041391.1:381519167-381734934 GCF_002162155.2 Triticum dicoccoides | reverse complement strand
TTCTCACACACACACCCCCCCACACACACACACAAACACACTAAGACTCCATCTCACACATACATGCTCTAGGCGGAGCATTTGTTCCTACCACCCTTCATCCAACCTTACCCGTATGATAAACAATCACCTTAATTTACTTGTATAACATGGACAAATTCCACTTTACTTTAGTAGTTAGCAAACTTATCATCTGTACCCTTATAAAAAACCGAGTTGGCGATGATGGTGTGCCTGCCATCTTGTAATATAGACCGTCTGATCTATATCTGACGGATAGAAAGTAAATTATGATAATTTTACATAAGATACCCGCACCTCTCTCCACATCCTTATCTCCCACAACCTCCTTGCTCAGCAATTAAAAAAGGAAGTCTCTGGAACAATCTAGCATGTTGGCCGCTGCTGCCTGCCGGCGCCGTCCATCCCCATGCCTCCGCCCATTCCGACCACCAGTCACCACCATCCTCCACTCCTCCTCACCTTATCTCTCATCTTTCATTTTTTGATGACATTATCGAGACACCAGTTTTCCAATAAAATTCTCGAGATATCATTAGTTTTTACACATGGGATTACTCCTGCATGGGTCAATCACAACAGGTGTTTTGTAAAAAAATGCATATTGATGTTCCATGCAATGCACAAGCATCTTGCTTGTAATTATATAACGCAAATCACGAGCAGGAAATGACATTTTTTTACACAACCACGTTAACATGGCCACGTAAATCACTAGCTAAAGTAAACAGCATTATACTTATATCCCGATGCAAAGGGTTGAGTACATGTCCGAAGAGTAGAGTCACACACATGCACTCTGTCTCTCAGAATCTCACACACACACAACAGTTACATGACGCCCACTTAAGCAGACATGTATGTTATAATTTTTGCACCCGCGGGTA
The DNA here is from genome assembly GCF_002162155.2 of Triticum dicoccoides. Classification (NCBI taxonomy): domain Eukaryota; kingdom Viridiplantae; phylum Streptophyta; class Magnoliopsida; order Poales; family Poaceae; genus Triticum; species Triticum dicoccoides. The sequence continues at coordinate 381,734,026 of NC_041391.1, read as the reverse complement.
CACGTGATGCTGCACATTTATTTAAGCCGGACAGCAAACCCAAACAGGAACTGCATTCATTCCCCTCCCGCTGTCTCTTCTCTGGTCGCCGTCGCCTGATAGCCATGGCCCGGCCGAAGGTAACAACATATGCCATACTCCCCCCGGAGCGGCGCTTTAATCTGGAAATTTTAGTGGTCATGCATGCATCTTTTTATGCTAACACTCCTATATAAGGGTTGACCGGTCACTTCCCGCGGACGTGCGCGGGCTGTGGAAGAGGAAGCAGAAGAGAAGCGGGCTGTGGAGTAACGTTTTTTATCACAATTTCTTAGGAAACTGAGTGCATAATTGGGTAGTTTTGCAAACTACCAGTACTACACCTGAAACGGTTCAAAACCTATACTCCCTTGCCAGCGCGCGCTTCCCACGTGAAACTGTCAGCGTCGCCTAGGAGCATCAGTGCATTAATGCACAGCTAGAGAGGAGGCGACCTCTCACTGGCGCCGGCTTTGAAGTGGCGCGACGACCGACAGAGCGCCGCTTCCCGGTGCACGTGACTGCTCCGCGTCGAGGCTGGCCATAGGCCTTGTTTGGATCCATGGGTTAGAGTTAGTTTGAGCTAGTGGGGCTCAAATAGCCCTAATGTATCCAAGCATGAGGGTTTAAATTGGAGCAAGTTGCACCGAACCCACCAAAAAAACTATCCCACCCAAGAGGTGCTAACTGGAGATAGTTCTCATTGGGACCATTGAAAACTCACTTTTCTCTGTCCATCAAGTGCATTTATTGTCAATCTAACCCTGTCACCCAAACACCTCTTTGGCTACAGTTAGTTCAGGGTTAGTCATGAGTTCGTCTAACCTCTATCTAAGTTGGAGTATCCAAACATGAGCAGTATAGGACATGCAAGTTGCTCAAAGCATACAGTCAAATTCATACGTGAAAGAATTTTTTTATTTTTGAAAACGGAACGTGAAAGGAAAAAAATTAGAATGCTCTTGGCATGTCGCTAACATGTGATGAGTTAACCGACCTCAATAGATGGCAAAAACGCCAGCCTGCCGCACTTTGAGAGAGATGAGGAGGGAGAAGCGATACAGGCTGCTGGATTACTAGAGATAGGTGTCGCACGGAAGCCAAGAAATATGGTGATAGCGTGGGTTAGTCATGTACTAGTATGATGTAACTACACTGGGCTGCCATGTTTTGTACTCTTCCAATCCACTGTGCAGATGATTGATGATTTTATATCACTGAATAATATTAAATATTATGAGTGCAGACGCTCCACCACGAGGTTCCTTGCTCCTTCTCGGTCGTCGGGAACCTATGTTCTTCCACTCTATATTTTTTACGTGAGCTTTGTTCATCCTTTTGCCAACACGCGAGACATCTAGCATCAAGGTGCACGTGTCATGGAAGGATCGTCCATCTATATGAAGAACACGTGGGACTGGAACTACGAGACGGACATGTACCCAGGAGTGGACATACGAACCTGAGTAATGTAGCGCAGTAAGTGAAGTAGAAAGGCACAAATGGTATGAACATGCACTACAAAAAAATACACTTCTGTGATGATACGTGTTTGTCACAGTAGGTCGCATTTTCTGTCATGCATGTACATCCATGAAGATTTTATGACAGGATCAAGATAGTCATACCTGTGTTGTCGTAGAAGTGTTCCATGACATTACCAAAATTATCATCTCGGAAGTGTCCACTTCCATGACGATAAATCGCGCGTCACAGAAGTGCTTTCGTCAAGGGTGACCGACACATGGCATCCACTGTAACGGAACGCCGTTAAGCTATCGGGTCCGGTTTTGGATCCGATAACCCGTTAACAACCCCGACCAATGGGGATTTTCCACGTGTAAAATCAGCATTGGCTGGAGGAAACACATGACGGCTCACCGTTGGGACAGATGTCATCCACTCATTGGACCCAAGGGGCCTATGATACATCCACACGTGGCACAGCCCAACATAGGCCCATTCCTGTGAAAAGGCCGACCCATTTGACTTGGTCAAAAGGTGGCGGGCCGGCCCACGGAAAGCCTATTAACGGCCTGTCCACATATAGCCCATTTACAACCCGCTAACCCAGGGCCCATTACGCCCTATCCGAATTAGGCCTAGTAGCGTCATCTGGGCCGTCCAATATGATTCCAGCCTGTTTTAACTTCCGGCCCATGTGTGTCCCATGACTTCTTTCGGCCCAGATGAGGCCCTTTGTAACTCTTGGCCCATTAACGGTCCGTGGTGAAACTGGCCCGTAATGAATTGTGTATCACTTTATACCCATTAACGGCTCATTATTCCACTTGGCCGTTTCCAGCCCAATTTATCTTTCGGCCTTCTCAGGGCCCATTTATTCTTGGGCTCATTTGCAGCATTCGGTTACTTACGGCCCGTTACTGTCATTTTCTGCTTGTGGGCCAAATTCAGCCTGTCGTTACAGTCGGCCCGTTTGTGGACCGTTAATACTTTGGGCCGTTTTCATGTCAAAAAAACCCGTTGGGCTGTTTTCATACAGTTATCAAATAGGGCCCATTAACGGCCCATTATGGTCCATGAATAGTACGGCCCATGATTGGCGAAATGATGATACGCCCCGTAGAAGGCCCATGGATCCTACGGCCCGTAGAAGGCCCATGGACCCTACGGCCCGTAAAGAAGGCCAATGGATCCTACACCCTTAGAAGACCCATGGATCATATGGCTCGCAGGAGGCCCATGGTTACAACAGTCCGTGTGCTGCCATGATTATTTTGGCCTAGTTACCAAAAAAATAGGCTATTGTGGCCACTAGAAAAACACAAAAAAAGAACTGCAGTGACTACAAGCAAAAAACTAAACAAGACAATGAGGAAATAAATAAGCAAGCAATTAACACTAGCCTATTACCGCTATCACACATATTACATCCACTAGGCATCAAAGTTTGCCACCAGTGCAAATATAGGGAACAAAGCAGCATATTACATACACTGGCCGTCAAAATTGGCCACCAGTGCAAATAAACATGGCAACAAAACAAGAGCATAACTAAAACAACTTCAGAAGAGCTCAAGAAACGTTATCCTGGGTATCCACCATGATGGCAATAAGCTTAGCAAGCTTATTAGCTTTGTCCTGTTTGGCGCTAAAATCCTCCAACGCTTGCTGTTGCACCAGAAAGTATGCATCTGAATGCTCCGGGGACTTCCGCGGTCCTTCCGCTTCTTGTTGCAGCATAGCTGATCGATGTCTTTCAGCTTGTAGTTGAGACTCAAGAAACCAAATTGATTCAGATAGTGAGTTTGAATAGCTTGTGCAAGCGGTACTGGCTAGTAACTCGAACACTAAACCAAGACAGGACTTTGGGGTTGTCTCACTGTCTTCAAGATAGTCTTCCTTAGTTGTTTTATCAGCTTTGTTGGAGACCAACAAGGATGTGTCACTATCCTGAACCTTATCTGCATTACTTCCTTTACCATTGCTTAATAAGGCACTCTTCCCCAATATTCTGTCAGGATTCTAAAAGAAGAAACAAGCATACACATAACAGGTTTAGCATGTACTAGTATATGAAACTCATTTCGGTGAACCAGTTCATTAGTAAGGTGAATAGGATTAAACTACCAATTCTTCTATTGCCAAGTACTAGTACATAATAAAAGCATCAAACAAACATATATCTATGTCATATTATCACTGCATTGTCTTGCCAAATCAAAATAGAGACACGGTTCAAATCATATCAGTTCAAGACAAAGCAGCAGTGATAGAATACAAAGCATGGGAAACTACACGGCACAACAAGATTTCGGATGGGTACCACGGGTCTACATGTACAACAACACTATTGGCTCTGTTGTGATGCTAGTAATATGAATGATATGAGAAGTCTACAGTATACACAATTGAAATTGAAATCAACGGAGCTATTGATAAGAGCAAACCTATTAAAGAAACATGCGTGAACATACCTGCTGTGCCATTGGAGTTTCGATTGGAACCTTCAATTTAAAAATAAGTTTGTATGAGTAAAACAGTGATACAAGAGCATAGCAGTATGCACGATAGCAATCATAGTTAAAAAGGCGCGCCTAGCCTCTAGGCATTGGCAAAACGCATTGCCCATAACTACGCTTAATCTGTGCATACCTGCGCATAAGCATGCGCTTTGGTCAGTAAAGCCCAAGGTGGTGGCAAAACGCACAATTAACGCCTAGCGCTTTTTTAAACTATGATAGCAATGGAATCTTAAACTAGAATAGTCGTTCTTCATGTTTAGGCACTTGTTCTACATGAATAAAGTACAGTAAGACGCAAGAATATAGTACTTAAAAATAGAAAATGAGCTCATAGGCCTTACCACATTCTTGGTTCGGGACCAGTACAGAACAAGGCATTCCCAGTCATCGTCCAGTAAATGTGTCTCAGGAGAACATAAGGGAATTTTATGAGTTTCTTTGTCGGTGAAGTATGTTTTCTTCAGGTAATTCAGATACTGCCACCAAGCATTCTTGAAGATAGCAGAGGTATTAGCACAGGTTACCTCATCCTGAGTTTCCAAATCGGTCCTTCTCTATAGAGAAAAATGGGAAAATTTGCTGTATTATAACAATCATGGAGGTAGGATGTATGGGACGAAGCAAAGTAATTGCCATCAATAACATTACTTACACATAACTCCTGGACAAACACCTACAACTGGTATTTTCCTTCATCTTCATTATAATATTTCCAAGATGGGAAGATACGCACATACGATTTAACAACATCAAATGTGATAGCTGCTAAACTATGACTAGCTGGTTGTGCTTCCTCCACAGGAATAGGCATACTAACTGGTGGAGTTGGGGTTCACCGTGGTAGTACTGGCCCTTTGGGCACTGGAGCTGCCTTACTAACTGATCTTGTTTGGGAGCTCTATGGTGGAGATGGTGTTGTGACAACAGGAACTGGGTTACTATCTGCTGGGATTGGGGTTAGATTGGGTGAAGTTGGTTCTCTGTCCATCGCAGTAGGGGTACAATCTGTGAGAGTTTGGGTTATGTGTGGTAGGGCTAGTTCTTGTGCATGTACAGCCGGGGTTCTATCTCCACCAAGAGGTAGCACTGTTTTATTTGAAGACCGTGTTTTTAGTCTGTTGGATACTGGCATCACCCGCTCCAATTCAAATGGCTGATAAACAGGAAACATAGTTGAATGTACAGACATTGTATGAGAGACAAATGTAATAGATAGTGTGGAAAAAGGCATGAAATAGTTGACATGTATATTGTTTAACTAAAACGGATAGCATGACATAATTTCACATATATGATGTCTATCTAAACTGGATAGCATAGCATAACATAATTCAAAGATATCATGAATAACTAAACAGGATCGCATGACATAATTCACCTACATGGTATCTACATAATCAGGATTGCATCATTTAATTCGCATGTGTGATTTATATGCTAAGCAGAGGGCATTCGATATGATGTCTGAACTAAGGACATGGTGTTGAATATTGTGTATATGATGTCTAAACTATGCAATGCAAGACACCATATGCATGATATGAGCAGTATAACCATGCCAAATTTGAGCATACACCTCGGTAGGGGAATAGGACTGGTCATCTGTCTCTGAATCCATCTCTGAGGAGCTATTGGGACCCAACAAGAGATCTGCTTCGACAGGCAGCACTGTCTGCTCTGAAGGCCTTGTTTTCACTCCAGATTTTTCCATCTCCCACCCAAATGACTGATTCACAGGAAGAGTAGTTTAATGTACAAACATTGTCAACAAAAGGAAATGTAATGAAGAAAAGGATGGGCAAGATATCATTCAAATATATTATGCCTGGTTAATCAGGATGGCATTGCACATTTCACATATATTATGGCTGGCTAAAAGACATGAGACTGCATAATTCCCATATATGATATGGAAACTAAACAGGTGGCATTACAGAACATGTCTAAACTAGTAGATGACATATATGATGTCAAAAGTAGGCACTGCAAGGCAACATATGCATGATATGACTAACATCAACATGCCAAGGTAGAGCAAACACCTTGGGGGGTAAATAGGAGTAGTTAGTGGCGTCTGAATCCGCCTCAGAACAGATATCTTCCTCTAGATTACAATGGAGAGGGGTGGGGAGGGTTTGCCATTGAACCCACCATGGAGCGATGTCTGCATGACATTGTATTGCCGTGCAAAACTCTTCTCTTTTTCTCTACATGTTCAGCATGACTATGTACAATATCTGACATGCATACGAAAAAAATATGGTGAGATTATGTAAGGAGAGCATGTAGAAATTTATAGTGATGGTAGCAACCAGTGGATGGATCCAAAAATAATGATAGCAGGCTGATGATTGCTTTAAATTAATAAAAAGACAGATGATGATTGCTTTACTATTTGTTTCCCACCCAAGATGAACAACATAGGCATACCCTAGGTGAACCAGATATTAGACAGATAGACTATTCATTACTGCCTCGATATGTGCCCCACAACTAATTTAGAACTCGAGTTTGAACATTAATTTGGACCTGACTTGGAGTCCAAGAGGTGAACAGGATGATAAAGTAGCAGGTAATTTTAAGCAATGCATAACATAAGCAGAAACAAAAGAGTGCGACCTCTCTTGTGGACCCGTGTACTCCTCAAGTTCATCTTCTGAGTCGATGATGGTGATGCCGTTGCGGTGGGTGCCGGCAGCAGGGAAGGAGATCTGAGGCGGCGAAAGACGGTCAGGAGTCGTGATGTTTGGTTTGGTGGATGCTTCTGTCGATGGAGCAGCTCAGGTGAGGTGGACGACGTCGCAGCAGGAGCAGGACAAACCACAAAAAGTTCCCTTCGACACGTACCTGTAACTGAAGTAATTCTGTAAGGGCTCATTTGGCTTGCATGATTCTTAAAACGCAGGGATAGGAAAAACACCGGAATAGGATAGGAATGCACATGGTATTGTAAACACAGGATTTCTATCAACTTGGGTGTTTGGTTTACAGGAACTGGAAGAGCATAGGAATGCAAAGAAACATGGCCAAAATAAAGTGAAACCATATGAAAGCATGTATAGTTAGAATGTTATTCTGCCACTAATGCACTTGGTCTTGTTTTCATGCATAGGATTTTGAAAAGTAGGTCTAGGTGGATGTTTTGCTTCATTCCTTTCAAAAAAATGCATGAATAATTGAATAGTAGAGTGCCATTGGAAAATTCCCTATTGCTATGTTTTTCCATTGAACCAAAATAGCCCTAATGGATTGACGTGAATGTATAGTAATAAGTGATGCAACTAGTGTACAACCTCTTTGCCGTAGCCGTGTCGATCTCAGCATCATTGGGTTGGTCGCTTAAGCAGTTGAGGCAGAGGTGGCTGACGGAGGTGTGGAGGAAGATCTGAGGAATCTGTAGATGGCGTCCAAGGCACTGCACTGTTGTGATGGATCGTTCTGTCGTTGGAGCAGCTCCGGTGAGCCGTAAGACATCAAGGTTGAAGCAGCACAAGACAGACATCGTCAATCTCAAGTGGGATTCTAATAGTATCTCCAATAGATGATGTAAAATAGATGTAAAATTTACATCACCAAAAACCACCTGACTACACCAGATGAGGTAAAAACTGTTGACTCTGAACTTAACTGTCGAAACTAAAATTTACTGTGGAATCTGAATGCTACTGTCGAAACTGAACGCAATGGTAGCAGAGAGGCACTTGACATGTAGTTTAGGGAGGGCCTGCAGTTCATCTTCAACCTGCACCCCCCTGAGCCGCCAGCCACCATCGGCCGAACCGCAGGCCCTAGCTCCGCCTCGCCGCCCCGAAACAACTCCCAACCGCCGCCCCGGCCAGCCCTCTAGGCCCCCCTGAACCCTAAGATAGATAGTAGGGTACCTCTCCGGCGAGCCCCCGTCCCCGCTGCGGGTGGTTCTTCCTTAACTCCGGCGAGCCCCCCTCCCCCCAACCCCTGAAAATCGACTGACCCAAAAGTCGCTTCAGTCGACTGAAGTGTGGCTAAATCAGAACAGAGCAGCAGCATGAGCGAGAGGGAGAGCAGCAGCAGCAGCTGGGCGAGCGAGCAATCGAGCGGGAGCTTAGCAGCATCAGCAACACAAGCAAGCGAGCGAGAGCCGGAGCAGCAGCAGCAGATCCGGCTGGTATGGATGCCGCCGCCGAAGGGGCCTCACACTGGGGGAGAGCCGTCGTGGAGTTGTTTCCCGCGGCACCGACTTCAAGGGAGCCGCTCCATGGGGGTGCGGGATGGAGCACCATCGGTGCCGGGAGGTCGAGTTAAGGAGAAGGTGCGATGCGATGAGTGTACAACCTCTTTGGTGGCGCCGAGTAGGCCTCGGCTTCGTCCGAGGAGTCGGTGAGGATGCTGCGGTTCCGGTGGAGCAGGTTAAGGCGGCGCTGTGGGGATGGAGCAGCCGCGATAGACGAGGCGATCATTGTAGCAGCTCCTTGGAGGTGGAGGACGGGGCGGCTGAACCGGCGGGACGACGAGATGGACGATGGATCCTCATCCGGGGAGGTGGACGAGGGACATCGAGCTGTTGCGGTGGACGATGTCATCAGGGAAGAGGCTCCGGCTGGGCAGCGGTGAGGTGGCAGACGGAGGAGGGTGGGGTTTTGCGGCTGGAGCGGAGAGGTTATGGCGGCTTGGGATTTCGAATGGCCAAAAGGGGGGATGGGAGGGGGTGAACCATGACTTAGGGACGCGCTTGTCCAAAATGTAGGGTGTGTTAGAGAAGTACCCCCGCCTGTCGGCATTCTAGGAACGGGGGTGCCCAGACTTGCCTGCCTGCGGCCTGTGGCATGGCTCAAGGAGTGGCCCAGTACAGCCCATCTTCATCAGCACATGCTCAAGACCCTCGCGAGGGGCCAAGCCTCGCGGGGCGAACGACAGGAGGCTTCCTTAGGCACGGCCTCGTCAGGCTGGCTCGCGAGGAGGCGGAGAGATCAAGGCGGGGTACCTCACGAGGTGCCAGTGATGCAAGCCATGACGACCAAGGCCAGGCGGGCGCCGGCCTGCGCAGAGTCCTTGTTTCCCCTTTGGTGCAAAGGGGGCAAGCGCGGGCAAGGGTACCAAGCAAAGGCAACCATTCCGGTGCAACAAGACCAAGACCAGCAGGACGGCAGAGCGGAGGTCATCGTGGAGCCCAAGCGAGCATCATCGCCAGGGTCTTTGGCAGGCGAGGACCAACTTTAGTCAGGATAAGTGTACTAGATGTTCCCCTTCAAAATGGCCAATTGTTGGCGCCCTTCCCGCTCAATATTTGGGAAGAGGCCCGGGGCCTTCGCCTATAAATAGGACTAGCCACACACAGGGTAGAGAGATCGGATCCGCATCTGAGACATAGAGAGAGAGGCGACTAAACTCCCCCTAGCAGTTCATCGCACCTACCAAGAACAGACCCTCGCGAGGCTGTTCTCCCCTTGTACTGTTCCTCATCAGCCCCAGAGGCAATCCACCACACCACAAACTGGAGTAGGGTATTACACCACAATGGTGGCCTGAACCAGTATAAATCTCATGTCCCTTGTGTTGTTCTTCGTGTAGTTTTAGATCCTGGCGAGGCGGTGAGACACGGGTAGGCTGGAGGTGTGATCTCTGCGTGCACACCAGTGTTCGAACCTCAAGGGTCTGCCAGAACCCGAAATCCAACATTTGGTGCGCCAGGTAGGGGTGCGCCGGAGCTTTCTCTTCCGCCAAACCGCTCTCCGTCAGCATCGCAGTTCGCCCTCATGATGGGCCACACGCTGCCCGCTCTGGTCGCCGGCGCCAGCATGGGGGCCGGGGGGCTCCGAGCCTTGGCCCCCGTCTTGCGGCAGGTGCAATGGACGAACAAGTTCAAGCCGAAGATGCCACCGCGCTACAACGGCGCGGCCGATCCGTTGGCTTTCCTGCTGGCGTACGAGGAGGCCGTCCTCGAGGCTGGGGGCGACGACAGGGTCATGGCCAACTGGTTTCCCACGGCCCTCACTGATGTCCCGCACATGTGGCCGCTCCACCTGCCAACAGCTTCCGTGGCCTCCTGGGGGAAGCTGCGCGGCCTTTTCCTCGCCCAGTACGCTGCACCAGCGCACCCAGTCATCGCAGCTCTCCTAGGTGGCTCGCAGTCACCACCTTCAGGCCACCACATCAAGTCATTCGTCCGCCAGATCGGCGCTGCTTCCGTGCCGCGCGGGGCGCCTCCGGGTTGGGCGGCACCTAAAGCCGATCTGGCCTTTAGCTCAGATGATCACCCCTCCAACTCGGCCTGCTCGGGCGCGCTCCCAATGCTATGCACCCCCACCATCTGCAACGTGGCGGTCACCAAGACCCTCATCGACGGCGGCGCTGGCCTCAGCGTGCTCTCAATGGAGGCCTTCAGCCTTCTCCACATACCGCTGGAGCGGCTGCAGCCCAGCAGGCCCTTCTTGGGCGTCGGAGGCGGCTCCGCCGGCTCCCTGGGGCAGATCCGCCTTCCGATGACCTTTGGCACCTATGACAACTTCCGCACGGAGCTAATCGACTTCGACATCGCCCCCATCAGCCTCCCATACAACGCCATCCTTGGCTACCCGGCACTAGCCCGGTTCATGGCCGCAACTCACCCAGCATACAACCTCATGAAGATGCCCGGGAGTAGCAGCGTCCTCACCGTGTCTGGAGACACCGGGGATGCGCTGCAAGCGCTCAAGCTCGCTTTCAAGGCCGCGGCGGTGACGCAGCCCGCCGACTCAGATGCCTCTGAACCCAAGGGGGCTGCGCCGGCCAAGAAGAAGCAGCTATTCATTCAGGACAAGGCAGAAACCAAGCAGGTACTAGTCGACAAGGATGGATCTACCAGTGCCACCTTCACCATAGGCACTAACCTCGAGCCCGAACAGGAGGAAGCCTTGGTAAAATTCCTGTGCGTGAACAAGAAGGTATTCGCGTGGGAACCTGGTCAGCTAGCAGGGGTCCTGAGGGGCATAATCAGGCATCACCTCAATGTGTACCCCAACGTGCGCCCAGTGAAGCAGAAGGCTAGGCGGCAGTCTACTGAGAATCTAACTTTCATCGTCTAAGAGACCCGCAAGTTGGAGGCGGCGGGGGTCATTCGCGAGGTCCGCTACCCAGACTGGCTGGCTAACCTTGTTGTCGTGCCGATGAAGGGGGGAAAGGAACGCATGTGTGTTGACTTCACCAACCTCAACAAGGCCTGCCTGCAGGATCCATTCCCGCTCCCTCGCATCGACCAGATCGTCGACTCCACCACTGAGTGCGACTTGTTGTGTTTCCTGGATGCCTTCTCCGGCTACCACCAGATCAAGATGGCAGTAGAAGATGTGGAAAAGACGGCCTTCCTCACCCCGTGCAGAGTGTACTGCTATACATGCATGCCGTTTGGGTTGCCCAATGTCGGTGCAACCTTTCAGCGGCTGATGCACATCGCCTTGGGTCGGCAGCTCGGGAGGAATGCTGAGGCTTATGTTGATGACATTGTGGTGAAGTCTCGGGAGGCAAAAACCCTGATAGCAGGCCTGAAGGCCACAGTCGCCCTGGGGGTGAAGCGCCTCACCATCAAGGGTGATTCGCAGCTCCTCGTCAACTTCTCCAACAAAGTATACGAACAAAAGGATGAGGACATGGAAGCCTACCTCGCGGAGGTCCGCAGGATGGAGCAGCAGTTTTGGGGGCTGGAGTTGCAGCATGTGCCTCACGGCACCAATCAAGAGGCTAATGACATCGCAAAAAGGGCATCCAGGTGGCTACCTCAGGAGCCCGACGTCTTTGAGGAGCGGCTCTTCAAGCCCTCGGTGACGCCATCACTGTCGAGCACGGCGCAGCCTCAGGGGGAGCTCCCCCAGCCGCCTACCTCGGGAGCCCCGGTCTGCGGCCCGACATTAGGAGCACGCCTGCTCCTGGTGCTAGAACCTCAGGAGGGGTGCTGGATCATGGAGCTCAGGAGTTACCTGACGCGAGGCACGTTGCCGAAAAAGGAGGAGGAAGCGGAGCGTGTGGCACGACAGGCCATAGCATACTGCCTTAAGGATGGGGAGCTCTATCGAAGATGACCGAATGATGTGTCCCTATGTTGCATTTCCAGGGAGCAAGGGAAGGAGCTACTTGCAGACATACACGGTGGCGACTGTGGGCATCACTCGTCGTCACGAACTCTCGTTGGCAAGGCGTTCCGCAGTGGGTTCTATTGGCCCACGGCACTCAATGACGCTGTGGAACTGGTGAAAGCTTGCGAGGCCTGTCAGTTCCATGCCAAGCAGATCCATCAGCCAGCGGGAGGTCTGCACACTATACCCCTCTCATGGCCCTTCACGGTCTGGGACTGGATATCCTAGGCCCGTTCCCTCGGGCGCCAGGGGGCTACCGCTACCTCTACGTCGCCGTGGACAAATTCACCAAGTGGGCTGGGGTGGAAGCTGTCCGCACCATCCCCGCAGGCTCCGCAGTCAAGTTCATCAAGGGCCTCGTGAGCCGATTTGGGGTGCCGAACCGCATCATCACCGACAAAGGTTCGCAGTTCACCAGTAACCTCTTCAAAACATACTGTGCTAACCTTGGAACGCAGATATGCTACGCTTTTGTGGCGCACCTGCGAAGCAATGGTCAGGCTGAGCGAGCCAATGCAGAGGTCCTGAGGGGCCTCAAGACCAGGACCTTCAAGAAGAAGCTGGAGGCCTGCGGCAGGGGCTGGTATGACGAGCTCCAGTCCGTGCTATGGTCAATCCGCACGAACGCAACCAAGCCGACTGGCGAGACCCCATTCTTTCTGGTTTATGGAGCTGAAGCCATTCTCCCTCACGAGGTCAGACATCGTTCCGCGCGGGTCCTGGCGTTCGACGAAGTGCAGCAGGACGCCATGCAGGGGATGGATCTCTTGCTGGGGGAGGAGCATCGCCAAGAAGCCGCGCTACAGGCAGCAAGGTACCAACAAGCACTGCAGCGATACCACTGCCGCAACATCCGCCCCAGGACTCTCGAGGTAGGGGACCTCGTGCTTAGACGGGTTCTCTCCAGGGAGGGGCTGCATAAGCTCTCTCCCATGTGGGAGGGCCCGTTTAAGGTTGTTCATATTTCCAGGCCCGGCTCCGCATGCTTGGAGACCCAGGAGGGGGTGCCCATCCAGAACGCGTGGAACATCCAACACCTCCGAAGGTTTTACCCCTAAAAAAGGCCCGATGCCTGTGAAGAGGGCAAATGCCTGTGAAGAAGCTATGTTTTGGGAAAAGGTCCGGTGCCTGTGAAGAAGCTGTGTTTTGGGAAAAGGCCTGGTGCCTATGAAGAAGGCGAATGCCTGTGAAGTGGCTGAGTTTTGGAAAAGGCCCGGTGCCTGTGAAGAAGGCAAATGCCTGTGAAGCTCGCTGCCCGTGACACTCTCACGTAATAATGAGTGGGGCTGTACACGCCCCGGAGTCTCCGGAGTGCCGCCCTCGGGCCTCGGGGGCTCCCGCCTACGCCCAGTGGCAGCACTTAGCTCCACGCTGGTGAGAAGACGTCGAAGAATAGACTAGGTGCCGGATGCGGCTTCTTTCATTTGCTTTCCACAGTTAGCTTGTTTGTTCCTATTTGAAGTTTTTCTGAAGCTGGTACCGTTTCGAACTCGCGACCCCTCATCCGTTTCACTTGCTGGTTTTCATTTTCTCTCGCGCGAAGTCTCACGAGGGAGGAACATGGGCACCCTCGCGAGTGTTTTCTGCCCCGGTGGTTTGGAACTTCCTTATCTGAGCCCGCTGCGGGAGCACCCCTCCCATTCCGTGCCCCACGGGCATCGCGACGTAGTCACGGGACTTGGGTTAGTTGTCCTTGCTACCAGGGCTAGAGATTATCCCCACTGACTAATACCCTGCAGGACACAAGGCGCACGAGAAGGCCCTAGCCTCAAGAGGCGAGGATCACAACAAGCTTCCCCCCAAGATAAGTGATTTCCACGCATAAGCATGCGGAACAAAATATAGCGCAGAAACGGTAGAAACAGCGTACCAATTAAACAGCGACAGTTCAACACACCCCCGTGGGGGACCAAACTACATTCTTTTTGCGTAGGAAAGAAAGGAAAACAAAAGGGGGCACGACCTGCCCGGCTCCAACTCTCAGCGAAGGCTCAAACTGCCTCCGGAGCTCAGCTGGATTCCGCCTCCCGCTTCGCCGAGGCGTGGCGTCGAACCGACCCGCTGCCCTCTCCCAGGCGAGCGCGGTGACGAGGGGGCTTGTCGCGACCGCCACTGGAGGAGCTGCCATCCGAAAGGGAGTCACTAGAGCTTGGCGGGCCTCAGGCCCCGCTGCCCACGCGCCCTCCGCCACCTTCACCCCGGCCAACGCCGGGGCTGGGCGCGCGGCCGCGGTCATCATCTTCAGGGTAGCATCCGGCGCGGCGGCCGTCTTCCCTGAACACCCTCACGTAGAGGGTGGCATCGCCGTCGAACTTGAAGTGCAGAGTGCATCGTCGGCACAGGCCGCGCACGCGGGCAAATGTTTGTCAGCCGCGGGTCAAGGCCGCCTCCCCGACGGTGGAGACCTCCAGGGTAGCCCAAGAGGCCCTGCTGCAGCAACCATCTGCCTGAAGCCAAAGGCCGCCTGGGGCACTAGCCGGAAGCTCACCTATGAAGAAGCGGGGGAGCTGGAGCTAGGTGCCGGTCGGGTCCGCCAACCACATGACGAACTCCGGCAGCACCTCCACCGAGCGGAAGCATGGCCTTGGGGGATGTGCAGCCCCAGCGTACCTCTCGATGGCAGCCGGACGCCCACCGCTGCGCAGAGGGCTGTTTCCACGGCCACGGGAGGCCGCGGCAGGGGCCACAGGGTGCTTGCGAGGGCGGCCCTGGCCACGCTTGGCCGGAGGAGAGCCGGGCCCTTCCTGGCGAGCCTTCCCTTTCTCCGCGGCCGAGAACCTCTTCGGCGGGGCCATGGGGATGGCAAGCGGCTGAGAGGAAGACGAAGAGTAGCGGGAAGATATGGATTGGAAGGGCTCGCGCCGTTCCGTACATATAGCCGAGGGAGGCCAACCGACGGCCTCCACGATCACAGGTAATCATGACCCGTTTTGCATGCAGGGACTTGTCAATTCGTGCAGTTACCGAGGCGTCATGGGGGAGCCAGGATGCACACGTCCAGTCAACCGCCACGCGGCGCCCAAGGCCGCAGGCTATTGGGGCCTGCGGCGCTTCGCACTTGCCTCTTCGCTTCTCTGCTAAGCCAAGTCCAAGTGCGCCTTGGGCCTGGGGGCTACTGTCGGTGTTCTGGGAACGGGGGTACCCAGACTTGCCTGCCTACGGCGTGGCTCAAGGAGGGCCCATTATGGCCCATCTTCATCAGCACATGCTCAAGACCCTCGCGAGGGGCCAAGCCTCACGGGGCGAGCGACAGGAGGCTTCCTCAGGCACGGCCTCGTCAGGCTGGCTCGTGAGGAGGCGGAGAGATCAAGGCGGGGTACCTCACGAGGTGCCCGTGACGCAAGCCATGACAACCAAGGCCAGGCGGGCGCCGGCCTGCGCAGAGTCCTTGTTTCCCCTTTGGTGCAAAGGGGGCAAGCGCTGGCAAGGGTATCAAGCAAAGGCAACCATTTCGGTGCAACAAGACGAAGACCAGCAGGACGGCAGAGCGGAGGTCATCATGGAGCCCAAGCCAGCGTCATCGCCAGGGTCTTTGGCAGGCGAGGACCAACTTTAGTCAGGATAAGTGTACTAGATGTTCCCCTTCAAAATGGCCAATTGTTGTCGCCCTTCCCGCTCAATATTTGGGAAGAGGCTCGGGGCCTTCGCCTATAAATAGGACTAGCCACCCACAGGGTAGAGAGATCGGATCCGCATCTGAGACACAGAGAGAGAGGCGACTGAACTCCCCCTAGCAGTTCATCGCACCAACCAAGAACAGACCCTCGCGAGGCTGTTCTCCCCTAGTACTGTTCCTCATCAGCCCCAGAGGCAATCCACCACACCACAAACTGGAGTAGGGTATTACACCATAATGGTGGCCTGAACCAGTATAAATCCCGTGTCCCTTGTGTTGTTCTTCGTGTAGTTTTAGATCCTGGCAAGGCGGTGAGACATAGGTAGGCTGGAGGTGTGATCTCCACGTGCACCCCAGTGGTTGAACCTCAAGGGTCTGCCGGAACCCGAAATCCGACACCGCCGATTTGAACTAGTGGCCCTTTCGGCTCAGGGTTAGAAGGGGGATTTCACGTGTCGGGATTTGGCAGATGGAGGGAGTTTTTGCACGCGTTGTAATTTTGGGATAGCAAGGCGCGGGTTGTGAAGGCGCCAGTTTTGGGAGCACGGTATCTGAATTTTCGGGATATAACAAGACGTGGGTTGAATTTTAGGGACAAGCCTAACGTGTAGTAATATTGTACTTGTACGTATCAAATCAATTCGCACTTCCCTCAACTAAAAATAAAACAAAAAATAAAACTATTCACACCACACAAAGAGAGAGTCTTGCCCCGTTTTACTATACAAATGCTATTCAAAGCTACTCCCTCCTTCCATCTATATAGGGCCTAATGCGTTTTTTGATGCTAACTTTGACCAAATATTAGAGCAATAATATACGACATGCAACTTGCACAAAGCACACCGTTAAATCCGTCTGTGAAAGGTTCTTTCAATGATATAATTTTCACATTGTGCATGTCATGTACTATTAATCTTGTCAATAGTCAAAGGCGGTCTTAAAAAACTCATTACGCCCTATATAGATGGAAGGAGGGAGCATGAATCCATGTTATGTCCAATTAAATTTTTTCGCTTGCTGTATAATGCATGTAACCTACTCATACCAACATTTTAGTGCATTCCAGATGTCTATACTACCGCTGCAATTCGAACCAAATTTGAATTCATTTCTCTATTTGAATAAGAATCTACAATCATGATTGTTGCCAACTTCAACCATCATCCGTGTATTACCTTAATAACACACCACATAATTACTATAGAGATAGATATGAACTATGTGTATTACATGAACTCGAATTCTATTTTTGAATACACTTGATGTTGATTCCAAATAATAGTACATTTGATGTACTAACTATATATTCATAATCTAAACCATGTTCCATACGTACACCGTGTTTATCACACAAAGTATAGTGCCCCGCCCCCTACATTATGACAAGTATTTAGACCTGAGCTGCAAAAGCCTCACATTAGCCCAAATTATAATCAATGTTCTATGTATTATATGTAGTACTAGCAAGATGGCCATGCATTCCACAGAACATCAACATGATCAAGGGGCCTAATTGGCAAATATGGAGAGGGGTGTGGGTATCTTTTTTCAAACTTGCCATAGTTTCCTTCCTATCCGCCAGATATAAATCGGACGGCCTATATTGCAGGATGGCAGGCACACCATCATCAACAACTCCGTTTTTCTATAAGAGTAGAGATAAAATATATTATATGTAGTATAACATGTTCATAACCACACCATATGTATCACCGTTATATATATTCACACATGCGTCGGTTTAAAACACTATGAAAAAATCTTCAAATATCCGAATTCGCTTTTTATAATGAAGTATGATCTCTATTCGTCTTTTACACCCACACAATCCTCTTATCTTTGTAGCTAGCGCTAACTTTCTCTCGTGCATGCACACGCCCGCATCCCTCTTGCCCTCCCTCAGCATTCTCTAGCTCCATCGCGCAAATTCGTCTTTTCACTTTACGTTGTTCACCCATGGTGTGTGTAGGCCCCCCAGCTCCTTCTTTACGGCACACATCGATCGATATGCCTCTCTAGCCAGGTGCGCCTATCACAAACACAAGCTTCCCCTCTTCTCTTATCATCGTCCATGCCTCACTCCCACCACTCTTTTCATCGATCTTGTACTCGCACAATCCTTCCCCCTCGATATAGTATGCCTCTCATACCACCTCCTACATGCATCCCTCTCTCTCTCTATCCTTCTCCTTGTGCCTCATTTTCTTCTAACACACACATGCATGTATATCGATCGATCTCCCAACATATACCTAGATCGACTTTAACTACCCCCCCCCCCATCAATCGACGTACCTCACAAGTTATGTCTCTCCTTTCTCTAACAGAGGGCGATTGATCTTCCTATGTAGTTATGTCTTCTTACTACAGCCATATCGTCCACCCTCATCATTCGTGCATGTCTTCTGACCCGTCTCTCACACGCACGTGCACAGACAACAAGCAGCCACCTCCTCTCTTATTGATATTGCGGGCGTGCCCTCCGTTTGTCTAGCAAGCCTATCCCACCATTTGTTAAAAGCAACTCCACTACCACCCCCTCCAACACTCTAGCTCTGTCTCTCTCCCAACCTTATTCCTCTCCTGCACATATGCATGGATGCCGATCGATCTCCCTTAATACATGAGGCAGATCGATCTCCTTAATACATGAGGTAGGCATCTCTCCTCCTCCACACATATACCAGCCATTGTGCCCATATAGTTAATTGGGCCTCCCTCTTCCCCCACCACACACCAGTAGTCGAGCGCTGCAGGTAGGTATCCATGCCACAAAGACAAACTGCACATGTCCCCTCTCACGTTCCAGTAGGCCAGCCACTCTCTATCTTTGACGTGGGCACACACAAATTTGATGGCACTCTTTATCGATCGTGCATGCACACACACACACACATCATCCCTCTCTTCGATTCTATGGACACCTCAAGCCGATGATACCTCCACTCTCTTCTCGTGGATCGCCCCCTCTATATATATGTTATATCCAGGACTCTATTTCATGCATATGTTACATCCTTTGATTGACCCCCCCCCCAAAAAAACTCTCATGAACCCACACACTATATCTCTCTAGGTTTGTATCTCTCTCACACAATCCCACGTAGGTGGTGTATGTATACAAGAAGAGAATAGGTGCACCGTGCATGTACTCACGCTTCGTGCCTAGCCACACCCACGCGGGTACACGGTGGAGCTCATTTCTTTACGAAATGGCAGCCCACGTGCTAATTTGAACGCCTGTAGCGGTTGTTTACCTAGGGAGGTCGTGTACCACGCGAGCATGAAACAAAGTTCGACTTGATGCGTTGCCGCTTATTTTTAAATAAAGTTATAGCGTTCAATGGCACTTACACAGAATATAAAATGATTTTTATGGAGAAAAAGGTAGTCCGCTCCACTATATACAATGGAGCCTGCCTGCTTGGTTTGTCGCTCTTCAGAGTATCTCACACAAGGCTGTGGTGGCCTCTCTCTCTCTCTCACCTTTGGACACTGATCCGGCCGCATCCCGTCCGCTAGGGGAAAGGGAGGAAGTGCATCGTTTCTCCGTTCGACGGCGCCGAGGCAGCACGTCCCGATCTGCGGTACACGTCGTTCTCTTTGACCAAGCTTCGGCACGGCAGGGCCTACGCCACCTGCTCGCTGCCGCAGTATGGGCAGATTCCACCCGCCGTCGCTCACCTAGTTACATCCCGACGACCTCTAGGTATCCCCTTCGGCCTTGCTCCACTGCCCGTCTTCCCACGTCGCTGCATGTGGATCTTCCATAGTTCTTTGCCCAAAACGTAGCTCATCCTGCGTACTTTCCATATTGCAATCTCGTCCTCACACCGTTTTAGACAAACACAACCGTGTTGTTATCTTCCCTTAGGACAAGGAATATGCTTCTTTTTTGTCGTCGCATGTGTCATCAACTGTTATTGGCCAGTAATTGTCTCCTTTCTACCTCTTTTTTGCAAACAGGGCTATCCATTTCACCTCGTTGCTATTGCGACCTTTCGGTGAACTGCACAAATCACTTTTTTCTTAAGAGTGTTTTGTGTAGTTGTACTAAAATGTCACAAGGGCAACGTCTCTACATTTCAGTGCGACTGCACAAAGGGAGATTGTTTTTGCTCTATCCTCCTCATCCAACTCCGAGCCTAATCTTCTCCAACTAGTTAGTCTTAAGAGAGACTGCAAAGGTGACCGGCTTCTATTTGTGTGTTTATTGTTTCATCAGCAGTCCTCTATTATCGTAATCACACTTAATATCTTTGGAACAGGGACGCTCAGCTCTATTTTAGTGGAACTACACAAAATGATCGGAATGTTGCATGCTCCAGACAGCTACTTTTTTTCCCAACATGCCTTGTTGATTTAGACAGAGCTGGGGGACGTTGCTGCCAATGAAAGCATGGATCAATTTTAATTTAACACCTTCTCACAGCTCTGTCTTCAGTTGTGATGTAAATATTAGCTCTGCTCTGCTAATAATTGACATGCATTAGCAAGGAAGTTAGTTTTTTATTGTTTCCAAAAGATCATCGATGGCAAGACACACGAAACAAAAGCTGAAAGCTCACACCATTGTACAATTTCATGTCGCTGGAAAATTATTTGTATAGTACGTCAATTATGTAAACAAATGTAGGAAGCTTGATAGCATTGCCAAAAGCCTCTTCAGCATCCGGGTCCATGTGCCATGCACAAAATTATACTCCTTCATTCCTAAATATTTGTCTTTTTACAAATTTCAAATGGGCATATTTTAGAGTGTAGATTGACTCATTTTGCTTCGTATGTGTACTCCCTCCATTCCTAAATACTCTAGTCATCTTTCTAGAGATTTCAACAAGTGACTACATACGGAGCAAAATGAGTGAATCTACACTCTAAAATATGTCTATATACATCCGTATGTAGTAGTCCATTTGAATCTCTAAAAAAGACAAATATTTGAGTAGTCACTCATTGAAATCTCTAGAAAGACAAATACTCCGGAGTATATTTAAGAACCGAGGGGGTAGTGCACAACCGCATGGGAGACTCAGCCCGGTCATTGCTCCGCATTAATAGTGTGTAATGAGCAGTCAAATCATAAGCCCCACCTTTCCCACTGTAAGTTACTCGGAAGAAGCAACCATCAATACGCCCTTCTTTGAATCCGCTCATACTACTCCATCCGCCACTGTTTATAGAGCGCGCTTCAGAAAAAAGAACAAAAACTGTGGGACCAAGGTGACTAGCGATCGGCCTGAAAAATAGCATTGGTAGTTATAGCACAGCGTCTATTACTAGAGATAATAATGCGTACACACATGCATGCAGTGCTTCCACCCCGGGTACACACATGCATGCACTTACTCCACTCTGTAGTAGTACTCCCTCCTTTCTGGTTTATAGTGCTCAATTCAAAAATCTCACCAATCAAGGTAGATGGCGAGTGGTAGAATACTTTTTGTAGTTTTGCAAAAGCACCTAATTAATGCTCTTGTTTTCCTCAAAAAATTATGTTTATCAATGCATTAATTGCAATGCATGCATGCATAAAGTACATGCATTGGTCAGTTTTCTCTTAATACTTGCATGTAATGATTTAATGCACCTTGGAATCTGAACATGTGATGGAAAACAACCAAATTGTGCCTTATAAAATGGAAAAACAAAAATTTTGAGATAAGCCCTATAAACCAGAAAGGAGGGAGTACATCGAGAGAAAATTGTGGACTTGATTGTGGTTACCATGCCCTAATTAATTGAGCATTAAACCAAAAGCATCTAAAGTCTCTCTGGTGGTGGAAATGCATTGAGAGAAATGCATCATAATGAAGCGCACCCTGTAAACTGTGACAGAGGGAGGAGGAGTATGAAGGTGCAAAACCAAGTACGTGTATGGCCAGTCGGTCAACGCACCTCCTCTTGGCATATCACTGACATGTGGGACAGGGGTGTGAGCAAACCGATCCCACTTGACGGCAAAGAGCCAACCCGCCGTTCCTTGAGAGAGACGAGGAGCGAGAACACACATACCGGCTCGCACGGAGGCCAAGATATATTCGAGCATGGTTGGTTGATCGATATCATCATTACATGTTGGGCTGCCATTTTCCGCCCTTCTCCGGAATAAACATGTACTTTATCAGAGATTAAAAAAAATAAGAGTACAGACGCTGCACCATGCGGTTCTAGTAGTAGTACTACTCGTAATACTAAACCTTGTGCTTGGCTCTTCGCCTCTTCATGAAGTCGAACAATGATGGTACTCCGCATGTTGGGTACTACAGTGTATGCCTCTGACAATCTGACACCAAATGGACTGATGCATGTCCACCGAGGGTAGGTTGCATTAGTCAAAAGGCGTAAGTGAGCTTCAGCTTGTCCTGCAAGCTTCTCCTCATTCTGCGAGTTGACGGGACACACCAAAAAGTAGTGCTAGTCCATACTCCCTCCTTTCCGGTTAATATGGCTTAATCTTTTTTGCAGGTAAATGAGAGAGCTTTATTCATATATAAGCATTCTTAGGACGATCAGCCAAGACACTGGTCACTAGGAAGCGAGGTACCCCGCAAAAAGGAAGTAGGAAGCGAGGTGTTTCATCAAGCCAGCTCTCGGCCACATTCAAAGTGCAGCAAGCACGGTTCGCACGAAGATGTGCCGCAAGGTTTGCTGACCTATTTACATGCTGAATAACAAAAAAAGTGGAAATATTACCGAGCGCTCCTATTTGTAACAAGATATGAGCCAGAATTAAGTGAGAATTGTGGCGAGTGTTCCATGCAATCAACTTCCATTATCACATGCGAGAACCCTCGAAGAGAACCAAATGTGTTGAAGATTGCTTTATCACATTTTAAAATTATAATAAGAGTGCAGACGCTCCTCCATCCGGTTCCTAGTACTAGTATAGTACATACCTCTATAGACTATAGTAGTAGTACTAGTACTACTAGTAAACTTTGCGCTTGGCTGTTCGCCTATTCGGGAAGTCGAACAATAACAGTACTAGTAGTATAGTGTATGCTTCTAGCAATCTGACACCGAATTAACTGTTGCACGTCCACCGCCTGAGCGAGGGAGAGCTTGCATTAGTCAAAAGTTTCTCCTTGTCCTGCGAGCCACCGCGCACAAGCTTCTCCCATCCTGCAACCTTCTCCTTGTTTGGCAAGTTGACGGGACACAGCAAAGTAATGCTAGTCCATACTACCTCCTCTCCGGTTAATATGGCTTACTTTCAAACAAGATAAATACATTGTCTGTCACTATATATTTGTAAAAATACGGTCAGTGGACTTCATAATACACTCATTGCGCTCAATATATATTTTTTCTGGTGTTTATACAGTCACTAGCTCACCCTGAATGAGTATGTGTGCGCATGCACGTGTAGGTTGAGCACTTGAGCGTGACCGTGTGTGCTCCGTCGTGTACTCGGACATGCATGCATTAGTGCGTTGCGCACGTTTTTGCGTCCATGTGTATGTGTGACTGTTGCATACACGTAGGGGGAGTACGTGTAGGGGCCACTAAGGAGCAGTCAAATCACAAAGTAAGTTAGTCGAAAGAAGCAACCATCATTTCACTCTTCAATGAGTACGCAATATAAAATGGTTGATATGGAGAGAAAAAGAAAACCACTATATATACACTAGTAGGAGCCTAAGCTACAAGCCTGCTTGCTTAGGTTGCTCTCTTCACAAGCATAGAACGACAGGCCTGAAACCGCAGCTAGGGGAAGGGAACAATGTTCTACGTAGACGCGGTCGACATCGGCGAGGGAGAAAACCCATAGTCGGTGCGTCCCAATCGGGGGTCACCGCGGTATGGGCTGATGCCGCGTCCCAACCGCCCTTCTAGCTACAGCCCGACGTTCCAAGTAGTCCATCTTCCTTTTGGAGCCGGCTTGCTCCACTGCCTTAGCTCCATCTCCATGTCAATATTTCTCTACTTCTACCGGCTTCTACTTGATGAGTTTATGTCTCATGAACTAGTGCCAGTACTATTATTCTAATCACACTTCTTCAATATCTTTGCCATCAGGGATGCTCAGGTCGATTTTAGTGGAACTGCACAAAAGCATCGTATGATCCGAGGGTGCAAGCCGTCTTTCCTTCGACAGGTTCTACCTGGCCAGAAAATTAAATCTTGTTTAGGGTTTAGAGTTTAAGTCGTAGTGACCCCATCAGTAGTTTTTCTTTCGTACACGCTCTCACAACTTTTGTCTTTAGTTGTGAAGTAAATATTGGCTATGATCTGTGAATCATTGAGATGCATCAGCATGCGTGTCAGTTTTCCTTTGTATTTGATGGAATGTTGTAACGGGGCAACCTTGGAATAGGAATGAAAATGGAGTGGAAAGTTTCCGTTTTACCGGAGAAAAAATGGAAACGGAGAGAAACCAATGTTTCGTTTCGTTGGATCGCGCCATCGAGCAAAACCAACATTTAAATCACGTCTGTCGTGTTCGTGTCTCACCCTCCTCCACGGCTCGACCCCACACGGTCGCTCGGCATGCCACTCACCGCAAACCGAGTATACGATAACTTTCCCGCCTGCTTGTCGATGGATCGCGCCATGGAGTACTAGCACTACTAGAAGAGATTGACGAGTTGGGGGAGGACAGCTAGCTGTAGCACAGACTCCCAAGAACTTTTTACATGCATGTTGTAGCCGGCTATTGCGACCTTTAAACAAGGAGCAGTCGCATGCACCAGGAAGCGGCGCGGGCGACGCTCTCTCGACCGGCGCACCGCTTCAATGTTGGCGCCAGTGAGAGGTCGCGTCTGCTCTGGCCGGGCATGAATGCGGCACTGACCGTTTCGGGCGGGAAGCACGGGCGGGTGATGAAGAGGGTTCGGGTTGGTCAAGACCGGCCGTGGCAGTGGTCCTGATGTCCGCAAACAAGAGATGTTGTACATTAATATTGCTGCATATATAATTAACAACGTAAATAATGTGCCACTTGGACAAATATGATTGGAGATGGAGATGGAAATGGAATTTTACTTAAACACGGATATGCATGTATATTTCTATGTGTGTGTGTGCGACGACTCTCGCGACCTGGAAGCGGGGGCGTGTTTTTTATCGAGTTTTCTTTCTTGGTATGTTAAATAATTATCCGCCAGTTTTCATTTCTTTTTTCCAGGAACGTGTGTATTCTATTTAAAACCACTGCTATGGAGAGATTTTTTTACTCCATTATAGCCTCTTGTTTGATAGAGTTTCTCGCGTCTCGCTCTCTCACCCTCTCCATATCAAAACAAGATGACAGTGTCCACTCTATCTCTCTCCTCACCGGTGGTCACAGATCCGGCCGAATCCCGTCCGCTGCGGGAGGTGAGGAGGTGCAGCATTGATGTTGTCACCGTTGGTGATGGAGGAAGCCGATGCGCACCGTCCTCTCGGAGCCTGCGCTGGCGCGGACGAAGATTGTTCGCGCCCTTGTTCGCTGCCGTCGTGTGGGCAGATCCCGCTCGCCCGCCTAACAACATCACAACATCTCGCCCACCTGAGGTATAACTTCTTGTACTAGTCAAGCTCCCCAGGTTGTTGTGTGCGGGTTTTCTTCTATGCGACCACTCCCTAGCTCCCCATGTATAGTAGCTAGGGTTCGTCAGTTGGTCCAACATCAACTACTAGTACTATTATAGAGGAAATGCCACTCGAAAAGTTTTCCTGATTTATGCCTCGGTGGAGGTATACATGTTGTTTCGACAAAAAGTACATGGTGGTTGTGCGGTCATTGTCCATATGGTGGTAGTACTATCACTGGTTAAATGAAGAAATGCTTTTTTCTCGGGTATCATGGTTTAGTTCCCATCAAGATAATTATGATGCTTCTGTTTGTTGGTGTACTTTTCATTAATTCTTATTGACAATTGAGATGTCGTTGCTAATCTTGTAAAACAAAGTAACAACACTATATCCCTTTTTATATTTTTGGAAACACCGATGCGTATCTCCATACCCGGGCATGTCTTCCTCAATTTTAGCGGAACTGCACAAAATAGGATGGCCATTGTTGTTCCGCCTCACTGTCCTCTGCCACGTGGTTCTTCCTTCCTCGATCTTGATTACTGAGAAGAAACAGACCACAGTGAGGATTTGTCGAACTTCATAGGTGCCTCACCCAAACTTGATGCCAGATGGATGATGCATCACCATGATGACCTATCCATGCTCATGGTTGCGCCTCATGGTAGCGTCGGCTGGTGAAGCTGGTCGATTTTCAATGAAAAACAAGTTGTCTTCGATCAGTACTCTTTGCTTGTTACGCACAAAGATGATATTCTTCGCCAGTTCACCTTGGTTGCGTTGGAGACGCAGTCGTCTTTCACGTTGGTGCAATTTTATCACACAATTGGCTATGAACCAAATGTTTCCTCAAAGAAGGATCGACGTTGGTACTAAGAGCATAAGTTTTGTATTGATTTCTAAGCCCTCTCACAACTTTGTCTCCGGCTCCCTTGTAATTTTATTGTCCAGCTATTAACTTTGATTTAAAAAATGGTGTGGACTAAAATCCCGGATGGACGTAGTAGCCCTCCATTTTTATTTACTCCACATATTAGATTTGACTGAAGTCAAACTTTGTAATAATCTCAAACCTTTCCGATAATTGAAATTAAAATTCTTTATTTGTACACACTCTCACACATTTCCGATAATTTGGCGCATGTGTGGTTGTTCACTTAAGGGAGGGTAGTGTACCGCACGTGAAGGACAGGAAGTGCGACCAGGACGCGTGGATCGTTAGTTCATCGGAAGTAGTAGTAGTTTTCTTCACTGTACGTTAAATAAAGAGTTTCGTTTCATACTTACACAATTTAAAATGATTGTTATGGAGAGAATAAGAAAACCACTCCACTATATATTAGTCGTATACACGAGATTACTATATGGACGCAGCTTCATTGACTTAGTGCACCTGCCTTTGGGTTTATGACAGGTGGGCCCAAAATGTGGTTGGCTCACCTGTCATACAGCCAAAAGCAGGTGCAGTGAAGGCATCGGAGCTCAGTCCTTACTAAAGTAGTATATATATAAGCTGGAGCCTCAGCGCTTGTTCGATAGGGTTTGCACTCTCCACACTCTAGCTGCACTACATATATATATATATATATATATATATATATATATATATATATATATATATATATATATACACACGCTGGAGGCTCAGCATTCATTTGCTAGGATTTGCTATATTCACAGTCTCTCACCCTCTCTTCACCAGATCTAAACAAGACTGTGTTGGCCTCTTGTCTCTCTCTCTCTCCCCTCACAACTAGTGAAGGAGGCGTATGTATCCCGTCGCACCGGGAACGGGAAGAGGTGCAGCGTTCACTCTATTGCCTTCGGTGAGGGAAGCAATCCACTGCCAGCTGCGATGTTCTCTTTCACCCAGCGCCTGTGTGGGAGGGCCACTGACACCTTCTTCCTTGCTGCCGTATGTAGTGTGGGCAGATCCGGCCTCCCGCCGCACGCCTTGCCACATCCCGACGACCCTAAGGTATAAGTTTCTTTGAAACCGTCGTTGCTCTAGCTGCATGTGGATCTTTTTTGATCTGTAGTCGAATCTAGGTCTTGGTTCAAAGAGGAAAGAAGGGTGCGGTGGGCTGGAGCAAGAATCTAGGACGTGGTTCAATGAGGAAAGGAGGGACGGGAAGTAGTATAGACTGGCTATCCAGCTGATTTGTTGGTCTAAAATGGAAAAAGGGGGTAACCCAGTACACACATCTGTAAGGAACCGATCTCTTTGTTGAAAAGGGAAAGAAACTGGGGGGGTCGGGTAGTTTGTGCAGGACTAGATTTGCTGCCCTCGCATAGGAAAAAGGTTCAAAGAGAACAAATATGGGACCGATGCATATATGTTGCTTGGCTACATACTCTGCATCACCCATTTATACGTGTGGATGCACATGGTGTTGGCATGTCCCATACAACTATTTTGCTGTTGTTAATCTAAGAATGCCGCCGAAAAATTAAAGCAATGCCACTGTTAAAAGTAAATTACATTTTTTAACGAATGTTGTTTTAAGAGAATGTCTCTGTTAATATGAATCAATGCAACTGTTTCAGAAATGCTACTATCCTACTTTGTTTTCCATCCAAGATAAGTTAGATGCTTCTTTCTTCACCGTTTGTTTCATCCTCCTTTATCGGCAAGTAATTGTTTCCTTTTTTGCCTCTGTTAAAACAGGGGTATCTATTCAACTTGGTGCTATTGCGACATTTTGCTTCGCTACTCGAAACACTTTGCTTGATTTCAGTGCGACTGCACAAAACGAGATTGGATTTCCTATTCGTGTTGACAAATTCATACATGATCTTGTGTGCGTCATGACAGGTTGATACTTGCCTTCATACACATGATCGTGCAGTGTGTTTTGACTTGCTGTGCTACTTGTATTGGTACTATTTTAAATAAATGTTGAATTGAAGCTATTGTATTGCTCTCTTTTCCCATTAAGTAGTGAAAAAAATGGTACCAACCCAGACATGATGCTTGTTGCTTTGTTACAACAAACTCTGCATCACCCCCTTTATAAGTAGATGGAAGCACATGGTGTTGTTGCGCCCACTCTCCCCTGGAACTGTTTATGCTTTTTGTTAATCTAATGCTGCTGGTAAAATTAAGCAATGCCAATCTTAGAATTAATTAACTAGTGAATCTTAGTTCAAAACTGCAACACTTGTTAGGAATGGTACTATCCTGCTTTGTAGTTCTTTCTACATGTTTAACCAAGGTATTGTTAAGATAATGTCTCTATTAAAATGAATCAGTTGCATTGTTTTAGGAATGGTACTTTTCTGCTTTGTCGTTCTTTATACATGTTGAAACAAGGCATTGTTAAGATAATGTCTCAGTCAATATGAATGAATCACACTGATGGAGAATTGCTACTCTCCTGCTTTGTTTCCCATTAAGATAAGGTAGATCAGTAGATGCTTTTCTTCTGGGAGTACAAGTCATCAACCGTTATTTCTCAGTAATTGTTTCCCTTATACCTATTGTTGCTTGCAGGGATATCAAAATTAAAGCTCGGTTTTATGCTGACTTTGATTTTAGTTGAACTACACAAAAGGAGCCCATGTGTCCAAGGCAAACTGCTGCATTACTGGGTCCAGTTGGTCGTTCCACTTTGCAGAAAGAAGCAGTCACTGTTTGCGCTACATTACAGAAGGAATGACCGAGAAGCTTTACAGAGTATTATTAGACGTTGGGGACATGACTAGTCTGCAGAGAGCATTGGCAATTCTACAACACGTAGAGTGCACTGGGCAAAAAGTGCCCAAACAAGTACAAGAAGCTACGACAGGACTCCACGATCATAGGCATTACATATTTTGAATGGTAAAATCTTGTCAAAGTTTAATCATTGATGTTAGCTGATACGTCTCCAACGTATCTATAATTTATGAAGCATTCATGCTATTTTCTTATCTATTTTGAATGATTATGGGCTTTATTATACACTTTTATATTACTTTTGGGACTAACCTATTAACCAGAGGCCCAACCCATATTGCTGTTTTATTGCCTGTTTCAGTATTTCGAGGAAAAGGAATATCAAACGGAGTCCAAACGGAATGAAACCTTCGGCAGCGTGATTTTTTGGAAGAATATGATCTGGAGACTTGGAGTCCACGTCAAAAGATCCTCGAGGAGACCAGGAGATAGGAGGGAGCGCCCCCCTACTGGGCGCGCCCCCCGTCTCGTGGGCCCCTCGAGCATCTCCCACCGACTTCTTCCGCCTATATAGTCCTACGTACCCTAAAAACATCCACGGAGAAGATAGATCGGGAGTTCCACCGTCGCAAGCCTCTATAGCCACAAAAAACCTCTCGGGAGCCCGTTCCGGCGCCCTGCCGGAGGGGGAACCCATCACCGATGGCCATCTTCATCATCTCGGCGCTCTCCATGACAAGGAGGGAGTAGTTCACCCTCGGGGCTGAGGGTATGTACCAGTAGCTATGTGTTTGATCTCTCTCTCGTGTTCTCTCTATGGCACGATCTTGATGTATCGCGAGCTTTGCTATTATAGTTTGATCTTATGATGTTTCTCCCCCTCTACTCTCTTGTGATGAATTGAGTTTCCCTCTTGAAGTTACCTTATCGGATTGAGTCTTTATTTGAGAACACTTGATGTATGTCTTGTCGTGTTTATCTGTGGTGACAATGGGATATCACGTGCCACTTGATGTATGTTTTGGTGACCAACTTGCGGGTTCCGCCCATGAACCTATGCATAGGGGTTGGCAATCATTTTCTTGACTTTCCGATAGAAACTTTGGGGCACTCTTTGAAGTACTTTGTGTTGGTTGGATGAATCTGAGATTGTGTGATGCATATCATATAATCATGCCCACGGATACTTGAGGTGACAATGGAGTATCTAGGTGACATTAGGGTTTTGGTTGATTTGTGTCTTAAGGTGTTATTCTAGTACGAACTCTTGAATAGATTGATCCGAAAGAATAACTTTGAGGTGGTTTCGTACCCTACCGTAATCTCTACGTTTGTTCTCCACTATTAGTGGCTTTGGAGTGACTCTTTGTTGCATGTTGAGGGATTGTTATATGATCTATCTATGTTATTATTGTTGACAGAACTTGCACTAGTGAAAGTATGAACCCTAGGCCTTGTTTCCTACCATTGCAATACCGTTTACGCTCACTTTTATCATTAGTTACCTTGCTGTTTTTATTATTTCAGATTACAAAAACCTTTATCTACTATCCATATTGCACTTGTATCACCATCTCTTCGCCGAACTAGTGCACCAATACAATTTACCTTTGTGTTGGGTGTGTTGGGGACACAAGAGACTCTTTGTTATTTGGTTGCAGGGTTGTTTGAGAGAGACCATCTTCATCCTACGCCTCCCACGGATTGATAAACCTTAGGTCATCCACTTGAGGGAAATTTGCTACTGTCCTACAAACCTGTGCACTTGCAGGCCCAACAACGTCTACAAGAAGAAGGTTGTGTAGTAGACGTCAAGCTCTTTTCTGGCGCCGTTGTCGGGGAGGCTAGGTAAGCGGCACTCACACCCCGTCAACTAAGCTCTTTTCTGGCACCGTTGCCAGGGAGGTGAGTGCTTGAAGGTATATCTTTAGATCTTGCAATTGAATCTTTTTGTTTCTTGTTTTGTCACTAGTTTAGTCTATAAAAGAAAACAACAACAAAATCGATTTAAGTTTGTCTCATACGTTTCGTCTTTTTAATATCTTTCGTGTGTATGATGGGAAGGAAAATTGTGCTCAAGTGCTAGAAGAAGAGTGCATTAAAATGCTTGGTACTGAATCTTTGAATGATGAGCATGATTGCAATGTTGTTAGTATGAATTCCTTGAATATCCATGATGCTAATGATATGCAAAGCCACAAGCTTGGGGAAGCTATGTTTGATGAATATGATATGTTTAGTCCCCCAAGTTTTGATGAGAAAATTTATGATGATTATATTGATGAAAGTGGGTTTGGAAGAGTGTTAACTTTAGGAAGTAGTGATCCCACTATTTTGTAGGATGTCGAATCTTATTGTGATGAATATGAAAGTGGATTTGGAAGAGTGTCAACTTTATTTAGGGATGATTCCACTATTTCGGAAGAGGTTCCAATTGATTATGAGAACAAAGTTGCTATCTATGATGATTATTGTGATGACTTGTATGCTATTAAGAATAATGATAACCATGAAACTTGTCATCATGATTTTAGTTTTCAATTGGATTATGCCTCACATGATAATTATTTTGTTTCGTTTGCTCCCACTACTATTCACAAGAGGAATTTTGCTTATGTGGAGTAGTAAATTTTCTATGCTTGTATCATGAAAAGAATGCTTTAGGTGCTGGTTATATTGTTGAATTCATTCATGATGCTACTGAAAATTATTATGAGGGAGGAATATATGCTTGTAGGAATTGCAATAATGTCAAGTTTCCTCTCTATGTGTTGAAAATCTTGAAGCTATGCTTTTTTTACCTTCCTATGCTAGTTGATTATTGTTCCCATAAGCTGTTTGCTCACAAAATCCCTATGCATAGGAAGTGGGTTAGGCTTAAATGTGCTAGTCATATGCTTCATGATGCTCCCGTTATGTTTCAATTCTTATCTTTTATGTGAGCATCATTGTCATCATCATGCCTAGCTACAAGGCATTAAAGAAAAGCGCTAGTTGGGAGACAACCCAATATTTATCCTTACTGTTTTTGTGTGTCCACATGATTATGCTACTGTAGTAATCATGTTTTATAGCTTTTGTTTCAATAAAGTGCCAAGTAAGACCTTTAGGATAGCTTACGGTGATAGTTGTGTTGATCCTGCTGAGAATCAGAAACTTTTGCACCCAGTAAATTAGTTTTGTTAATTCACGGAAACGTGCTTCTGATATGATTCTTTTTGCCCTGGATTGGTACACAAATTGCTTAGGTCTTCCTAATTTGGTACTCCCTCCGTTCCCAAATACTTGTCTTTCTAGGCGTTTCAAATGGACTCAACATACGGATGTATGCAGACATATTTTAAAGTGTAGATTCACTCATTTTGTGCCGTATGTAGTCACTTGTTGAAATCTCTAGAAAGACAAGTATTTAGGAACGGGGGGAGTATAATTTTTGTAGTTCCAAAAGTATACGTTTGATACAGATTACTACAGACTGTTCTGTTTTTGACAGATTCTGTTTTCTATGTGTTGTTGCTTATTTTGATGAATCTATGAGTAGTATCGGAGGGTATGAACCATAGAGAAGTTAGAATACAGTAGATATTACACCCATATGAATTTTGAATGAGTTCATTACAGTACCTAAGTGGTTGTTTTATTTTCTTATACTAACGGAGCTTACAAGTTTTCTGTTGAGTTTTGTGTTGTGGAGTTTTCAAGTTTTGAGTAAGGATTCAATGGACTATGGAATAAGGAGTGGCAAGAGCCTAAGCTTGGGGATGCCTCGGAAGGCATCCCCTCCGTCGTCTTCGTTCATCGGTAACTTTACTTGGAGCTATATTTTTATTCACCACATGATATGTGTTTTGCTTGGAGCGTCATTTTCTTGTGTTAGTATTTGCTTTCTGTTATTTAGAATAATGTTTTGCATCTTTAGTTTCAATAAAAATGTCAAGGATAGCCTTTACCATGCTTATTTTGCTAGTATACATGTTGCTGTTTGAAAACAGAAAGTCTACCGCTGTTGCAAAAATTCCCTAGAAAAGTCAGAGCATGGTATAATGTTGAAACTTTTTGCATAATGAGATCTGATAAATTTATTACAGTGGGAATTTTCTTTCATAATTTTTGGAGTTAGGGAAGTATTGATACTCTTGCATTCTTTGCAGACTGTACTGTTTAGGCAGATTGCTGTTATGTTTGCATTGTTTGCATATGTTTGCTTGTTTAATGATTCTATTTGAGGATAGGAATATTAAATATGCAGAGGCATTTAGTATGCAATGTTGAATAATAATTGTAGTGATTTGTTGCAGTATAAAATGATAAGGTTTTGCATTTATACTAACCTATCTCACGAGTTCTTGTTGAGTTTGTTGTGGATGAAGCTTTTGAGAAATAGAGAAACCATGATATGAGAGGAATTAAAGAGACACAAAAGTTCAAGCTTGGGGATGCCCAAGGAAACCCAAGATAATATTTCAAGAAGTCTCAAGCATCTAAGCTTGGGGATGCCCCGGTAGGCATCCCACCTTTCTTCTTCAACAACTATCGGTTAGTATCGATTGAGCCTAAGTTTTTGCTTCTTCACATGAGTTGTGCTATCCTTGCAATGTCATATTATTTTTTTTGCTTGATGTTTGAATACAATACCAAGATCTGAAATTCTTTAATGAGAGAGAGTCTTCGCATAGTTACATAATTTAGCTACTTGCTGATCTTCACTTATATCTTTTTGGAGTAGTTTGTCATTTACTCGTGTGCTTCACTTATATCCTATGAGTAAATTGTTGAATGAGTTGAATGTCATAAATCTGAAATTATATATGTCTCATTTGCTTATCCCTTGGGGAGTGATGACTTCATATCTAAGAAGTAGAGGTTGAAATTTATTGAAGGTTAGCAAGCATTGTATTGGTCATTTGAACAATTCATGAAAGAATATTGAAGGAAGAGAGATTTCATATATAAATACACTATCCTAGACATCTTTTATAATTGGGAGCACTCATTAAGTATGACATGCTAAGAGTTGATGTTGGACAAGGAAGACAACATAATGGGTTATGTTTTCCGACATCTCAGTTAAAGTATATTGTCATGGATCATTCAAACATGTTGAGCTTGTCTTTCCCCCTCATGCTAGCCAAAATTCCTTGCACCAAGTAGAGATACTACTTGTGCTTCCAAATATCCTTAAACCCAGTTTTGCCATGAGAGTCCACCATACCTACCTATGGATTGAGTAAGATCCTTCAAGTAAGTTGTCATCGGTGCAAGCAATAAAAATTGCTCTCTAAATATGTATGATCTTTTGGTGTGAAGAAAATAGCTTTATACGATCTTGTTATGGAAGCAATAAAAGCAACGGACTGCATAATAAAGGTCCATATACAAGTGGCAATATAAAGTGACATTCATTTGCATTAAGATTTTGTGCATCCAACCCTAAAAGTGCATGACAACCCCTGCTTCCCTCTGTGAAGAGCCTATCTTTTACTTTATGTCTTTTACTTTATGCAAGAGTCAAGGTGATCTTTACCTTTCCCTTTTTCATTTTATCCTTTGGCAAGCACCTCGTGTCGGCAAGATCCTGATATATATATATATATATATATATATATATATATATATATCCAATTGGATGTAAGTTAGCATGAACTATTATTGTTGACATCACCCAAAGGTGAATATGTTGGGAGGCAACACTATAAGCCCCTATCTTTCTCAGTGTCTGATTGAAACTCCATAACCATTAGTATTGCGTGAGTGTTAGAAATTGTAGAAGACTATATGATAGTTGAGTATGTGGAGTTTGCTATTCCTGAAAATAATATTAATTGCAATTATTTGATGACTCGGAATGAAGTTTGCTAGTTTTCAAGAAAGTTTATGGTCTATGCTTTGACATGTGAATTGCTTGTTACTTTATCATGAGAAGTTTTATGAGATGAACTACTGTTATGACATATTATCATGCTAGAAAAGGTGATTGAAATTATCATTGATCAAACTTGTGCACCTTCTAGCATTCACACTTCATAAATTCATTCTTTTATCATTTACCTACTCGAGGACGAGTAGGAATTAAGCTTGGGGATGCTGATACGTCTCCAATGTATCTATAATTTATGAAGCATTCATGCTATTTTATTATCTGTTTTGAATGATTATGGGCTTTATTATACACTTTTATATTACTTTTGGGACTAACCCATTAACCGGAGGCCCAGCCCATATTGTTGTTTTATTGCCTGTTTTAGTATTTCGAGGAAAAGGAATATCAAACGGAGTCCAAACGGAATGAAACCTTCGGCAGCGTGATTTTTTGGAAGAATATGATCCTGGAGACTTGGAGTCCATGTCAGAAGATCCTCGAGGAGACCAGGAGATAGGAGGGCGCCCCCCCCCCCTACTGGGCGCGCGCCCCTGTCTCGTGGGCCCCTCGAGCACCTCCCGACCGACTTCTTTCGCCTATATAGTCCCACGTACCCTAAAAACATCCACGGAGAAGATAGATAGGGAGTTTCGCCGCCGCAAGCCTCTGTAGCCACCAAAAACCTCTCGGGAGCCCGTTCCGGCAACCTGCCGGAGGGGGAACCCTTCACTAGTGGCCATCTTCATCATCTCAGCGCTCTCCATGTCTAGGAGGGAGTAGTTCACCCTCGGGGCTGAGGGTATGTACCAGTAGCTATGTGTTTGATCTCTCTCTCGTGTTCTCTCTATGGCACGATCTTGATGTATCGTGAGCTTTGCTATTATAGTTGGATCTTATGATGTTTCTCCCCCTCTACTCTCTTGTGATGAATTGAGTTTCCCTCTTGAAGTTATCTTATCGGATTGAGTCTTTATTTGATAACACTAGATGTATGTCTTGCCGTGTTTATCTGTGGTGACAATGGGATATCACGTGCCACTTGATGTATGTTTTGGTGACCAACTTGCGGGTTCCGCCCATGAACCTATGCATAGGGGTTGGCACACGTTTTCTTGACTCTCCGGTTGAAACTTTGGGGCACTCTTTTAAGTACTTTGTGTTGGTTGGATGAATCTGAGATTGTGTGATGCATATCATATAATCATGCCCACAGATACTTGAGGTGACAATGGAGTATCTAGGTGACATTAGGGTTTTGGTTGATTTGTGTCTTAAGGTGTTATTCTAGTACGAACTCTTGAATAGATTGATCCGAAAGAATAACTTTGAGCTGGTTTTGCACCCTACCATAATCTCTACGTTTGTTCTCCGCTATTAGTGGCTTTGGAGTGACTCTTTGTTGCATGTTGAGGGATTGTTATATGATCTATCTATGTTATTATTGTTGAGAGAACTTGCACTAGTGAAAGTATGAACCCTAGGCCTTGTTTCCTACCATTGCAATCCCGTTTACGCTCACTTTTATCATTAGTTACCTTGCTATTTTTATTATTTCAGATTACAAAAACCTTTATCTACTATCCATATTGCACTTGTATCACCATCTCTTCGCCGAACTAGTGCACCTATACAATTTACCATTGTATTGGATGTGTTGGGGACACAGGAGACTCTTTGTTATTTGGTTGCATGGTTGTTTGAGAGAGACCATCTTCATCCTACACCTCCCACGGATTGATAAACCTTAGGTCATCCACTTGAGGGAAATTTGCTATTGTCCTACAAACCTGTGCACTTGTAGGCCCAACAACGTCTACAAGAAGAAGGTTGTGTAGTAGACATCAATAGCAAGAAGACGTTAGTTTAATATATTGGAATTGGAAAACCTTGTCAAAATTTGCTCATTGATGTTAGCTAGAAGACATGCATTTGATATTTTTGAGTGGGACGCCCTTGCTGTGAGTAGCGTCGATTGATTTTTCCTATTCATGTGTTCAGTTTAGAAGTAAATAGTTATTGTGCTGAGATATTCCTGTGTTAAGAGTTTGTCTGAATATTGTCTATGTAATGCCAGGCCTTGTGTTTGATTGCAAAGTTGAGCTTGGAATGTTGTGGCATGCGGCATCACGAGCTGTTCACCGTGCCTCCTGAGAATAATGCTTCGTATTGTTTTACATGTCGATCTAATGCCAGTGATTTGTTTGTTAAGAAGATCATCCTCTTCTGTTGTTTCCTTGCTTAAGAAGTTCATCGTCTTATGTTTCATTCATAGCCTATACGACAAGTCGGGTAGGTTAGACGTGAAACCATATGATCTTCCGACCAACTCATCATATTAGGCCGTGCTTGGATCGTCGTTTTCCAACCAAAACCGCTTGTAAAACTTACGCTTGTAAATAAAAGCAGATGGTCTCGGGCGAAGCGCTTGGTTGGTCGATTTCGACTAGTAAAATATCGGAAGTACTTCACACACAATAAAAACGCTGAACAACACTCGGACGATTGCTAATCCAGCCGTTAGCTGCTGTTTCAGCCTTGCCCATGGATGGCATGATACGCACGTCGTGCATGTATCGTCTGGTAATGTCGTCCATATAGCAGTGCTCGTAAAATATAGACTGGTCTCTCAAATTACATGCGTAACCCGCTAGTTTTACTTACAGACCTCGGGCCCTCGGTTTCATTACACTTGTATTTTACGCGTTGTTTCCAATGACGAGTAAATTACACTTGTATGTTAATACAGGTTTGGAATAAACCAGAGCTCCCAAGCGCGGCCTTACCGTTTCAAGCCGTTTTAGTTTCTCGAAGGTGCTCATAGGTGTCCGATGATCCTGGCTTCCTGAATGAGCAGCGGGCGCTGTATCAGACCATCCGTAGGGCCCGTGAGGCCCTCTCCGTCGTCCTTTGAGTTGTTGCGCTCGCCGTGGCGCCGAGCATTGTTAACATCGTCAACGAACATGAGGATTCAGGAGATGACTTTATTTTGACTGGATGACACTAGGGACCCACTAGGGTCATAGCCGTACGTACGCAAGTGCCTCCTTATTATGTACAACTATATTTTTTTGCTTCCTCCTGGTTTCCTGACATCACGGTCCCACACCATTGTCAACCTATGTAGTCAATATAAATGAGGGAATGCACAAGGTGCGGCCGACAGCTGGGACCAAGCAGCTCGAGCAGTATTTGTGTTTTTGAGGCGTGAGCACTGCAGATTTTTTTCTTGGCGATGATTTCGTTGTTGTTCAGAGGAGAGCAGGGTATTAACTGGGCGGGTTGTGGCTCGTCTAGCCCAGGCCAGATATCCAGCCCAGATATTAATTTTTTTCAATATGAAAATGGCTAGCCCAGCTATACGTTTTTTTGAAGAATACCCAGGCAAGGTCAACTTGTTATTCTCCACCCCGCTAGGCTGCAAATCTTTCCTAGGAGGGATGCATTAGGCTTAACAGGAAAATGGGCTTTAAAAAATAATAAATGGGATGTAATTATAAAAACTGGGCAGTAACTATAAAAAAATGCACCAAACACGAAATTAGTTTATAAAATATTATTTATGGATTTTGAAAATCTTAATTCTTCATTGTTGTGCATGCAATGTTTCATTGGATTTTTACGTAATACAAATTTATATTAATCTGACTAGAAATTTCGGGGTAAAAATATTTCGGATCCCATCAAAATGTGGGAAATTTTATTGAATTCTGTCTTCAATGGTTGGTTGAAATTATTAATCGTTGTCCTAGCTAGAAAATGGGATGTACTTTTAACAAACTGTAAATGGGTTGTAGTAAATTCCATTAGAATTCAAAAATGGGTTGTACATTCTTACAAATCGCAAATGGGCTATAAGTTCTCTGCCACACACTTGTGGGCCTACTAAGTTGACGCGTCCCCTAAAAAAATAAGTTGACGCGTATGCAAGGCTTTGTCAACTTATTATAGTCAACGCATGGTTCTAGCAGTAGTGGTCGTTGGATGTCTATCGAACGAATGTCGTGCTTCTTCTTCAATCTCGAATATTCTTAGCTTCGGCCGCCCAAAAAATGATTCCTCCCCCTGACATCTGGGGCGCACCGTTTCGGAGGCTGACCTGTGGGCCTACTAAGTTGGCACGTACAAAGGGCTTTGTCAACTTAGTCAATATAAACGATTCTAGGTTCAGCGACCGTACGATGTCCATCCAACGGACGTAGTGCTTCTTCAACTTCTGGTCTTCTTGCTCCAGCCGCCCCAAGCAGTGCCGGTCGTGCCGCCTGCTCCTGCCTCCCGTGGCCGGCTGTGCTGCCACGGAGGCCTCATGGCCCCCATACTACTCCCACCGCTGGCCAGGTCGTCTCTCCACTCACCCACACCCCCTGTTATTCTACGGCGACGGCAGCCTCACACCGGAGCCGAACCAGTGAATCCTCGTACTCCTCTCCGCGTGGGCATCCACTGTCGTGTCTTCCCCGGCTCCGCGTCGTCCCCTTCCTAGGCCTCGTCGTCATCCACCACCGTGGTGCTCTCGGCGCGGCGTGGTCAATGTGGTCAACGACTGACTTCCATCGGAAGAGTACTGTACATGGAGAGGCTAACAGCTGGGTCCACGGCAGCCGCAAGGAAGTGCCTCGTTATTACGCGCAAAATAATTATTCCTCCACCTAACAGCAGGGACCCACCGGACGGGCCACCTTATTTCACGAAAAAATGTTTCCCCCCTGACTGCTGGGACCCACCAGCTACATCTTCGCACGCAAGGAAGTGTGTCCGAAAAAAACGATTTGCCCCCCTGACTACTGGGAACCACCAGCTACATCTTCGCACGCAAGGAAGTGCGTCTGGAAAATAAAAAAAGGATTCGCCCCCCGACTGCTGGGACCCACCATCTAGATCTTCGCATGCAAGGAAGTGCCTGACAGTCGGGACCCACCTGGTCGAAGCGTACGTAGCGTAGTCATTCTGGTCGCGAACGTGTACGTACATACTGGTCGATGTAGAGGCGTGCACACGTCGTAGTAGAGGCGCGCACGTGTCAAGTACACGTACGTACAACGGCTAGGGTGCAAGAAAGAAAATACAGCCACGTACGTAAATACGGGCGGGGTCTCGAACACCTACTCGCGCATACGTACGGCCAGGGCTCGTGTACATGGTTGGGTCAGCACGGAGAAACTGCATCATTGTCGTGTTCATGGGGAGGCAACAGAATGCGTTGTGTTCATTGGGAGGCAACAGAACGTGTGGGAGCCAACCGGCTTGGACGGAACAGGCAATGGAAATGAGGCCTGGCGTACCACAGAACGGAGGAAACGACATTGTGTTCGACCGGCCACGTTCAAAACAGGATCCTATTCATCGGGAGGGGTCTGGCGTACCGCAAAATGGAGGAAACGGACCTCATATGGTCGAAATGGGGGTCCTGTTGATCGGGAGGGGTGTGGCGTACCGCAAAATGGACGAAACGGACTTGTGTTGGAGCGCTACAGTCGAAACGGGGGTCCTGTTCATCGGGAGGGGTGTGGCATACCGCAAAACGGGACTCCACAGGATACTGTTCATCTCCACCGTCAACTTCCTCCAGCCTCCACGGGCTACTGTTCATCCACCGTCGACCTCCTCCAGCCTCCATCTGCCACTGTTCATCCACGGGCTCATGTTCATCCAGCCCCCACCGCACGCTACTCCACCGGCTACTATTCAACCACCCCTCTCCACGGGCTCCTGTTCAACCACCCCTCCACGGGCTACTATTCATCCACCCCTCCATCGTCTATTGCTCATCCAGCCCTCCACGGGGTCGTCCTATTCATCCACCCCTCCACGGGGTCCTGTTCATCCAGCCCCAACCGGCTCGATCGATCGGGGTCCTGTTCATCCAGAGGCAACGCCAAAGGTTCCTGTTCATCCACCCCTACCACTCATTGTTCATCCAAACCACCCCCACCCCCGCAATGCTCACTGTTCATCCAGAGGCAGCATCGATCGGCTTCAGTTAGCAGCAGTAGCGAAGGAATCGCTCGATCGGGTTCAGTTAACAGCCATCGATCGATCGCTCGGGTTCAGTAACGCGTAGCCTGCAGTGCAATCGCTCGGGTTTAGTTAGAGCCCAACGCCTTGCTCGGGTTCAGTTAGAGCCCAACGCCTCGCACACACGCGTACGTGTATGAGAGAAACGTGCATCGCTCGGCCCCCGACCACCCACTGTAACCAGGAACTCGCCGAAATTTTCCTCGCCCTCGCT
The DNA here is from genome assembly GCF_002162155.2 of Triticum dicoccoides. Taxonomy (NCBI): domain Eukaryota; kingdom Viridiplantae; phylum Streptophyta; class Magnoliopsida; order Poales; family Poaceae; genus Triticum; species Triticum dicoccoides. Next base: position 381,693,056 of record NC_041391.1, on the reverse strand, counting down.
TCTACCACGGTTTTTTCCGTCATGGACGGCCCAAAGAATGTCATGCAGCTGCGTCTCCGGCCCGCCCAGGACGAAAAGCCCATTTCCTATCATGATTTTTTGCCATAGAAGTAGGAGCCCACCACATCTATGATGATACTGGGTTTTGTCACAATTATCGTCATAGAAGTGTCATAAGTATGACAGAAAAAAAATCGTTCGGCCCAAAATGTCATGGATGTGTCTTTTTTTTGTAGTGATGCGTGGCATATAGGGTGTGTTTGGTTGCATTCTCGTCTCAGCATAGTTGTTCCCTCTTCATGCATGCTCAACTCAACACCCCTCTTCATGCATGCTCTCTTCATGCATGCTTCTAGTGTATTTGCGCTAAACTAGTGTGGACTCATGTACCCTCCATACACTCTACCAAACACACAAAAGTGGGTCGAGAAGGGAACTCTTGGGCAGCATTTGCCTCTTACTACGTACTACCACTAAATATTGTACGTGCAATGCATGGTGATTTTATGGAGTATGTGCCTAAGTACTCTACTACTACTATATTAGTTGGAGGCACATATTAACTTTTATATTTGTTTACGTGTATGCCCCGAGACCTTCCAACTAGACGTGTCTTTCTCTCTAGGTCGCACTTTGTATCGTTCATACCACTAGTACTACTACGTGTGGTCTCCGACCCAGAAGTGGAAGAAGTGGAGACGCTCTACCACACTATTTTTTTTGTGCTGGGCTCTACCACGATGTTCATGTCCCACTCCTTTCGCTGACGTGTGGGACATCCAGCACGTGTCATGTTTGGCACTCTTCGTCGTAAGAGTTGAAACGCTAGCATTCATCAGAAATAAAAAATAATTATAAATCAGCAGTGATACTATTTTTTTGAGAACCAATCAGCAGTGATACTATACCTTCGGTTTCCTTGCTCCTTGATATCGGAAAGAATACTTCCGTTCGCCAACATGTGGGACGTCGACCATCCTGGTCCACTTGCCATGCACGCAGAACTCCAAGGGAGAGTCACCCCGGTCGTCGTGCCGCGGTAATAATGACTAATGAGCCGTCAAATCACAGGCCCACTTCCCCACTTTGAAGTTGCTCGGACTAAGGAACCATCATGACTTCGTTGAATTCCGCTTCTTGAAGAAAACTATTATACCAGCAGTACTGCTAGCTACAGTAGTTACTCCAACAGAGGCCTCCTTTCGTTCATAGGATAGGAATTTTATAGGAATATGAAAATCATAGGAAGTGAGATGACATGCATCTCAATTCCTATAGAGAAAGAGATGCCATTTGATGCATAGGATAGGAATTTTTCCATTTAGTCTAGGCTAATGTACTGGTAATTTTCTCTAAAAACTACAGTAGTAACTAGTAGTACTGGTACATGCTCGTACTCAGACACAGACACACACACTAACTACTAGTACTACTACTTCTCACATGTTGGCCAGACGTCGTCGTTCTTGTTCACAGCAGCGCGTGCGTCCTCTTCTTTCTTGCGGCGGTGGGCCTCTCTTTTCTTGAGTGCTTTCTGACTTTTCTGCTCCCTCTGTGTGGCTTGGGCCACCTCTTGCTCTACCGCCCATTCGGCCTTGGCAGCTTCAAATTCCTCCCACATAGGTGTGAGGTCGCGAGCGGCGATGAACTCGGCACGGCGGGATGCCATTGCTTCCCTACCATTTTGTGTGCGGTCGTGGGCAGCGAGGAACACGGCGCGGCAGGATGCCATCGCATCTTTACCGGCTAGTGTGCGGCATGGTGGCATGAACGACGCTTGCTGAGAGCTCTGGGGTGGAGTGTCCGGACAATCGTATAGTGCATTGGTTTGTCAAGAGCTCAAGGACAGAAGACGAAGGAAATTTGGATTCCCCTTCAATCCTGGTCATTTATTACCGAGTAAAATGCATTGGCGGTCATCGAACTTGTCCTGATAGCTCACTTTGATCATTGTATACGAGGTATGGTGATTATACGGTCACTGGCTCAGCGTATAGCTCCGTATTTGTCTGGTTGACCAGTCAAACAGTCTGCATGCGCCTCATCAGCTCGTATTAGACACACTTTGGCTTGCCTAAGGGAATCTTGCCACACTTTTTGTGTCTATGACATGTGGGGTTCACTTCTAATAAAAAAAACTTGTCTTAGGTGTGGCTAATAAAAAAGACTTATATTTAGGAACAGGGGAGTAGAAAATATAAATAATAATGCATGTTGGGGCAACCCACGTTTTCGATAATTTTAGCCGTGGGCTTGTTCACAATTTTTACGAGGGGGTGGTTATTCATTTAATGGAGGGACTTGTACCAGACTTGAACGATACAAAGTGCGACCAGGCACACCGTAACACCACTTGGAACAAGCGGGTAGCTATCTCAAAAAACAATCAACAACTAAAAAAATGGCGACCTGGCACGTAGTACACAATTTAAACGATTGTTTTGATGGAGTGAAAAAGAAAAACTACCCCACTACGTATATATAGGCCGTAGCCTCCGCGCTTGCTTGCTAGGGTTGCTCTATTCACACACACTCAGCCTCTCCAGATCTAAACAAGATAGGGGTGGTAACACTGTCTTTCTCCCTTCAAAAAACACTGTCTTTCTATCCTCACCGCTGGTTTCAGATCCGGACGTATCCCCCTCCGCCGGTGAAGGGGAGGAGGGGTAGCGTTTAGGCCGTCGTCGACAGCGAGGGAGGAGACTCACTGCTGGTGATACGTCTCCAACGTATCTATAATCTTTTATTGTTCCATACTATTATATTACCCGTTTTGGATGTTTATAGCCTTTACTTTACACTTTTATATCATTTTTGGGACTAACCTACTAACCGGAGGCCCAGCCCGAATTGCTACTTTTTTTTGCCTATTTCCGTGTTTCGAAGAAAAGGAATATCAAACGGAGTCCAAAGGGAATGAAATCTTTGGGAGCGATCTTTTTGGAACAAATGCAATCTAGGAGACTTGGAGTGGACGTCAAGAAGTAGCCGAGACGGCCACGAGGCAGGAGGGCGCGCCCTAAAGGGGTGGGCGCGCCCCCCACCCTCGTGGGCCCCTCGTGGCTCCCCTGACCTACCTTCTTCGCCTATATATATCCACGTACCCTAAAAACATCCAGGAGCACCACGAAAAACTATTTCCACCACCGCAACCTTATGTATCCGCGAGATCCCATCTTGGAGCCTTCGCCGGCGCACCGCCGGAGGGGGAATCGACCATGGAGGGCCTCTACATCATCTCCAAGGCCTCTTCGATAAGTTGTGAGTAGTTTACCATAGACCTTCGGGTCCATAGTTATTAGCTAGATGGCTTCTTCTCTCTCTTTGAATCTCAATACAAAGTTCTCCTTGACCTTCTTGGAGATCTATTCGATGTAACTCTTTTTGCAGTGTGTTTGTTGAGATCTGATGAATTGTGGGTTTATGATCAAGTTTGTCTATGAGAAATATTTAAATCTCCTCTGAATTCTTTTATGTATGATTGGTTATCTTTGAAAGTCTCTTTGAATTATCAGTTTGGTTTGGCCTACTAGATTGATCTTTCTTTCAATGCGAGAAGTGCTTAGCTTTGGGTTCAATCTTGCGGTGTCCTTTCCCAATGACAGCAGGGCAGCAAGGCACATATTGTATTGTTTCCATCGAGGATAAAAAGATGGGGTTTATATCATATTGCTTGAGTTTATCCCTCTACATCATGTCATCTTGCGTAATGTGTTACTCTATTCTTATGAACTTAACACTCTAGATGCAGGCAGGAGTCGGTCGATGTGTGGAGTAATAGTAGTAGATGCAGTATCATTTCGATCTACTTGTTGCGGACGTGATGGCTATATACATGATCATGCCTAGATATTCTCATAACTATGCACTTTTCTATCAATTGCTGGACAGTAATTTGTTCATCCACAGTTGTCGGCTATCTGGGAACGGGGTCTCCAGACTAGCCTGCCTACGGCCTGCGGCATGGCTCAGCCAGTGGCCCAATACGGCCCATCTTCATCAACCGAACACTCAAGACCCTCGTGAGGGGCCAAGCCTCGCGGGGGCAGATGACACAAGGCCTCCTCAGGGGCGGCCTCAACAGGTAGGCTCGCGAGGAGGCGGAGAGATCAAGGCAAGGGGTACCTCGTGAGGTTCCCTGTGATGCAAGCCATGATGATCAAGACCAGGCGAGCGCCTGCCCGTGCAGTGTCCTTGTTTCCTCTTTGGTACAAAGGGGGCAAGTGCAGGCGCGGAGTACCGAGGCATCAGGCAAAGGTTTCCATATCGGTGCAACGAGACCAAGACCAGCAGAACAGTAGGACGGAGGTCACCATGGAGCCCAAGACAGCGTCATCACCAGCACCTTTGGCAGGCGAAGACCACCTTTAGTCAGGATAGCTTGTACTAGCTGTCCCCTTTCAAAATGGCCGTTGTTGGATCCCTTCCTGCTCAATATTTGGGGAGAGGACCAGGGCCTCTATAAATAGGGCTAGCCACCACAGTAGGAGGAAGAAGGGAGACGGATCAATTCTTCCCCAAGCACACCACCAAGCACAGGAACACCTCTCCTCGCGAGGTTGTTCTTCCTCTGTATTGTTCATCATCAGCCCAAGAGGCAATCCACCACCACACACAGGAGTAGGGTATTACACCACAACGGTGGCCCGAAACTGTATAAATCTTGTGTCTCTTGTGTTGTTCATCGATCTAGCTTAGAAACCGCGGCGAGGCTGAGGGCGTGTTTCGGTAGGGAGAAGATCTTCGTGCGGACCCCAGTGTTCGAACCTTAAGGGTTTTGCCGGAACCCGATATCCGACATTTGGCACGCCAGGTAGGGGTGTGCTGGAATCTTCTCTCCGCTGATCTGCGTCCCATCGCTTTGTCGCATCCATGGCGGACGCTCGCCGAGCTTGCGCCGAGCGTCCGGCTGCTCTCGCCGCCCGCGTCGCCTAGACGGCTCCCATCGGTGGGCCTCCTCGTCGTTCTCCGTCACCTGCCGCCAACGCCACCATCGGCCTGGCGGGGAACAAGCAGCAAGCATCTTCGCTGCACCCCTCGGTGCGACGGGAAGGCCGCACCGCCACTCCGTCGCTGACCCCAGTTGGTTCGTCGTCTCACGCTCGTCGCGCCCCCACGGACGCGTAGGCTGCGCTGCTTCTGGCACGTGAGCTCCTGCACTACCACCCCGTCGACGACCTCAACGAAGAATGGCTCGCTTGCATCACCGAGCTCGTCAGCACCGCGGGGGACTCTCCCGCGCCGTCCCTCTCGCTGCCTTGCCCTCCGTCACGCATGGGCGACGCGGCTCAGGGAGTGCCTCCGCCACGTCCGCCCCAAGAAGGCGCCCTGGCTCCAAGGCGCGCGGCCCCTGGACGTGACCCACCGCATCCAGCACCCGCGCGACAAGAAAGAAGCTGCCAAGAAATCCCTCGGCCTCATGAAGGCGCTCCCGTGTTTCTTGCACCAGCGCGACAGGACTGCGTCCCTGCACCAGCGCGCCAAGACCCCGTGCTGCCCATAGCGGCAATGTGCGGGTACCATCAGGAGCAAGCCCCACGTCAGCAAAGGGCTCCGGTGGCCACGGCAGGTTGCCATGCCTTCACCACCGAGCTGCGTAGCGTCGTCTGGCCAGGCAAGTTCAAGCCGGACCTGCCTCCTCGCTACATGGTACTACCAACCCCGCAGAGTTCCTGCGCTCTACGAGCTGGGCATCGAGGTGGCCAACGGAGACGAGGAGGTATGGCGAACTGGTTTCCCATTGCGCTTAAGGACGATGCCCGCACCTGGCTCTTGGACCTGCCGCTCGGCTCGATCTCCTCTTGGGACGAGATGCGTAGCCATTTCATCGCCAACTTCCAGGGCACTCGCGACCGCCTCCCGGCCGCGGGTGACCTGCGCCGCATCAAGCAGTAGCCTGGAGAGACCCTTCAGAAATACATCCAGTGCTTCAACAGCGCTCGCCTCAAGATCCCCAAGGTAACGGACGAGGCCATCATCTCGGCATTCTCTGATGGCGTCCACGACGTCAAGATGAAGGAGGAGCTCGCCATGCATGAGGAAGGTACCGGCGGGGAAGTTACCGGCAGGGAAAGTACAGGCGGGGAAGATACCGGCGCCGATGCCGCTACCTAAAAGAAGAAGCAGAGGATACGAAAACCTATCAAACTAGGGATTGGATGACTGGTGATCACAAAGATGGCACCTGGCAAGTTTGAGCCATTAGAGCCGGAAGAACCTCGCAAGTGCTATGGGAACCAAGTAGGATGCATCCTACAGGAATGCGTGAGCATCAACGACGATGACTTAAGGAGTAAAGAACATTTGACGAGAAGCAGAAAAAGAAGTTTAGTCAGGCGGACATCGACGAGAAGGTGAAGCTTGCGGTCGAGAAAGAAGTAGCTGAGGATGCGAAAAAAACAGCCGAGGAGAAAAATTAGTTGCTACAGCAGGCAGTCAATGCAGCTGTATCATCAACTAGACGAAGGAAAATCCAGACAAGACGGTACATGATTTCCCGTTGCCCAGTTTTGTCGGGAGCAACTCTGTGAACATCAACACCACCGCACCATCACTTGCTCACGCAACCGGGCCTCCTCTCGCACTCGCTCACGCTCATAGAAGCTCGTCCGCAGTCTCTGGCGCGCTAGGTGGGCCTTCGTCTTTGGCTGAGCTCGACGCCTGATACGTCTCCAACGTATCTATAATTTTTGATTGTTCCATGCTATTATATTACCCGTTTTGGATGTTTATGGGCTTTACTTTACACTTTTATATCATTTTTGGGACTAACCTACTAACCGGAGGCCCAGCCCGTATTGCTGTTTTTTTGCCTATTTCAGTGTTTTGAAGAAAAGGAATATCAAACAGAGTCCAAATGGAATGAAACCTTCGGGAGCGTTATTTTTGGAACGGAAGCAATCCAGGGGACTTGGAGTGCAAGCTAGGGAAACTTCAAGGAGGCCAAGAGATAGGGGGCGTGCCCTCCACTCTCGTGGGCCCCTCGTGGCTCCCCCTACCAACTTATTTCGCCTATATATTCCCATATACCCTAAAAACATCGAAGCAAACAATAGATCGGGAGTTCCGCCATAGCAAGCCTCTGTAGCCACCAAAAACCTCTCGGGAGCCCGTTCTGGCACCCTGCCGGAGGGGGAACCCATCACCGGTGGCCATCTTCATCATCCTGGTGCTCTCCATGACGAGGAGGGAGTGGTTCACCCTCGAGGCTGAGGGTATGTACCAGTAGCTATGTGTTTGATCTCTCTCTCTCTCTCTCGTGTTCTCTCTATGGCGCGATCTTGATGTATCGCAAGCTTTGCTATTATAGTTGGATCTTATGATGTTTCTCCCCCTCTACTCTCTTGTGATGAATTGAGTTTTCCTCTTGAAGTTATCTTGTCGGATTGAGTCTTTAAGGATTTGAGAACACTTGATTTATGTCTTGACGTGCTTATCTGTGGTGACAATGGGATATCACGTGATCCACTTGATGTATGTTTTGGTGATCAACTTGCGGGTTCCGCCCATGAACCTATGCATAGGGGTTGGCACACGTTTTCGTGTTGACTCTCCGGTAGAGACTTTGGGGCACTCTTTGAAGTACTTTGTGTTGGTTGAATAGATGAATCTGAGATTTTGTGATGCTTATCGTATAATCATGCCCACGGATACTTGAGGTGACAATGGAGTATCTAGGTGACATTAGGGTTTTGGTTTATTTGTGTCTTAAGGTGTTATTCTAGTATGAACTCTATGATAGATGGAACGGAAAGAATAGCTTCGTGTTATTTTACTATGTACACTTGAATAGATCGAGCAGAAAGGATAACTTTGAGGTGGTTTCGTACCCTACCATAATCTCTTCGTTTGTTCTCCGCTATTAGTGGCTTTGGAGTGACTCTTTGTTGCATGTTGAGGGATAGTTATATGATCCAAGTATGTTATTTTTGTTGAGAGAACTTGCACTAGTGAAAGTATGAACCTTAGACCTTGTTTCCTATCATTGCAATACCGTTTACGCTCACTTTTATCATTAGTTACCTTGCTGTTTTTATATTTTCAGATTAAAAATACCCATATCTACTATCCATATTGCATTTGTATCACCATCTCTTCGCCGAACTAGTGCACCTATACAATTTACCATTGTATTGGGTGTGTTAGGGACACAAGAGACTCTTTGTTATTTGGTTGCAGGGTTTCTTGAGAGAGACCATCTTCATCCTACGCCTCCCACGGATTGATAAACCTTAGGTCATCCACTTGAGGGAAATTTGCTACTGTCCTACAAACCTCTGCACTTGGAGGCCCAACAACGTCTACAAGAAGAAGGTTGTGTAGTAGACATCAAGCTCTTCTCTGGCGCCGTTGCCGGGGAGGTGAGTGCTTGAAGGTATATCTTTAGATCTTGCAATCGAATCTTTTTGTTTCTTGTTTTATCACTAGTTTAGTTTATAAAAGAAAACTACAAAAAATGGATTTGAGTTTGTCTCATACGCTTCATCTTTTTAATATCTTTCGTGAGTATGATGGAAAGGAAAATTGTGCTCAATTGCTAGAATAAGAATGCATTAAAATGCTTGGTACCAAATCTTTGAATGATGAGCATTATTGAAATGTTGTTAGTATGAATTCTTTGAATACCCATGATTCTAATGATATGCAAAGCCACAAGCTTGGGGATGCTATGTTTGATGAAGATGATATGTTTAGTCCCCCAAGTTTTGATGAGATTATTTATTATGATGAAATCATGCCTCCTATTTATGATGATTACATTGATGAAAGTGGGCTTGGAAGAGTGTCAACTTTAGGAAGTAATGATCCCACTATTTTGGAGGATGTTGAATTTTATTGTGATGAATATGAAAGTGGATTTGGAAGAGTGTCAACTTTATTTAGTGATGATTCCACTATCTTGGGAGAGGTTTCAATTGATTATGATGAGAACGAAGTTGCTACTTATGATGATTATTGTGATGAAACTTATGTTATAAAAAGAAGTGATGATTATATTTATAAAACTTATCATGATTATGATTACCCTTTTTCTGAACATTACTCTTTTAGTGTGGAAACAATTTATAGTATTCAAGTCTTTTATGATACTCCCACTATTCCGAATAAGAAGAATTTTGCTTATGTGGAGAGTAGTAAATTTTCTATGCTTGTAGATCATGAAAAGAATGCTTCAGGTGCTGGTTATATTGTTGAATTCATTCATGATGCTACTGAAAATTATTATGAGGGAGGAACATATGCTTGTAGGAATTGCAAAAATATTAAGTTTCCTCCCTATGTGTTGAAAATCTTGAAGCTATGCTTGTTTTACCTTCCTATGCTAGTTGATTATTGTTCCCATAAGTTGTTTGCTCACAAAATCCCTATGCATAGGAAGAGGGTTAGACTTAAATGTGCTAGTCATATGCTTCATGATGCTCCCGTTGTGTTTCAATTCTTATCTTTTATGTGAGCATCATTGTCATCATCATGCCTAGCTAGAAAGGCATTAAAGAAAAGCGCTTGTTGGGAGACAACCCAATATTTACCCTTACTGTTTTAGTGTGTTAACATGATTATGCTACTGTATTAATCATGCCATATAGCTTTTTTCAATAAAGTGCCAAGTAAGACCTTTAGGATAGCTTACGGTGATAGTTGTGTTGATCCCGCTGAGAATCAGAAACTTTTGGACCCAGTAAATTAGTTTTGATAATTCACAGAAACGTGCTTCTGATCTGATTCTTTTTTGCTCTGGATTGGTATACAAATTTCTTAGGACTTCCTAATTTGGTAGGATGTTTGGAGTTCCAGAAGTATACGTTTGATACAGATTACTACAGACTGTTCTGTTTTTGACAGATTCCGTTTTCTATGTGTTGTTTGCTTATTTGATGAATCTATGAGTAGTATCGGAGGGTATGAACCATAGATAAGTTGGAATACAGTAGATATTACACCAATATGAATTTAGAATGAGTTCATTACAGTACTTAAGTGGTGGTTTTATTTTCTTATACTAACGGAGCTTATGAGTTTTCTATTGAGTTTTGTGTTGTGAAGTTTTAAAGTTTTGGGTAAAGATTTGATGGATTATGGAATAAGGAGTGGTGTCGGTGTCAAAACTGGAGGATCTCGGGTAGGGGGTCCCGAACTGTGTGTCTAGGCGGATGGTAACAGGAGACGAGGGACACGATGTTTTTACCCAGGTTCGGGCCCTCTCGATGGAGGTAAAACCCTACTCCTGCTTGATCGATATTGATGATATGGGTAGTACAAGAGTAGATCTACCACGAGATCAAGGAGGCTAAACCCTAGAGGCTAGCCATGGTATGATTATTGTCTACCTATCGACTAGCTTGGCCCTGGTTTATATAATGCACCAGAGGCCTAAGATAACAAGAGTCCTAGCCGAATACGCCGGTGGGGGAGGGGTCCTTGTCTTGATCGCCAAGTCTTGTGGAATCTTCCTTGTATGTGGCAGCTGTCCGGACTGGCCCATGAGTATACGGCCATGGGGTTCCTCGGCCCAATCCAACTGATCGGGAGACGACGTGGTGAGTACCCCCTAGTCCAAGACGCCGTCAGTAGCCCCTTGAACTGGTCTTCAAGTTAGGGACGCTCCTCGATTCTTCTGAACTGTTCTTCATCTTCGGTTGCCGGTCTTGAAAACTGGTTCAATAAATCTTCTCATCTTCAATCTTGAGGAGCGCCGAAATGCATTCGACGAGTTTATACGTCGGGTATCCGAGGAGCCCCCTTAAGTTTCCGGCCTTTATCAATGCCTTGTTATTTTTATGCCACACCTCGGGTTTGTAGTTGTTCCCGGGAGGCAGTGCCCTCTTGCATATGAGCTCTAATGCCGGACTGCATTCGAGGTATCTTTTGCAGCCGAGCACCAATGCCGGACTGCTTTCGAGCTCCAACGCTGAAATGTATCCGAGCTCCAACGCCGGACTATGTCCAAGCTCCAACGCCGGACTATATCCAAGATGTCATAGATCATCTTGGTCCAAAAAGGTTGAAGGAGTTTAGCCGAGCTTAATGCCGGAAATGCCCTCTAAGGAGCCAGCCACTTGCATCCGAGCTATATGCCGAACTGCTTCCGAGGTGGTTCAGCACCTCGGTCATGGGCTAATTTTTGGTCGATATTTTTTATTGATGCAATTTATTCTCTGACGAGATATATAGCCAGTAGCCCTCAAGGTGTGTATCGGTCTAAAACCCGAGATGTACCTGAAGGATGACATAAGACCGCTGATCCCAGTAACCACTGAGACTCAGGTTGATTTGCAAAATCGGCCTGAGGATCAAGTCCTAGCTCAGCAGAATACTTTGGGACACAAAAAGCGGCGTGCTCAGTCCTCGAGACTCAGGTTGGGTGTGGCCGACCAACCTGAGGATCAAAATCTCCTCGGAAACTGTATTGCACTTAAAATTTTCTGCATAGAACAGGCAATGCAGTAGCCCCTGAGACACTGGTCGGGTGGCAACACCAGATCAGGGGATCGATGTGCCCCTTCAATATTTGTAAATAATAAGCCCAAAGCCCAGTAGCCCCCGAGCCTTAACACGGGCACGGGTGGCCGAATTAAGGATCGATATCCCTAGTAAAATCACAAATTATGTGTAATGACTCTATGTATCCAAGTACTTTATGTCATTAATGCTCGGATCCGCATTGTACAAAACTTTGTTGACCGACAATCGGCTTCAACCTCCTCGGCCAGTAGCCGAGGAGTGTTTGTCCTACTTTATAAAGCCTTTATGAGGGCAAAGATTTACGACAAACAAGGCAATCTGGCCATACGGTTTTATAAACAAAGGTACAAGAGAGATATATTATATTACTGTTTAACATAGCAAATGTCTTCCAAAGAAAATAGTCCCGCTATCAGTTCGTTTCTTTGGGTTGTCATGCTAAGCATGATCACGAAACCTCAGCTCTAATGGAAGAGCAAAATATTGAGGATTTAGTTTGGGAGGCCAGTTACTAGCCCCTGGTAGTGTTCGGCGACAGTCGAGTTCAAGCCATAAACACTTCGTCCAATGTTATGAACGGCCCATCATTTAATATAGTCATCGGATCGCCGACCAGTTTACGCCTATTGTGATAGTCAGTTTTCGGCTTTCTCCACTGAGGTGCTTGACCATGCGAGCTGGAAGCACAATCGCAGTGGTTCTCCCTTGGCACACCTAGCCGAACAAAGCGGAACGTAGGCGGCAAACACAGGAGCCGGGCAACCCAACTATTGACCGAAGACACAATTCGAAACCAATGCATATATAGCAATATCCGAGAATGTTTTTTGCCGAATCCCTAAAGGTGTCCGGCGTTGCACTGCGAGACTAATGCTGGAAACGCATAAATAGTTTAAGAGTGCCATAGGCTCGAAACGCCAGAAAACTTATTCAAAAGTTTAATGTCCGAACTAGATCAAGTGTTCGGTGCCAAATCGAAAATTGGAAAAAAAAAGTGCTTCTGCCATGCTTTAACATGACACATCCTATCTCGAGACTTCAGGCGGGTCAGCCTATGGCGTCAACCTCCTATCCCGAAGGCGGAGTACTTCTCGTTAGGCCAGTTTAGCAAACTTTAGCGGCTTTGAGAGAGAAATTAGGTGCCCCGGCTATTGACCGCACACTCGCGTCGAAAAAAGGAGTGATAAATAGTAATAATAACTTTGCAATGACTAAGAAGAAAAACACTTATTATAAAACGGCTCAAATAAACTTAAGAGCCCCCAAGTGACTTGGGTAAAAGAATGATTGTATGTACCGAAGTACTTATATCATATCTATGTTCACCCGAACTTTATACGCGTCTTAACCGACCGTCAGCTTCTCCCTCTTCGGCAAGGGCCGAAAAGTGTTATGTACTCCACTTGTCGAGAATATCAACGGTGTTTCCGATAACCAGGCAATCAGGCCATAAGGCTGTAACAGACAAAGCGCACTCAAGGAACTTATGCTATATCACTAACAAAGTGTAAGAAGCATCTTCGAAGAAAATAGTACCCCCACCGATACCTTTCTTCGGTGCTCATTATTACTATGAGACTTGTGCAATAGATTTTTTGTACTCATGAGTTCCGTTGTGTGCCAACCATGATTGAAAACAATAAGAGCGCTAGCTTTCGGCTTCACCCAGTCTGAGGTCAGAGCTCGGAGGACCCGGTCGTGACAATCGCAGAGGTGCTCCCTTTACTCCCTAGCCGAACAATTGGGAACGTAGGGGTAAGCACAGGAGCCAGGCAACCCAGCTTGCAAATCGCTTAAGTCAATATGGTGCATCTTGTGGCGTAATACACGAACAAGGAACGAAGCCATACAAGTATAATCATATGCAAGAGGAAAAAGCTTCATGAAGGAAGCCCCCAAGTGAACGGGGTATTTGAATTTGTGTGTCACAAACGAAGTTTGGACAAGAAAAAAATTTACAAGCAACTTTTTTCCAAAAAGGTATAATGCTTGGTCGAACCGAACACAAGTTAAAAATTAAAACTTTGAGCATGAAGGCAACTTAGCTGGTTAATGTGTTCAGTATTGATGATGTGGTCCGAGCTTGATGGGGGACAAGGTTCCATCCCCCAAGCTGGTGCCGAGGTGGCGGAGCAAAGAGCTCGGCACTCCGAAGTGGTGATATAGCACGGGCAATGTAGGTCGGCAGAGTGATGCCGAAGTCCCGGCATGGGGTAATGAAGTGTTGACGAAGCCCCCCGTCCAGCCGAGGTGACGCCAAAGGATATAGTCCGGCTGGATCATTTTTCTATGCACAGAAAATAGTGCAAACCGGAGATAATAGTAATAATAATAGAAAAAAATCGTTGCATAATAAATAATTTATGCAAAATGAGTTATAGAAGAAATATGGCCTAGCGCCGAAGTCAATGTCGATGCACGGTGTCAGCGTGTTGCGGTAAAGGCGTGACAAAGCCTGAATTCATAGGTCGGTCCGAGTTCCGGATGCGGCGTTCGCCAGACTGTGTACGGAAACTGACCGAACCACCGTGCGATCATCGTTAATGCGACCGCCATCTGATAGACCTACGTACATATGATGGACAAACCAGAGTAATAATTCCTTGGGAAAAATGAACCCAAACAAGCAAAAATACTAGGATTAATAGCACCTGGTTTATTTGTTGTAGCAATCCGAAGAAAGGGGATTCCCAAAATTGGGACTCGATCCGCACACCCATTGCCTGATGGGCGATAGAGCGAAGGCATGGCAATGCCGGCAAAGGTAGGCTTGCCGAGGCAAAGCCCTCGGTCCAGCTAATCATGACGAAGCTGGTCGGCCGGTGACGCCAAAGTCACCGAAGTAGGTTGATGAAGAGATGGCGAAGCCCCCGGTCCAGCCGAGACGTCGAAGCCTCGATGTCAGCCGATGAGTCGAAGTAGATCGGCGTGATGGACACCGGCTTGAAGAAGCAATAGTGCGGCCCTGCCGATGCAGGTCGTGATGTGGTCAATGCCGGCTCCATGAAGTGACCGTGCGGCGATGCCGATGTGCCCGCTCCGTGTAATCCGTGGGGCGGCGATGTTGATGATGATTTATCCTTCGCGGTGCTGAACTCTTGTTCGGCTTGCCGAGATGATGATTCAAAGAAGTTGAGCTCGGCTCAACAAAGTGACGACGTGTCTAGCGCAGGTCGGCAGCCGTGGAGCAATATTGCCGGACTGGTTTGACACCAGCATGATGTTGAAGATCATGTTCGAAAGATTTTAAAGTTAGTAGGATGTGTTCGGGAACAAAACACAATACTCCATACAAAACTTACTTCAAAAAGGATGTCCGAAATCACGTTTGTAAAAAAGACGAACTCGGATCGGATTCGTTTTCTCACAGAAAACAGATCCGAAAAGTGATGCACTAATCGGAAGGTTCCCGGAGTTTGGACGGTCGGATTGAGCTGAAACTTTGAGGGGTGGTAGATATAGGAATTCCGCAGCTGATCAACGGTTGGATCTTCCAAAGGACGTCCGAGCTAGAAGCCGGACACCACGCCCTAAACTCATCCGGATTCTCGTCCAGATTCAATACGGCTCCGGTATATCGGAGATTGCCGGAGATTCCTCCATCGGAACTCGACGAAATTTTCCAGGGTTGTTTTAGACTCAATTCCGCACAATTCCACAGAAGCAATCGTTAAAGTGACAATCGAGTAGGCGGTGGTGGCGGACACAAGTTCGCTGTCCAGAAAAATAGCACGGTCGCCCGAGGGCAATGTTGGTGTTGAGCCCCCGGGCTCCCTGGATGATTCCTCCATGATCTTGATAGAGACCGGAGTTGATGTTGATGAAGGCCCTCATCCGAACATGACGATCGGAGGTAGGGCATAGTCCTTGGTCGAACCAAGGTGACCAGTCGAGCTGGTGACGATGATGCCGAAGTCGCAGTTGATTTGCAGGCGAGCCATCAACCTTTTGCCGAACACACAGCGGAACTCTCAATGAAAGCACCAATGTCGGTGTCAAAACCGGTGGATCTCGGGTAGGGGGTCCCAAACTGTGCGTCTAGGCGGATGGTAACAGGAGACGAGGGACATGATGTTTTTACCCAGGTTCGGGCCCTCTCGATGGAGGTAAAACCCTACTCCTGCTTGATTGATATTGATGATATGGGTAGTATAAGAGTAGATCTACCACGAGATCAAGGAGGCTAAACCCTAGAGGCTAGCCATGGTATGATTGTTGTCTATCTATCGACTAGCTTGGCCCTGGTTTATATAATGCACCAGAGGCCTAAGATAACAAGAGTCCTAGCCGAATACGCCGGTGGGGGAGGGGTCCTTGTCTTGATCGCCAAGTCTTGTGGAATCTTCCTTGTATGCGGCAGCTGTCTGGACTGGCCCATGAGTATACGGCCATGGGGGTCCTCGGCCCAATCCAACTGATCGGGAGACGACGTGGTGAGTACCCCCTAGTCCAGGACGCCGTCAAATGGCAAGAACCTAAGATTGGGGATGCCCATGGCACCCCAAGATATTCAATAATATCCAAAAGCCTAAGCTTGGGGATGCCCCCGGAAGGCATCCCCTCTTTCGTCTTCGTTTATCGATAACTTTACTTGGAGCTATATTTTTATTCGCCACATGATATGTGTTTTGCTTGGAGCGTCTTGTATGATATTAGTTTTTGCTTTTAGTTTTCCACAATCATCCTTGATGTACACACCTTTTGGGAGAATCCCACTTGATTAGAATTTATTAGAATATGCTATGTGCTTCACTTATATCTTTTGAGCTTGATAGTTTTTGCTCTAGTGCTTCACTTATACCTTTTAGAGCATGGCGGTGGCTTAATTTTGAAGAAATTGCTAGTCTCTCATGCTTCACTTATATTATTTTGAGAGTTTCTTTGAACCGCATGGTATTTGCTATGGTTATAAAATTGGTCCTAGAATGGTAGGCATCCAAGTTGGGTATAATAAAAACTATCATAGAAAGTGAATTGGATGCTATGATCAATTTGATACTTGATAATTGTTTTGAGATATAGAGGTGGTGATATTAGAGTCATGCTAGTTGGGTGATTATGAATTTAAAGAATACTTGTGTTGAAGCTTGTGATTCCCTTAGCATGCACGTATGGTGAACCGCTTTGTGATGAAGTTGGAGCACAATTTTATTTATTGACTGTCTTCCTTATGAGTGGCGCTCGGGGACGAGCGATGGTCTTTTCCTATCAATCTATCCCCCTAGGAGCATGCGCGTAATACTTTGTGTTTGATTACTTGTAGATTTTTGCAATAAGTACATGAGTTCTTTATGACTAATGTTGAGTCCATGGATTATACGCACTCTCACCCTTACACCATTGCTAGCCTCTCTTGTGCCGCGCAACTTTCGCCGGTACCATACACCCACCATATATCTTCCTCAAAACAGCCACCATACCTACCTATTATGGCATTTCCATGGCCATTCCGAGATATATTGCCATGCAACTTTCCAATGTTCTGTTTATATGACACGCATCATCATTGTCATATTGCTCTTTGCATGATCATGTAGTTGACATCATATTTGTGGCAAGGCCACCTTCATAATTTTCATACATGTCGCTCTTGATTCATTGCATATCCCGGTACACCGCCGGAGGCATTCATATAGATTCATATCTTGTTCTAAGTATTGAGTTGTAATCTTGAGTTGTAAGTAAATAAAAGTGTGATGATCTTCATTATTAGAGCATTGTCCCAATGAGGAAAGGATGATGGAGACTATGATTCCCCCACAAGTCGGGATGAGACTTCCGACTTTTAAAAAAAAGAGAGAAAGGCCAAAAAAAGAGAAAGGCCCAAAAAAGAAAAGAAAAAGAAAGAAAAAAAAAGAAAAAAGAAAGAAAAAAGAAAAAAGAAAAAATGAGAGAAAAAGAGAGAAGGGACAATGCTACTATCCTTTTTACCACACTTGTGCTTCAAAGTAGCACCATGATCTTCATGATAGAGAGTCTCCTATGTTGTCACTTTCATTTACTAGTGGGAATTTTTCATTATAGAACTTGGCTTGTATATTCCAATGATGGGATTCCTCAAAATGCCTTAGGTCTTTGTGAGCAAGCGAGTTGGATGCACACCCACTTAGTTTTCTTTTGTTGAGCTTTCATACATTTATAGCTCTAGTGCATCCGTTGCATGGCAATCCCTACTCACTCACATTGATATCTATTAATGGGCATCTCCATAGCCCGTTGATATGCCTAGTTGATGTGAGACTATCTTCTTCCTTTTTGTCTTCTCCACAACCACCATTCTATTCCACATATAGTGCTATGTCCATGGCTCACGCTCATGTATTGCGTGAAAGTTGAAAAAGATTGAGATTGCTAAAGTATGAAACAATTGCTTGGCTTGTCATCGGGGTTGTGCATGATTAAATACTTTGTGTGATGAAGATAGAGCAACAGCCAGACTATATGATTTTGTAGGGATAACTTTCTTTAGCCATGTTATTTTGAGAAGACATGATTGCTTCGATTAGTATGCTTGAAGTATTATTATTTCTTATGTCAATATGAACTTTTATTTTGAATCATTTGGATCTGAACATTCATGCCACAATAAAGAAAATTACATTGAGAATTATGTTAGGTAGCATTCCACATCAAAAAATTTGTTTTTATCATTTACCTACTCGAGGACGAGCAGGAATTAAGCTTGGGGATGCTTGATACGTCTCCAACGTACCTATAATTTTTTATTGTTCCATGCTGTTATATTACCCGTTTTGGATGTTTATGGGCTTTACATTTTTATATCATTTTTGGGACTAACCTACTAACCGAAGGCCCAGCCCGTATTGCTGTTTTTTGTCAATTTCAATGTTTCGAAGAAAAGGAGTATCAAACGGAGTCCAAACGGAGTGAAACCTTCGGGAGCGTTATTTTTGGAACGGAAGCAATCCAGGGGACTTGGAGTGCAAGCCAAGGAAGCTTCGAGGAGGCCACGAGATAGGGGGGCCCACCCCCCTGGGCGCGCCCTCCACTCTCATGGGCCCCTCGTGGCTCCCCCAACTGACTTCTTTCGCCTATATATTCCCATATACCCAAAAAATCAAAGCGAACAATAGATCGGGAGTTCCGCCGCCGCAAGCCTCTGTAGCCACCAAAAACCTCTCGGGAGCCCATTCCGGCACCCTGCCGAAAGGGGAACCCATCACCGGTGGCCATCTTCATCATCCCGGCGCTCTCCATGACGAGGAGGGAGTAGTTCACCCTCGAGGCTAAGGGTATGTACCAGTAGCTATGTGTTTGATCTCTCTCTCTCTCTCTCTCTCTCGTGTTCTCTCTATGGCACGATCTTGATGTATTGCGAGCTTTGCTATTATAGTTGGATCTTATGATGTTTCTCCCCCTCTACTCTCTTGTGATGAATTGTGTTTTCCTCTTGAAGTTATCTTGTCGGATTGAGTCTTTAAGGATTTGAGAACACTTGATGTATGTATTGCCATGCTTATCTGTGGTGACAATGGGATATCACGAGATCCACTTGATGTATGTTTTCGTGATCAACTTGTGGGTTCCGCCCATGAACCTATGCATAGGGGTTGGCACACGTTTTCGTCTTGACTCTCCGGTAGAGACTTTGGGGCACTCTTTGAAGTACTTTGTGTTGGTTGAATAGATGAATCTGAGATTGTGTGATGCTTACCGTATAATCATGCCCACGGATACTTGAGGTGACAATGGAGTATCTAGGTGACATTAGGGTTTTTGTTGATTTGTGTCTTAAGGTGTTATTCTAGTATGAACTCTATGATAGATTGAACGGAAAGAATAGCTTCGTGTTATTTTACTACGGACTCTTAAATAGATCGAGCAAAAAGGATAACTTTGAGGTGGTTTCGTACCCTACCATAATCTCTTCGTTTGTTCTCCGCTATTAGTGGCTTTGGAGTGACTCTTTGTTGCATGTTGAGGGATAGTTATATGATCCAAGTATGTTATTTTTGTTGAGAGAACTTGCACTAGTGAAAGTATGAACCTTAGGCCTTGTTTCCTACCATTGCAATACCATTTACGCTCACTTTTATCATTAGTTACCTTGCTGTTTTTATATTTTCAGATTACAAATACCCATATCTACTATCCATATTGCACTTGTATCACCATCTCTTCGCCGAACTAGTGCACCTATACACTTTACCATTGTATTGGGTGTGTTGGGGACACAAGAGACTCTTTGTTATTTGGTTGCAGGGTTGCTTGAGAGAGACCATCATCATCCTATGCCTCCCACGGATTGATAAACCTTAGGTCATCCACTTGAGGGAAATTTGCTACTGTCCTACAAACCTCTGCACTTGGAGGCCCAACAACATCTACAAGAAGGTTGTGTAGTAGACATCAACACCCTCACGATAATTACATGTCGCAGAATAAGGACCGAAACAGACATGTGTTACACCACAGACATGTGTTTGCATCTTCCATTTTCGTTGCCTTTCAGAAGTTTTACGCCACAGACATGTGTTTGCAGGCCGAAGAAACCCCATGCACCATACTCTACTTGATCAAAGGCCAGAAGGTGGACGTGGGAAAGGGGATGATAATGAACCCCTTGCATCGTACATTCCACCACCAGCCGACCTCCGCCGGGCACTTTAGAGTTAACTTGTCCAGTGTGAAATCGGGGCACGAGGATTTGCCTCCTCCAGTAAAACATGTGGGAGAGGATGACGAGACCCCACCGCGTATTGGAAGCTGCAAGGGTTGGGTGCTGCTATGGCCGAAGAATCTTATTCGTCTAGAGCCGGCCGAGAGCACACCAATAACCACACATCAACAAGGATGTGCGGAGACCACCACCCTGCCTACGCAATTACCAGCTCCTGTAGTGCCAGGTGAGAGCGGCAGACGACGTGATGAAGGGGGTGCAATAGTACTTGTTGATGTAATCGGTCCTACAGAACAGAGAATGGATGATGAGACGGAGGTCGACCCAATGGGTTTCCTCAATACAAACGCGTATGATTGTGACATAGATATGATGAGTCAACCATATGGCGAATCGGGCTATCAGCATGCTAATGATGATATGGATGATCTGCCCGGGCAGGAAGGTCGTGGCAGGGATTGCAAGAAGTCTCTCTTCATGAAATCCTCATAGGACACGCCTGAAGATGCCACCTCAACACAGGCTCAACTAGTCGGGGGTCGTACAGTGCTTAGCCCGAGAACACTGGGGCAGGGGTTAAGGAAGGGTCTGGAAGGTGTGCCCAAGAAAAAGGAGAGGAAGAGATCGGGGAAGATAACTGCCTCCAAACAAGCCAGAGCACATAGCAGCCAGACGATGGATTCTGAAGAGCGTGTACCCGTGAAAGGTGCGGCCATGTTCCATCTCACGGGCGAGCCGATGCTACCGCTGAAACCGCTGGAGGCACTATCAGGGGATCTCAGGAGACTGCACGACCATCTGCTGTCGACTGAGAAAAGCCTACTAGCCTCGAAGGATCCAGGATATCCGACATACTCGGCTCGTGTGCCTGAGGGGAAGTGCTACGTTGACACACAGCCCGCAGAGTTGTTCTTCCTGTGGTTTGACCATATCTTTGAGATGTTTCTGACAAGGCGGCTCGATTATACAATTGTCCGCCTTTTTGCGCTACATATGAGCTCTGTCATGAAGAGAGAAGAAGTCTCGCAAATCTATGTGGTGGATCCGTACTACATGCACGAGTCTTTCTTGAGTCTCGGTGACTTTGAGCGTGAAACTGCTAGGGACTACCTCCAAAACTTCATGCTACAAAATAAGGACCAAGAAATTGCCCTCCTGCCTTATCATCCAAAGTAAGTCAATTCCGGACAACCCTTTCGTACATTTCAATCATTCCTTCTTGCTCATATGGAGAATAATTTGAGGTGTCTTTTCCCCGCAGCAACGGGTGCACCGTCCTTATCGTTCTTTACCCGCAAGTCTCCCACACCGTGTATTTCGACCCTTCCAGAGACTACGAGAAGAAGGACTACACCCACATAATGAATATTCTAGATGATGCTCTCCAAGGCTTCAACATTAGAGGTGGCCACATGCAGATCAGGAAACAAAGGAACAAGAAAATGGGTTTCGCGCATAAAACTAACTTCTGCTGCATCCAAGTCCCAAAACCAAGCAAGAAAGATGGATTCTACATCCTCCTTCTCATGATTGAGTTCAGCACGGATCACCAAAAGCTTCACATGACAGGCAGAAATGATGATCATATCCACAAGTGGGTAGATTATCATGGACAAGCAGATTATATACTTAAAAGAGATGACTTCTTTCGCACCCAAAGGGACATTGCGATGATCATCATGAAAGAAGTTGTCGATGAGAAGGGGATGCTCCACCACGGCCCTATATCACGAGCTAACGTCCGAACTCGCATAGGCCTGCAACATCATGACCTCACACCATTCAAGATGCTAGGGTCCATCCTGGATGATATGGAAGGATGGAACTTCTAGTGATTTATGATGCCGATGATGATGATATGTGTCGGTTGAACTTGTATACTTTCCGTAGCGATGAAACTTTGTGATGTCCATGGTCCCTACCGAACTTGTGTAACGCTACTTTGTTTGTTTGGGTACGATGACCTGCATACCTCTAGTTAATTAGT
Source organism: Triticum dicoccoides (assembly GCF_002162155.2). Lineage (NCBI taxonomy): Eukaryota > Viridiplantae > Streptophyta > Magnoliopsida > Poales > Poaceae > Triticum > Triticum dicoccoides. The sequence continues at coordinate 381,670,965 of NC_041391.1, read as the reverse complement.
TTGTGCACTGTATGTTGCATCTAGTTGCTAACCCTTTCTTTTTCGTGTTGCTCTAGTATATTTTGTTGCATGTGATTGTACATCCTCTTGATGAAGATGCATCTCTAACAGGTACCTAGCTTCTTGATGGCAAGATGGCAGTGTATGTCATGTACAAAGGGAAGGTTCTGGGGGTGTACAACGAGTGGCCTGAGTGTCAGGCGCAAGTGAATGGGTTCTCGGGCGCCAGCCATAATGGCTTCAAAAGCAGACAATAAGGAGAAGCTAGTTACTTGAGGTTCACCCTAGCGCGAGAGAGGACTCGTAACCGCTGCCTCATGTACTACATAGTTCCGCTCTCACTCATAGTGATCGCTCTTCTCGCGTATACCCTTGTTTAGATGGATGACGTTGTAGTTGCAAGTATTCGAGACTTGCATGTATTGCTATTTTGGAGATGATGACAAGATACCACTTTGTGTTGGATGATGATTATGACGAGACTATCTGTATGTATATGCTATGATTACATTTGTGGTCTTGCAGCCATTTATATGTGTATCATGATGACATTTGTATGTGCTAAAGATTCTTCTATAAAGCCTGTTCAAATACAAAACAAATATGCAGAAAAAAAAACTACTAAAATTAGCAGTAGCGAGTGGAGAAAAGTTAGCAGCAGCGCAACAGTAGCAGTAGCGCGCACCGGAGAGGCGCGCTATAGCTATTAGCAGTAGCGAGCTTCCGGGAAGAATGTTGCTGCTACACTTGTATAGCAGTAGCACGGGCAAGCACGTGCTGCTGCTACGGGTTAGCTGTAGCGCCTTATTAGTAGCGACGTGTCCCTTGCTACTGATATACCTAGAACCCGCGCTGCTGCTAGGCCTTTCCCTAGTAGTGTTATTAGAGCATTGTCCCTTATAAAAAATAGAAAGGCCAAAAAGGCCAATAAAAAAACAGAGAAAGGCTAAATAAAAAAAGCCCAAAAAAGAAAAAATAAGAAAATAAAAAAGGGGACAATGTTACTATCTTTTTCCACACTTGTGCTTCAAAGTAGCACCATGTTCTTCATATAGAGAGTCTCTTATGTTGTCACTTTCATTTACTAGTGGGAATTTTTCATTATAGAACTTGGCTTGTATATTCCAACGATGGGCTTCCTCAAAATGCCCTAGGTCTTCGTGAGCAAGCAAGTTGGATGCACACCCACTTAGTTTCTTTTGTTGAGCTTTCATACATTTATAGCTCTAGTGCATCTGTTGCATGGCAATCCCTACTCCTCATGTTAACATCAATTGATGGGCATCTCCATAGCCCTTTGATTAGCCTCGTCAATGTGAGACTTTCTCCTTTTTTGTCTTCTCCACACAACCACCATCATCATATTCTATTCCACCCATAGTGCTATATCCATGGCTCACGCTCATGTATTGCTTGAGAGTTGAAAAAGGCTGAAGCGCGTTAAAAAGTATGAACCAATTGCTTGGCTGAAACCAGGGTTGTGCATGATGGGAGTATTTTTTGTCATGAAAATGAAACATAGCCTAACTATATGATTTTGTAGGGATGAACTTTCTTTAGCCATGTTATTTTGAGAAGACATGATTCCCTTGTTAGTATGCTTGAAGTATTACTATTTCTTATGTCAGTATGAACTTTTATTTTGAATCATTTGGATCTGAACATTCATGCCACAATAAAGAAAATTACATTGAGAATTATGCTAGGTAGCACTCCACATCAAAAATTCTGTTTTTATCATTTACCTACTCGAGGACGAGAGGAATTAAGCTTGGGGATGCTTGATATGTATCCAATGTATCTATAATTTTTGATTGTTCCATACTATTATATTACCCGTTTTGGATGTTTATGGGCTTTAGTTTACAGTTTTATATCATTTCTGGGACTAACCTACTAGCCGGAGGCCCAGCCCGAATTGCTGTTTTTTTGCCTATTTTAGTGTTTCGAAGAAAAGGAATATCAAACGGAGTCCAAACGGAATGAAACCTTCGGGAGCGATCTTTTTGAAACAAACGCGATCTAGGAGACTTGGAGTGGACGTCAAGAAGCAGCCAAGGCAGCCACGGGACAGGAGGGCGCGCCTTAGGGGGGTGGACGCGCCCCCCACCCTTGTGGGCCCCTCGGGGCTCCCCTGACGTACCTCCTTCGCCTATATATATCCACGCACCCTGAAAACATCCAGGAGCACCATGAAAAACTATTTCCACCGCCGCAACCTTCTGTATCCACGAGATCCCATCTTGGAGCCTTCACCGGTGCTCCGCCGGAGGGGGAATCGACCATGGAGGGCCTCTACATCATCTCCAAGGCCTCTCCGATGAGTTGTGAGTAGTTTATCACAGACCTTCGGGTCCATAGTTATTAGCTAGATGGCTTCTTCTCTCTCTTTGAATCTCAATACAAAGTTCTCCTCGACCTTCTTGGAGATCTATTCGATGTAATTCTTTTTGCGGTGTGTTTGTCGAGATCCGATGAATTGTGGGTTTATGATCAAGTTTATCTATGAGAAATATTTGAATCTCCTCTGAACTCTTTTATGTATGAGTGGTTATCTTTGCAAGTCTCTTTGAATTATCAGTTTGGTTTGGCCTACTAGATTGATCTTTCTTGCAATGGGAGAAGTGCTTAGCTTTGGGTTCAATCTTGCGGTGTCCTTTCCCAGTGACAGCAGGGGAAGCAAGGCACATAATGTATTGTTGCCATCGAGGATAAAAAGATGGGGTTTATATTATATTGCTTGAGTTTATACCTCTACATCTTGTCATCTTGCTTAATGCGTTACTCTGTTCTTATGAACTTAATACTCTAGATGCAAGTAGGAGTCGGTCGATGTGTGGAGTAATAGTAGTAGATGCAGAATCGTTTCGATCTAATTGTTGCGGACGTGATGGCTATATACATGATCATGCCTAGATATTCTCATAATTATGCACTTTTCTATCAATTGCTCGATAGTAATTTGTTCACCCACCGTAATACTTATGCTATCTTGAGAGAAGCCACTAGTGAAACCTATGGCCCCGGGGTCTATCTTTTATCATATAAGTTTCCCATCTATCTTTATTTCCAATCTTTACTTTCCAATCTATATCATAAAAATACCAAAAATATTTATCTTATCTTATTATCTCTATCAGATCTCACTTTTGCAAGTTACCGTGAAGGGATTGACAACCCCTTTATCGCGTTGGTTGCGAGGTTCTTGTTTGTTTGTGTAGGTACGAGGGACTTTTGAGGAGCCTCCTACTGGATTGATACCTTGGTTCTCAAAAACTGAGGGAAATACTTACGCTACTTTGCTGCATCACCCTTTCCTCTTCAAGGGAAAACCAATGCAGTGCTCAAGAGCTAGCAGCCGACCGCACCATTATCTCTGGCTGAGCGCCGGCGCGGGAGGTCCTCCGATCCCTTCGTCGTTGCCCTAGTGTGGGTGGATCTGGCCTCCCGCCGCCAACCTGTCCACATCCCGACGACCTTCAAGTATATCTTCGTCCGAAATCGCCTTAGCTCTACTTCCCCAGCTTGCTACGTTGCTGCATGTGCATCATTTTCTACCTCTCAGCCCCTCTCGGTCGGATGGCCCAACATCACCTATTTTTTCTTCTATTATTAGAGGTAAATCTACTTCATGGAGTCGAATCTTGTACTCCCTCCGTCCAGAAATACTTGTCATTGAAATGGATGTATCTAGGTGTATTTTAGTTCTATACACATCCATTTTGATGACAAGTAATTCCGGACGAAGGGAGTACTTGGTTCTAACAAGAAATAAAGTGGGGGTGGGGGAATTTAGAATGTACATCGGACTTGGTACAAACAAGAAGGAAAGGGGGTGAAAGTAGTACAGACTGGTCATCCACCGGTCTCTTGGTCGAAAAGGGAAATATAGGGGTAACGTTGTACACAGTGGTATGACCAGGACTAGATTTGCTATCCACACATAGCAGTAGGTGGATAGAGTGAACAAAAATGGGACCAACCCAGATATGTTTCTTGGATGTTTGTTTCTCGGGGCAACAAACTATGAATCGCCACTTTATGACCATGTTTACGTACATGGTGCTGGACTGCTGGTGCACCCACTGTCCCATGCCCTTATACCAAATATTTAGATGTTCTTAATCTATTGTCCCTAGTAAAAATGAAGCCATGCCACTTTAATAAGCCATGACAAGTTTAGCCAAATGTTTTTGCCTGTAATTGTTTGAGACTCTGACTGTTTCCTCTGTAGCTTTTTGTGCAAAAAGGGATATCCAATTCACCTGGTTGCTGTTGTGACCTTTTGGTGCACTACGCAAAACTCTTCTTAAAAGAAGTGACTTTTGTGTTGTTTAACTGGAATGTCAGACTGGAATAGTTGGTTCATTTTGGTGGAACTGCACAAAGGGAGATATGTGTTCCAATCCTCATCATTCATATTGGCGCCATAACCTTCCTTTAGGTAAGAATGATATTTAATGCATGTGTTCATCTCTATTTTCCGACTGCCATGAGAAAATAATGCTATATTTTACTAGTACACTTGTACTCCCTCACTGACAAAACCAATTCTGAAATAGAATGCCAATCATGTACTTGGCTTCACCAACTAGTGAGGAGAAAGAGCAACAGAGCATGAAGAGGAAGAAGAAGAAGAATAAACAGTGCCAAGGTGATCTTGCTGAAGCCAGAGGCCTCAGTCGAGGCCATTCAAGGGCTCCGGCAACGACTACCTTACATGTGAGACGATCCTCCAGGGAGCCCTTCCACTTCTGTTGTCTCACTTAATTAATTAGGAGTACTTAAGTACCACTAATTTATTGCTTCCTAATTTTCCTGACGGAGTTAAATAAATCTTTAGTAGAACCCTATGATGAATCATGTATGTGTGTATGTTTGTCTATGGAGGTGAATCATGTGGTGGAGCAGGGAGGGAATATTATTAGTGTCATGCCATAATAGTGCTATTGTTTTGCATGTCAATTTATTGCCATCGGTTCAATGAGGCAATGTTTTGTGTATTATCCATCATGAATTTGATGCTATTGTTAGAGTAATATGCTAATGTCTTCCTATCCTTTCTCACTAAACTAATGAAGGTTTCACCTTGTTCCTACTTGTGCAAACAGGGATCATGTTGTGCCAATCATACATTTTAGTGGAACTACACAAGATAATACAATGAATTGTATCCCAGCCAATGCTTTAACTCTGCTGGAAGTTCTTGATAATCTTTCGATATAATCTCAGCACTGGTAAACAATAGTGATTTCAACCATACATTTGAAGTGCACAAAAATATATACTATTGAGTGATTCCAGTGAGTGCTTTATCATCTCTTATGGGACTACATGAATAAGCTTTTTTCTCAGGTTGGTACGGGCCTAAGGCCTTCATCCATATTAGTTTGTTGTCATCTCTATTCGTATCGTGCTACTGTCATGAGAAACTCCTTTATCTTTGCACGTTAAAGTTTTGCAACCTATGATAAATGGAAATGCTTTGAGTGTTGAGCTAATTGGCACTGATTAAATAAATTAATACCTCTCTTTAAGCAAGACTACTATGTTGCTAACTTTACCCATTAAGATAATGAGGGTGCTTCTATTTGTTAGTGTATGTTCCATCAACTAGTCCCACTATTACAGTAATCTCACTCTCTCAATATATGTGCCAACAGGGATGCTCGATTTTGGTGGAACTGCACAAAAACTTTGGGTACTTCATTGCCTCGACAGCTTCCGTCCTTTCCTGTCAGTCGCTAATCTCGGCCTGCTTTCTTCCTTTGCTGTCAATCGCTTCGCTTATCTCGGCTTCCAGTCAAAGGAAATAGTAATTGATATGCTACCTCACATAGGTTGGTACTGGTCTTTATCCTGATTATTGTGCTTGTCATGTATTGGTAATTTGGTACTGTGTTATTGTTTGCCGATATTATAAAGGAGTAACTTGGAGCCTGAACTCGCAGGCAAATCATTGCATTGGGTGATTTCAGTAGAACTGCACAAAAAGATCAGATGGACAGATACTTATATTGCTGCTATGTACTCCAAAGTTCACTCAGACAAGCATCGATGTTGACAAGAAGTGCCTATATTCATTCGAGTATCAACCAGCGTCAACCAGTTATCAAACTCCAAGTATTAGGAGAGTGAACACCAAAAATATTGCTTGGCGCATAGCCCAGAAGAACACAGTCCAGTCTTTGGTCCCAACTTGTGCCTTTTGGTTATCGGCAGATATGGTAGCGAATTGTATGGCATGGAGTCTAAAGATTCCAGACAAGTTGGTTGACGCGTATATTCATCTGGCACTTAATCAGTCTGCATGCCAGGGATGCTCCATTTCAGTTGAACTGCACAAAAAATTTGTGTCGTTCATTTTCTCAACCGCCTCTTTTCTCGTCTGCAATGTAGAATTTTGGCGAGCTACAGGACCAAGATGAGCCAGTAAACTAGTTGGATGAAAGTAGTGGCCAAGTTGCTCAAACCTCCCTCGGGACGAGGCCACTATTTGAGGATAAACCTACAAGCAAAGTTCAGATTGTCTGTGCTGCCTCTTATGTACTCGAAAGTTTACTCGTACAAGCATTAATTTTAGCAAGAAGTACCTCCGACCGAACACCATTTAGCAGTCTGTACCCTAGGTAATTAAAGTTTGTCCATGGATCATATTAGCTGTGATCTCAATCATTTGGATGCATAAACATACTAAACATGTGTATATCTAAATCTTTTTGTGAATTATGTATGAATATTGTCGTGTGATCTATCAATCATTTGGATGCATAGACATGCTAAACTTGTGTATATATGAATCTTTTGAGTTGTTGATAGTGAATGTTGGCTATGAATATGAACGTGTCCTATGAACCTGAGTTGATATGAATGTTTACCTTTTCTGTTGTACTTGTGTGTGAACTTGTTAGTATGCCTACTGTGGGGTATGTGACGTGTGGGTGTCAACGGTACACCTTCTTCCCGAGAAGAATTGCACCTGCTTTGTTAGGGCAGCAACGGCACATCAGCTCTTTCTAATCTTTTTATTACTCTGTCTTCCCCCTCCCCTGCTCAACCCCTGTCGTAATGTTTTCGGCCTCAAAACAAACATAGTAGTGCATTGTTTTGGGGGCTTGATGAAAAATCGAGTGCTGGTTTCTATAGGTTGGCCCGCCTAGCAAATGGGCTACTGGTCCACCACAACGGACTGGGAGGCTAAAAATACAAGTTGTATGGTGTAGAGGCAAGTAAAAAAGGCATCGAGAGCCATCCACTGAAGAATAAAAAATCGCTCCTGATGTGCTTCTTCAGTCGTGCCGTCGGCCCCCTCTTTAATCCAGTTCGCTTGGGGATCTGGTATCATTTTTTTCCAGAGGGCGAACAAGTATCAGCCAGGCCTAGGTTTTGTATTTTAACATGCGTAGCCCACCACATACGGAGACAGTGGTTTCAACTTATTTTTTGAGGTCCATACCGGCCTATGGGTTTTTTCTTAAAGATCGGCAACCCAATGTATTTTTTTAATAAAACGCAGGTCTCTGTTCTATTTATCTATATATAAGAATAATAATGTTGTGTCCAATTTATGTTTTCCCTTCTAACCACATTATATATATTTATATTATTACTATTATCCTATATTTTATAGAGACTTATATATACATTATAAAAACATCCCACATGCTATTAACTTATAAAAGTAAATGTTTAACAGAAGTTGGCAAGGAAAATCCTGGTTGTTTTTGACTCAGAGGCAAGGAAAATCCTGGTGATTGCGTACAAAAGCTTGCGAAGATTTTAAGGACCAATGTAATAATAACGCGCTCATTTTTATTTTGAGCAATAACTCGCTACTTTGTTAATTATATATTAAAAATGTGCCTCTTCGGTTTATTTTTTGATATTAATTGCTCCTTCTAACATAACATTATATATATAATGAGCCCAGCTAATTCGTGTATTTCAAGAAAGTGCAAACGGGCTGGGATTCTTAGAAAATATAAATGGGCCTGATTGACGCGAAATTATTTGCTCACCCAGCCCAGCAAATGGACTGTACATTCTAGAAAACATGGGTTAAATATATGCCACATTTTTTAGGCTGACATGTGGGCCAATAGGTCGAAGCCTACGCAGGGCGTTGTCAACTTGGTCAACAAATGATTATGACATCCACAACCATTGGATTTATATCCAACGGCTGGCATGCACCTTCAATCTCTCGTCTCTTCCTCCAGCGTCGTCGGGACTGCCTGGTCCGGCCTCCGGTGGCTAGCGGTTCTACTTAGCACGCATCATTGTGAAGCACTACCCCAACGTCGGCCAGGCTATCCTCCACCCCTCCACACCTCCTATTATTCTCCACTGACTACAGCCCCATGCCGCACCAGAACCAGTTATAACTCTTCTCCTCCTCTCAATCTGCGACTCCACTGCCACGTCTTCCCATCTCCGAGTCGTTCCCGTCCGGGGCCTCGCCGTCGTCCACCGCCTCGCTGCGCTCGGTGCGGCATGGTCAACAAACAAGAGTCATCGGAAGAGGACTGTACGTGGAGAGCCTGACGGTTGGGACCCACGAGGTCCATGGTCGCACGCAAGGAAGGTTCCTCCTTATTAAGCTGAAAAAAAATGTTTCCTCCACCTGACAGCTAGGACCCACCGGTTGTATCTTCGCACGGAAGGAAGTGCCTCCTTGTTAAAAAAAATATTCGTCCCATTGACAGCTGGGACCCGTCAGATTTGGTGGCTGACTTATGGGCCTACTAAGCAGACATGTACGCAGGGCTTTGTCAACTTAATCAACAAATGATTCTAGCAGCTGGACTATTGGATGTTAATCCAACAGCCGTGCTCCTCCTTCAACCTCTGTTCTTGCTCCTATCTCCCATGGGCGGCACCGCGGCTGTGCTGCCGCGCAGCCGAACCAGTCAAGTTTCCCACTCCTCTCCATCTGCGACTCCACTGCCCCGTCTTCCCCATCTCCGAGTCATTCCAGTCTGTGGCCTCGCCGTCGTTCACCGGCCTTGGTGCGCTCGACACGGTGTGGTCAACATGGTCAACAACCGAGAGTCATCGGAAGATGACTGTACGTGAGAGGCTGACAGTGGGGACGCACCACGCCCATGGACGCATGCATGCAACGGAACGTGGCGTGGTCAACGTGGTCAAGGAACGACTTCCATCAGAAGTGTACTGTACGTGGAGAGGCTGACAGCTGGGTCCACGGCCACAACAAGGAAGTGCCTCCTTATTACGCGGAAAATAATGATTTCTCCACCAGACAGCAGGGACCCACTGGACGGGCCACCATATTTTGCAAAAAAAAATGTTTCCCCCCTGACTGCTTGGACCCACCTAACGGGCCACCATATTTTGCGAAAAAACATTCCCCCCACTGTCAGCTTGGACCCACCAGAAGTGCCTCCTTATTACGCAGAAAAAAAAGAATACTCCCCCTGCTAGCTGGGACCCACCTTGGTGGGAGGCTGACTTGTGGGCCTACTAAGTTGACAGGGATGGAGGGCTTTGTCAACTTAGTCAATATGAATGATTCTAGCTCCAGTGACCATACGATGTCCATCCAACGGCCGTAGTGCTTCTTCAACCTCTAGTCTTCTTGCTCTAGCCGCCCAAAGCAGCGCTAGTCGTGTCGCGTGCTCCTGCCTCCCGTGGCCGGCTGTGATACCGTGGAGGCCTCACCGCCCCCTACTACTCCTTTGGCCAGGCCATCCCTCTACTCACCCACACCCCCTGTTATTCTGCGGCGACGGCAGCCTCACACCGCAGCCGAACGAGTGAACCCTCATACTCCTCTACGCATGGGCATCCACTGCCGCATCTTCCCCGGCTCCATGTTGTCCCCTTCCTAGGCCTCGCCGTTGTCCACCGCCCTGGTGCTCTCGGTGTGGCATGGCCAACGTGGTCAAGGAAAGACTTCCATCGGAAGAGTACTGTACGTGGAGAGGCTAACAGCTGGGTCCATGGTGGTCGCAAGGAAGTGCCTCCTTATTATGCGCAAAATAATTATTCCTCCACCTGACAGCAGGGACCCATCAGATGGTCCACCTTATTTCGCGAAAAAACGTTTCCCCCTGACTGTTGGGACCCACCAGCTACATCTTCGCACGCAAGGAAGTGCGTTCGGGCAAAAAAATGATTTGCCCCCCTGACTGCTGGGACCCACCAACTACATCTTCGCACGCAAGGAAGTGCCGGACAATTGGGACCCACCTTGTTGAAGCGTACGTAGCGTTGTCATTCTGGCCGTGAACGTGTACGTACATACTGGTCGATGTAGAGGTGTGCACGTGTCGTAGTAGAGGCGCGCATGTAGCATGTACACATACGTACAGCGGCCAGGGTGCAAGAAAGAAAATACGGCCACGTACATACATGCGGGCGGGGTCTCGAACGCCTACTCGCGCATAGGTACGGCCAGGGCTTGTGTACATGGCTGGGTCGGAACGGAGAAACAGCGTCGTCCTCGTGTTCATGGGGAGCCAACCGGCTAGGTCGGAACGGAATGCGTCCTCGTGTTCATCGGGAGGGCTTGGATGGAACAGTCGATGGAAATGAGGCCTGGCATGCCGCAGAACGGAGGAAACAGCCTTCTGTTCGACTGGCCACATTCGAAACGGGATCCTGTTCATCGGGAGGGGTCTGGCGTACCGCAAAATGGAGGAAACAGACTTGTGTTGGACCTCCTACGGTCAAAATGGGGTCCTGTTGATCGGGAGGGGTGTGGCGTACCACAAAATGGAGAAAATGGACTTGTGTTGGAGCGCTACGGTCAAAATTGGGGCCCTGTTCATTGGGAGGGTGTGGCGTACCGCAAAATGGGACTCCACGTGATACTGTTCATCTCCACCGTCGACCTCCTCCAGCCTCCACGGGCTACTGTTCATCCACCGTCAACCTCCTCCAGCCTCCACCTATGACTGTTCATCCACGGGCTCCTGTTCATCCAGCCTCCACCGCGCGCTACTCCACCAGCTACTGTTCAACCAACCCTCTCCAGGGCTCCTGTTCAACCACCCCTCCACGGGCTGCTGTTCATCCACCCCTCCACCATCTACTGTTCATCCAGCACTCCACGGGGTTGTCTTGTTCATCCAGCCCTCCACGGGATCCTGTTCATCCTGCCCCAACCGGCTCGATCGATCGGGGTCATGTTCATCAAGAGGCAACACCACGGGGGTCCTGTTCATCCACCCCCACCGGGAATTGTTCATCCACCCCCACCCCCCCACCCCACCCCCGCAATGCTCACTGTTCATCCAGAGGCAGCATCGATCGGCTTCAGTTAGCAACAGTAGTGAAGGAATCGTTTGATCGGGTTCAGTTAACAGCCATCGATCGATCGCTCGGGTTCAATAACGCGTAGCCTGCAGTGCAATCGCTCGAGTTCAGTATAGGTGAATGCCTCGCTCGGGTTCAGTTAGAGCCCAACGCCTCGCACACACGCGCATACGTGTATGAGAGAAGCGCGCATCGCTCGGCCCCCGACCACCCACCGTAACCGGTAACTCCCTGAAATTGTCCTCGCCCTCACTTCTACCACGGTTATTTCCATCATGGATGGCCCAGAGAATGTCATGCAGCTGCGTCTCCGGCCTGCCCAGGACGAAAAGCCCATTTTCTATCATGATTTTCTGTCATAGAAGTAGGAGCCCACCACATCTATGATGATACCAGGTTTTGTCACAATTATCGTCATAGAAGTGTCATAAGTATGACAGAAAAAAATTTGTTCAGCCCAAAATGTCATGGATGTGCCTTTTTTTGTAGTGACACTTCACTCATGTCATTTTGGCAAGAACAAGTGCAAACAACTTCCACATCTTGCACTAGTTCAAGGAGTCATAAACCCTCTTGTTGGTAAGACAAGGGACAAGTTAACCTAATGCTTTCATGGACATCATTTTGTGTGTGCGTCACTCTATGTCTATGGATATCCTTGTTTGTTCCTTGTGGGACTAACCCGTGTAGGTATTGAAAGTGCAACTCACTCCAATGGATAGCTCCGAATGATCTACATCAACATTGAGCATCTGAATCTTCAACACCTACATGAAGTCATCATTGACAAAACCCAAGGTTAGTTCATCCCTCTTAGCGGGGATATCACATCTAGGGGGAGATTTACTCTAAGACTTGAGCTAAAGCAACTCTAATGGTGTGAACACAACAATGCTTTATGTAAAAGTGGTAACCCTACTTGTGCTTAAACGATGAGTATGACCTATGATCAAATGTTCTCATTTGACTCCTAAGTCAATATACTCATATATAGATGACATAGTCATCGGAAATTGCTTGATAGATGCTAGAGTGTGTGCATGCTTTGCCGCATATTTCATTTGCCATTTTATTATGTGAGCATGTTGGTTGCATATTTTTCTCATTCGAGGATATCCACTTGTTGCTTTGATTGTTTGGCTCTTTCTCTTTTGCCAAGTGGATGGACAAGAATGCCTAAGAACCTTCTCTAGCTATCTATGCTTTTCTCGTTAGAATCTGATGATGGTGAAGCAGCTGGTGATGACAAGAAGAAGAAGAGGGCAAGAACCACTACTGCTAAAGTTCTTGGAAAGTCAACAATGGTGAGAGATTCTGATGAGGAAGAGGAAGAGGATGCTGCTCCAGCACCCAAGTCCCAAAAGCTTATGGGAGATGCAATCAAGTCAGGGACTGCTCCTAAGCCCAAACCTGCTCCCAAAGCTGCTGCTCCAGCCACCAAGTCTGCACCCAAGAGAAGCACAAGGAGCATCCCTGCTGAAGAGAAGAACAAGGCCCCAATGCCTGAAGCTGAAGAAGAAGATGCTGAAGCCCAAGTGCTGAGAAAGCTCAAACCAAAGATCCCAGACCACAATGACACTCATCCAGTGACAGAGGACATGAGCATCAGGGAAGATGCAGGTCTAAGACTTTGGAGGAAGAGTGATCCTTATGCTGTGAGAAGGAGAACTGTTGTGGACTACAGGTTCCACACCAAAGAACAGCATGACTTCTATGAGACCATTCTGCTTGACAAGAAGCCTATAGTTTGTGACATGAGATGGGTTGACTAGACATACATCAGAGAGAATGAAGATCACTTCCCAGGAGTATATGATAGCTTCAAGTCTTGTGGAGTTGACAAGTTTGTTGGCCAGAAGCTCACTAAGTGGAATGATGAGCTGATCATGCAATTCTACTCCACTGCTCACTTCTATCCAGATGGAAGGATAATGTGGGTGTCTGGCGATACGAGGTACCAATCAACTGTTGATGAATGTGCCAAGCTGATAAATGCTCCAGAAGCTCATGAGGATGACTTGGATGTGTATGCCGAGAAGAAGAAAGACCACAACTCAATGTCAAGTATGTACAAGGAAATTCCTGATGAAGCCCTGGAAACTCATAACATGGGCTCAGTGAAGTATCTGTTGTCTAGTCTGCCTACCATCAACACCATCTTGAGGCATACTCTTTTGCCCAAGTCAGGAGATCACACGATGATAAGAGCGCATTCAATCAACTTGCTGCACATTTTTGATGTTCCTCAGAAATTCAAGGTGATGAGTCTGATTGTAGAGACAATCAAGAGGACAGTTGCTGATCAGAAAAGGTCTTGTGGGTATGCTCCACAAATTCAGGTGCTCATCAACTCAAAGATGGGCACAAGCACTTATTCGTTGGACAAGGAGCACTTACCTCTCAAGCCAGATTTTGAAGACAACACCGTGGTCATGGATGAGAATGATCATTCATCAGTGCAAGCACATGAGAAGAGAGCAAAGGCAAGGGCAGATAAGGCTGCAAAGATGCCAAGTGCAGAAGATGCATCTCAGGTGTTCTTGAAGAGCAAACAAGATCAACTTGGATTTCTGATCCAATCCACCTTGAGGATTGAGAAGGGCTTGGCCACCCTGACTCAGAATCAGGAGAGTTTGGAGAGAATCATTGAGCAAAAATTCTATGATCTTGGTCTGAAAGTCACTGAGATACAGACAGTAGTTGAGCAGCTCCGGGAGGAAGCATAGGAGAAGAAAGGCAAGGCAACTACAGAAGCTTTTCAGTATGTGCCAAGAGGTCAGAGGTCTGCTGCAGTGCCAGTACCTGATACACGAGCTACTACATCTGCACCAGCAGCCACAGCTTCAATGCCACCTCCAGCAGCCACTCCAGCAACTCCAGCTACATCAACTAAAGCTTTCGTCCTTGGAGTCATCACTACACCACCTCATGGAGACCAAGCCTGAGAGACGCATAACACTATGCATTTTGGTAACTTGTTGCCAAAGGGGGAGAAATATGTATAGATCATAGTCTTCAAGAGAGAGAGTGTTGCTTTTTTGTCTCTCTTGCACTTTATTTGTTCAACTTTATTGTGTGTTTGCTTGATACATTATGTCTTGTGTGAGATACTTGAATGTTCATGTGTTTGATCATATGCTACTTTAATGTGTGCTTGAATGACATTATCTCTTATATCCATATATGATCATTCACTTTGCTTGGTGATGAGTGCATGCTTTTAATTGATATCATTTTGAGCGCTCCACCAAGATGTATGTGACATGGAAGAGTAGCCCATGATACTAATCGATTGTGCATTTGCATTCAAAAGCAAATCTTAAATAATGCACAAATTTAGGGGGAGCTCTTGCTTATCACATACTTCTCAAAGCGACGATGTATTTCAATCTTATTATCATTTGTCGAAGCTTTGATCTATATGTTGTCATCAATTACCAAAAAGGGGGAGATTGAAAGTGCAACTATCCCTGGGTGGTTTTGGTAATGATTAACAACATATAGCTCATTGAACTAATGCTATTTCAAGATGAATATTTTAGGAAAGTTCAATGATTGGCATGGCATGGATCAAGAATGTGGACCCCTCAAAATGCTAAGGACAAAGGATTGGCTCAAGCTCTAAAAGCTCAAGACTCTACATTTTACTTTTAGTGATCCAAGATCACATTGAGTCCATAGGAAAAGCCAATACTATTAAAAGGGGATGAGGTGTTGCTTAATGGCTTGCTTGCTTAAAATGCATAGTGATATGCTCCAAAGCCCTCAACCACTTTCTCATATCCACATATGTCCCAAACCAAAAGTCAAACTCGGCCCCACCGATTTGATCTATCCGGGGCCACCGAGTTCATTTGACATAGCCACTACCAGAAACCCTAGTCACTTCGGTCTTACCGATAGGGATCTCGGTCTCACCGAGATGGGATTGCAAACTCCCTGTTTCCCTTTGTAACATTTTGGTCTAACCGAGATGAGCGATTGGTCCCACCGAGTTCGCAATGCAAACTCCCTATTTCCCTTTTGTAACATTTCGGTCCCACCGAGATGAGCGAATCGGTCCCACCGAGTTTGCCTGACCAACTCTCTGGTTAGCTTGTTACCAAAGTTGGTCCCACCGAGTTTCTATAATCGGTCTCACCAAGATTACGTTATGCCCTAACCCTAACGAAATTGATCCCATCGAGCTGACATGTCGGTCCCACCTAAATGCCTAACAGTCACATTATGAACTAAATCGTTCCGACCGAGTTTTTTGATTCGGTCCCACCGAGTTTGGTAAATTGTGTGTAACGGTTAGACTTTGTGAGGAGGCTATATATACCCCTCCACCCTCTCCTCATTCGTGAGGAAAGCCATCAGAACATTCCTACACTTCCAGCATTCATTTTCTGAGAGAGAACCACCTACTCATGTGTTGAGGCCAAGATATTCCAATCCTACCATATGAATCTTGATCTCTAGCCTTCCCCAAGTTGCTTTCCACTCAAATCATCTTTCCACCAAATCCAATCCTATGAGAGAGAGTTGAGTGTTGGGGAGACTATCATTTGAAGCACAAGAGCAAGGAGTTCATCAACAACACACCATCTATTACCTTTTGGAGAGTGGTGTCTCCTAGATTGGTTAGGTTTCACTTGGGAGCCTCCGTCAAGATTGTGGAGTTGAACCAAGGAGTTTGTAAGGGCAAGGAGATTGCCTACTTCGTGAAGATCTACCTAGTGAGGCTAGTCCTTCATGGGTGATGGCCATGGTGGGATACACAAGGTTGCTTCTTCGTGGACCCTTCATGGGTGGAGCCCTCCGTGGACTCGCGCAGCCGTTACCCTTCGTGGGTTGAACTCTCCATCAACGTGGATGTATGATAGCACCACCTATTGGAACCACGCCAAAAATCTCTGTGTCAACATTGAGTTTGCTCTCTCCAAACTCCTCCCTTTACCTTCATATGCAATGATTTACATTCCGCTGTTATACTCTTAAATTGCATGTGTAGGTTGATTGCTTGACTTGTTCTATGTTGCTAAAATCTGCCAAGAACTAAAATTGGGAAAAGGCTAGATTGTTATTTGGTCAAGTAGTCTAATCACACACACCCCTCTAGACATACTTCCGATCCTATAGTTGTGCCCACCTCGGGTACCTTCCTGACTCCGTTTTTCTCTCCGTTTGCTTGTTTCCCAAGTTAAAAAATCTTTATATAGCCCCCGAACCTATTGACCTCTGTACCACTGAGAAATCTTCTGTTTTCTTCTCTCGCTATTTTCTGTCAGATTTGTCAAGTTGGGCATCATGTCTTCCCCCTCCTCCAACGATGAAGAAGGCGATGCTTGGTTGCTTCAGGTGGAGTCCAAGAGAGAGGGAGTTAAAGAGGTCGCTATGGAGGAAGATGAGGGAAACTCGCTTGGAGTTCACCCTCCGGCCTTCCATAGGGGCACCCTAGCTGGCATCTCTACTCGTCCTAACCCCCATCAAGCCATGAGGCCAACAAACAATCAAGAGAGCCCTGTAGAGCAGGAAGGACTCCCACCAAGGAAACCTCTACACAGGTTACATCGAAACAAATTTCACAATTTGATTCATAACTATGGGTTTGAAAACACTCCTCGTGTGCATATACCGTCCAATTGGGACATATCTCGTCCAAGAGAAAGTGATGCAGGAACAAACTCTTGGGGTCCATAAAATAAGCATATCATAGCTAAAGTGGAGAAGAACATTGAGTTGCTTCATCAAGCTCTTTGGGAGATTCACAGTTTAAGAGAGGCACTCAGAGATATATTGGAAAAACTTACTACTTCTTCATCACCAAAGGAGGCTTGAGTATCAGGTATGGGCACTCCCCTTTGGTTGTGCCAAGCTTGGGGGAGGTGCCCCGGTATTGTATCACCTCCCTTATCTTTTGCCTTTACTTATCTTAGTTCGATCCATAGTTATCTTTTGCTTTAGATGAATAAAAGTTTAGTTCAATCCTTTCTTTTCGAGTGTTTGCTTAGTGCTCCATACTTGTAATCATGTGCGAGATATATAACAAAGTTTAGTTTGAGTTTTGTTTTCTTTACTCCCATGCTCAATAAAAAGAAAGGGAATAAATGAAAAAGATCATATGCTAATCCTATGGTAAGTAATGACATCACATAAGGAAGAGTATAAGTAGAAAATTTTATTGGAGATTGACAAACATAGCATTGGACAATGATGCAATTCATGAAAGAATTAATAAGGGAAGAGAAGATTCACATGAAAATATACTATCTTGGACATCTTTTGTGATTGTGAGCCCCCATCAAAATATTATATGCCAAAATTGTTGATGTTGGATAAGGAAGACAACATAATGATTCATGTTTGCTCATATTCACATAGAAGTTATATTGTCATAGATCCTTTAACATGTGGTGCTTGCCCCCCATCTTTGCTAGCCAAAATTCGGCACTAAGTATAGATACTACTTGTGCATCCAAAAACCCTTAAACCCACATCTTGTTTTGAGAGTCCACCATACCTACCTATGGATTGAGTAAGATCCTTCAAGTAAGTTGTCATCGGTGCAGTAAGGCAATAAAAATTGCTTCTAAAAGTGTTGGATCATTTAGTGTAAGAGAAAATTGAGCGTTGTACGAACTTGTGATGGCAAAGAATAAAAGCGACAGACTGCATAATAAAGATTGCTATCATAAGGGGCAATGTAACATGATGTTCTTTTGCACTAAGAGATTGAGCATACAACCAAAAAGCGCATGGAAACCTCTGCTTCCCTCTGCGAAGGGCCTATGTGTTACTTTTATGTATCTACTTTTATGCATGAGTCAAAGTATTTCCCTCTACTCCTTTTTATTTTCTCTTTTGGCAAGCATCATGTGGTGAGGAAAGATCTAGGCAGGCACATATATCCAGTTGGATATGGGTGGCATGAGTTATTATTGTTGACATCACCCTTGAGGTGAATACGTTGGGAGGTGAAACTATAAGCCCCTATTTTTCTATGCGTCTGGTTGAAACTTTTTGCTCATGTGTATGTGGTGAGTGTTAGCAATCATAGAAGACTATATGATGGTTGAGTAAGTGGATTTGACAAAAGGCTCTGATACGTGACCCTTCCCTGAAAAGATGATGAATTGTAGTTGCAAAGTTGACTGAGAACATAGTTTGTTAGTTTTCAATAGAGTTTATGCTTTATACTTCGATGTTGTGATGAATTGTTACTTATTCATGAGAAGTTTTATGATAAAAGTTCTTTTATAAAGTTTTATGCTAAAGCTTGTTGTTGTTATAATAATATACATGATGCTTCTATGTCCGTATTTTCTTTTTATCGACACCTCTCTCTCTAAGCATGTGGGCATGTTTTTTTATTTCGGTTTTCGCTTGAGGACAAGCGAGGTCTAAGCTTGGGGGAGTTGATACGTCCATTTTGCATCATGTTTTCCTACTATTATTTATAATGTTTTTATGCATAATAATGCTTTTTGTAGTAATTCTAATGCCTTTTCTCTCATAATATGCAAGGTTCACACAAAGAGGGAGAATACCGGGAGCTAGAATTTTGGGCCTGAAAAAGCTACATCAGGCCACCTATTCTGCACAACTCCAAATGAGTTGAAAGTTCACGGGCATTTTTTATGAAACAAATAAGAATTATTGGAGCAAATAACTACCAAAGGGGGCCCACCAGGTGGGCACAGCCCACCTGGGTGCGCCAGGCGCGCCCTTGTGGGTTGTGCCCTCCTCGGGCCACCTCTAGTGCCCATCTTCTAGTATATACTCCCTCCGTTCCTCAATATAAGGTGTATTATTTTTTCAAAAAGTCAAACCTCTATAAGTTTGACCAAGTTTATAGACAAAAATATCAATATCTAGAATACCAAATCATTATCACTAGATTCATCATGAACTATATTTTTACATTTTATATAATTAGTATCATAAATCTTTATATATTTTGCTGTAAACTTGGTCAAACATAGACAACAGTTGACTTTTTGAAAAACTAATACACCTTATATTTAGGAACGGAGGGAGTAAGTCATTTTGACCTAGAAAACATTAGGAGAGGACTTTCGATACGAAGCGCCGCCGTCTCGAGGCGGAACTTGGGCATGAGCACTTTTGCCCTTCGGCGGAGCGATTCCGTCGGGGGAACTTCCCTCCCGGAGGGGGAAATCATCATCGTCATCATCACAAACAACTCTCCCATCTTGGGGAGGGCAATCTCCATCAACATCTTCTACAGCACCATCTCCTCTCAAACCCTAGTTCATCTCTTGTGTTCAATCTTTGTACCGGAACTATAGATTGGTGCTTGTGGGTGACTAGTAGTGTTGATTACATCTTGTAGTTGACTACTGTATGGTTTATTTGGTGGAAGATTATATGTTCAGATCCATTATGCTATTTAATACCCCTCTGATCTTGAGCATGATTATCATTTGTGAGTAGTTACTTTTGTTCTTGAGGTCACATGAGAAATCTTGTTGCAAGTAATCATGTGAACTTGATATGTGTTTGATATTTTGATGGTACGTATGTTGTGATTCCCTTAGTGGTGTCAAGTGAACATCGACTACATGACACTTCATCATACTTGGGCCTAAGGAAATGCATTGTGGAGTAGTTATTGGATGATGGGTTTTGAGAGTGACAGAAGCTTAAACCCTAGTTTATGCGCTATTCTGTAAGGGGCTGATTTGGATCCAAAAGTTTAATGCTATGGTTAGTTTTATTCTTAATACTTTTCTCGTAGTTGAGGATGCTTGCGAGGGGGTTAATCATAAGTAGGAGGTTTGTTCAAGAAAGAACAACATCTATGCACAAGTCCACCCACATATCAAATTATCAAAGTAGCAAACACAAATCAAACCAACATGATGAAAGTGACTAGATGAAATTCCTGTGTACCCTCAAGAACACTTTGCTTATCATAAGATACTATTTTGGCCTGTCCTTTGCCTCAAAAGGATTGGGATACCTTTCTGCACTTTTGTTACTGTCACCGTTACTTGCTCGTTACAAATTACCTTGCTATCAAACTACTCGTTACTTATAATTTCAGTGCTTGCAAACATTACCTTGCTGAAAACCGCTTGTCATTTCCTTCTGCTCCTTGTTGGCTTCAACACTTCTACTTATTGAAAGGACTACGATTGATCCCCTATACTTGTGGGTCATCAGTAGCCATAGCTTCCTCTCGGCGATGACGATGCCGTTGTAGTCAATGGCGCTCGTCGTCGTCATTCACCTTTGGCTTGCGGGCGTCTTGGCGGTCGTCTCATAGATGACGACGGTGCTGTGTGGTACTTTCATCGGATGGTCGTGGTGAAGATTTTCCACTTGAGCATCTCCGCCTTGAAGATGACGAAGGGAATAGGACTTGTAGTTGACCAACACGTGTCGGATCCATGTGTGCGTCCAACTTTTCGTTGATGTAGTCCCTTCTCCTTGCTTCGGAGTGTCATATGTTGATGGCGAGCCGCACAATGCGGTCGAAGACCGAAGATGTTGTGCTTTCCTATCCATCACAAGACTCGAGTAGGGGTGAGTAGGAAATGAGAGAACAATACCAAAGTTACCTTTTCCGAAGATTGAGGATGTATCAAGTATCACTCAATGTAATGCTACAATAGTAGAATTGGTACCGGGTTTGTTTCTCACACCTACAAAAGTAAGGGCTTATTGGGGATCTTAGTGAGGATGAGTGGCACAAAATTTCAAGCAAACGTTAGTCTAGATATCGATAATCTTGAGAAGGTTCACAAAATTGCAAGCAAAGCAAGTAGACCAATAGCAAAGAATGGCACATGGAAACACACACATGGATAGATAAACGGGGTCGTGCAACCAAGGAATGAGCTCAAAATGTGGAGTCCATGAAAAACGCTCGTGTTGCACAACTCTAGAGAGATGCTAGCACGATTGCTCAATAGGCGGATACGACACTTGTACACAACTTATGAGATGCAAAATGTATCAACTTTCTATCCCAAGTATTGTATATATGTATGATGTTTCGGTGTGTCGCACACGATGATCCAAGATGATCAATATGGTAGTATGATATGCAATGTGGTGATTCTATGGCTATTGCTTACAGGCTCTTTGTTTTTCTATTTTTGCTTAAAAGCTTTTTTTTGATATGGCCATTTATGCTAAATGCACAAACCAAGACAGCAATTGTGTATATGCGGGAACAATCTTGTGACACAAGAGATGATATGATGATACCAAGATGAGGATACCAAGATGATATGGTATGTATGCAAAGGAAGGTACGGATCACTAATGTGCACAAGTAACGTTGTCGGCAATACTCAAATGGCTAGTCTCGATAGGCAAGTGACACAAAATGGCTCGGGGTTAACAATACTATGGCAAGAAGAATGTACAATGATGGGATACCACGATACCAAGATGATATAGAGGTTACCGTTCTTGCTTACTGTTAGGGTGCGAATGGTGAAGGTGGTTGATGATGAATCCTTGACGAAGTTGAGCGGCGGTGTTGTCGATGTCGAACCGTTCCTATTTAGCCAATGTCAAAAGGTGGTAGCGGAAAGCAGAGGTGGTTTCGAAGTAGGCAATGCGGAAGTTGGGGTGGTGGTTGATGAAGAAGCAACCGCCCCTAAGTAGCTGAAACACCTTAGGAGACTCAAGTCGCCATTCAAGCAATTGCAAATGCTATATGGATCAAAATGGGTTAGGTTGCGAAAAGCTATGGTGGTTTTGTGGATGATATGGTGGATGGCCTAGGCAAAGATGTCAAAATGCCAAAATTTTGCTGGAGTCAAATCGTGGTGGTAGTATTTTTGTTGCATGGAGGATGTCAATAGCTACGAAACGAGCTAAAGAACGCGAAAATCGGACTCCGGATGAATTAGTTATGGCCGAATCGGTTTGTGGAGTTGGGCTAAAAACTAGGGGTGCGGGTGCCCGGGGTGGTCAGGGGTGTTGGGCGGAAAAGTGGCCTAGGGGGTCCGGGTTGCCCGGGGTAAGGGGTGCGGGCGCCTGATATGTCTTCAACGTATCTATAATTTTTGATTTTTCCATGGTGTTATATTATCATTCTTGGATGTTTTACAATCATTTTATACAATTTTTGGTACTAACCTATTGACATAGTGCCCAGTGCTAGTTATTATTTTCTGCTTGTTTTTTACATCGCATGAAATCAATACCAAACGGAGTCCAAACGTAGTGAAACTTTTTTGTGGATTTTTTCTGGACCAAAATACACAAGATGGGCCGAAGAAGAACCAAAGGGGTGCCCAGGCGCGCCCACGTGGGTTATGCCCACCTCAGTGGCCTCCCACGCTGCCTCTTTGCTCTATAAATACCCCAATATTCCAGAAACCCTATGAGAGTCGACGAAAATCAATTTCAGCCACTGCAAGTTCCAGAAGCACCAGATCTAATCTAGACACCATGACGGAGGGGTTCACCATGTCCATTGGTGCCTCTCCGATGATGCGTGAATAGTACTTTGTAGACCTACGGGTCCGTAGTTAGTAGCTAGATGGCTTCCTCTCTCTCGTTTGATTCTCAATACAATGGTCTCTTGGAGATCCATATGATGTAAGTCTTTTTGCGGTGTGCTTGTTGAGATCCGATGAACTTTGAGTTTATGATCAGATCTATGTTTTTATCCATGAATGTTATTTGAGTCTTCTCTGATCTCTTATATGCATGATTGATTCTAGCCTCGTATTCTTCTCAGATATTTGGTTTTCTTTGGCCAACTTGATGTATTTATCTTGCAATGGGAAGAGGTGCTTTGTGATGGGTTCGATCTTACGGTGCTTGATCCCAATGACAGAAGGGGAAACGACACGTTGTATCGTTGCTGTTAAGGATAGCAAGATGGGGTCTATTTCTACATAAATAGATCTTGTCTACATCATGTCATCGTTCTTATTGCATTACTCTGTTTTCCATGAACTTAATACACTAGATGCATGCTGGATAGCGGTCGATGTGTGGAGTAATAGTAGTAGATGAAGGCAGGAGTTGGTCTACTAATCTTGGACGTGATGTCTATATAATGATCATTGCCTGGATATCGTCATGAGTATTTGAAGTTCTATCAATTTCCCAACAGTAATTGTTTTCCCACCGTTTGCTATTTTTCTCGAGAGAAGCCTTTAGTGAAACCTACGGCCCCCGGGTCTCTTCTTTAATATATTTGCCTTCGCGATCTATTTTACTTTGCTTTTATCTTCAGTTCTATTAAACCAAAAATACAAAAAATACCTTGCTGCAATTTTTAGTAATTTATTTTATCTCACGTTCCCGCGAGAGCTATTTATCCAATCTATTAGAACTTTCTCCCGTCCACCTGCCAATTTCTGGCGCTGTTACCCGAAAGGGATTGACAACCCCTTTTAACACATCGGGTTGCGAGTATTTGTTACTTGTCTGCAGGAGCTGTTTACGTTGTGTTGCGTGGTTCTCCTACTGGTTCGATAACCTTGGTCTCATCACTAAGGGAAATACCTACCGTTGTTCTGTTGCATCATCCCTTCCTCTTAGGGGAAATACCAACGTAGTTCAAGCAAACATCAAAAGGAATTTCTGGCGCCGTTGCCGGGGAGACATCATCAACATCAACCATGTTCCTAATTAGAAATCTCATCTCCTTGCAGTTTATGTTATTTCCCATTTGCCTCTTGTTTTCCTCTCCCCCACTTCTCGAAAAATTGTCGATTTATTCGCCCTCTTTTTTGTTTGCCGTTTTCTCGTCAGATCAGTTTTTGTGTGCAATCTCATTGACCACTTTTTGTCGCTATGATAGTTCTTCCTCTATTACTTACACCCCCGAGAACGAGGTTCTTATCTTTAAACAAAGGGGAGGGGATAATTTAAAAGATGCTCGGTATAGGATTTGCCATGCTCATAATAGATCAATCCTTAAGCAGTCCACCGTTGTT
The DNA here is from genome assembly GCF_002162155.2 of Triticum dicoccoides. Lineage (NCBI taxonomy): Eukaryota > Viridiplantae > Streptophyta > Magnoliopsida > Poales > Poaceae > Triticum > Triticum dicoccoides. Next base: position 381,646,765 of record NC_041391.1, on the reverse strand, counting down.
CTACTTCGCTGATTTTATGTGGGCATCACCACTTGGTATAGATTCATCCTAGAGATTACTGGTGGAAATTTCTTGATGTGTCCCTCTCTTGATGCTTTTAACGCTTTGGGAAATTTAGTTGGTTCACCATCGCTTATGATCAATGAAACAACTTTGACTCTTGAGCATATTATGGAAAGACTAGATGCTATTGAGAAGAAAATGCTTACCAAAGAACATATTGAAAACTTGGATAAAAAGATGCAAAATTTTGCTACTAAAATTGAGTCAAAAGTGGGAGAAGTGTTTAAGTTGTTAAAGGAAAATGGGGTTGTAATTCTTGAAAGAATTAAAGAAAGCCCGTCTAGGATTGATAAATGGAAGAAATTCTTACTAGTCTAACTACGGCCAAAACTCCCATAAAAATTGGTATGACTACTCAAGTTACTAAAAACAAGGGTGCAACTTCTAGTAATGATAAAGGGGATCTTAAGACGATTAGTATCCATCCCAAATTTATTGAAGTTATAAGAGACCCTATTTGCCAAAATGAAATTTTCAATATCATGCCTAGAAGTATTGTCGTTGAGAATTTATATGCTAAATCCTTGAAAAATTCTAAGTGTTTGATCGATGAGTTGGAGGATAGAGATGGCAACACTTAGATCCTTCGCATTATGCCTGTGTAGGGGCATAAAACGATAGCGCTCGTTGGGAGGTAACCCAATTGTATCTTTTTGCTTTTTGGTTTTCTTGCTGTTTTCAATAAAATACCCAATTATGCCTCTGATTAGATGTGTTTTTGTGGTTTAAATTAGTGTTTGTGCCAAGCAAGGCCTTTGGGATGATTTGGGTGAGAGTTGATTTGATCTTGCTGAAAAACAGAAAATTTTGCGCTCACAAAAATAATTCCCATTGTTAACAGAAGAGTGTTTTTGAGTTGATTCTTTTTGCGGAAGATTAATAAACAAATTTCTCACATTGTCCTAATTTTTTAGAATTTTTGGAGTTACATAAGTATTCAATGTTTCCAGATTGCTACAGACTGTTCTGTTTTTGACAGATTCTATTTTCTTTGCGTTGTGCGCTTGTTTTGATGATTCAATGGTTTTCCTTGGTTTTTTGCCATAAAAAAGTTGGAATACAGTATATATAATGGAAAAATAAAATATGAATGGGTTTGCAACAGTACTTATAGTAGTGGTTTGCTTTCTTATACTAACGGATCTCACGAAGGTTTTGTTGAGTTTTGTGTGATTGAAGTTTTCAAGTTTTGGGTGATATTACGATGGATGAAGGAATAAGGATTAGCAAAAGGATAAGCTTGGGGATGCCTGAGGCACTGCAAGATAATATTCAAGAAGTAGCAAGCAACTAAGCTTGGGGATGCCCCCGAGTGGCATCCCCTCTTTCTTCTAACAACCATCGGTATTTTACTTGAAGCTATATTTTTATTCGTCACATATTATGAGTTTTGCTTGGAGCGTCTTGTATGATATGAGTCTTTGCATGTTTTGCTTTGCGTTTCAAGTCTTGTATCCTTGCTGGACACACCTTTTTGAGAGAGCCAGAATTATGCTATGCTTGCTCCTATGCTTCACTTAAATTTTAAAAGCCATGGAATTGCTCTATTGCTTCACTTATATCTTTTTGAGCACGGTGTGCTTTGTTATTTTTCAAGAAATTCTCTCATGCTTCACTTAGATTTATTTGGGAGTTAGTAATTTTTTTAAGAAATTCTCTCTTGCTTCACTTAAATTATTTTGAGAGAAAGAAATATTATGCTCATGTTCTTCACTTAAATTTGTTTGACATTATCAAAAGGAACATATGAAATTAGTCCCAAAGTGATAGATATCCAAGGAGGATATAATAAAAACTTTTATGAAGATCGTTGGACAGAATAAACTTGGTTCTTAGTAATGGTTTTGAGATATGACGATATGATATGTGAGCCATGTTGATGAATAATTATGCTTTAGTAAGAATATTGGTGTTAAGGTTTGTGATTCCCTATGCAAGCATGAAAGTCAATAGTTATGCAATGAAATTACATCCTACGTGCGGTGCATTATTTGGTGTAAATTATGCTTAATGCTCGCTTACGAGATTTTTTGTTTCTTGGTTGGACGCTTCTCAATCTTTTTGCTAGCCTTCATTTGCACTAAGTACCATCACTAATTGTGCATCCAAAACCCTTTAAACCAGTTTTGCCATATGAGACCACTATACCTACCTATGTGCGGTATTTCCATGCCATTCTAAGAAAATTTGCATGAGCCATCTGTTGGGGAACGTAGTAATTTCAAAGATTTTCTTACGTACACGCAAGATCATGGTGATGGCATAGCAACGAGAGGGGAGAGTGTTGTCCACGTACCCTAGTAGACCGTAAGCGGAAGCGTTATGACAACGCGGTTGATGTAGTCGTACGTCTTCACGATCCGACCGATCCAAGTACCGAATGTACGGCACCTCCGAGTTCAGCACACGTTCAGCTCGATGACGATCCCCGGGCTCCGATCCAGTAAAGCTTCGGGGATGAGTTCCGTCAGCACGACGGCGCGGTGACGATGATGATGCTCTACCGGCGCAGGACTTCGCCTAAACTCCGCGACGATATGACCGAGGTGGAATATGGTGGAGGGGGGCACCGCACACGGCTAAGGAATGATCCGTAGATCAACTTGTGTTGTTGTCATGCCTAGAGGTGCCCCCTACCCCCGTATATAAAGGAGCAAGGGGGGAGGGGGCGGCCGGCCTAGGAGGGGCGCGCCAAGGGGAGTCCTACTCCCACCGGGAGTAGGACTCCCTCCTTCCATGTTGGACTAGGAGAAGGGGGGAAAGAGGGGGAGAGGAGGAAGGAAAAGGGGGCCGCACCCCTTGTCCAATTCGGACCAGAGGGGGGCTGCGCGCCTCCTTCCTTTCGGCCTCTCTCCTCTATTCCCGTATGTCCCAATAAGACCCATATACTCCCCGGCGAATTCCCGTAACTCTCCGGTACTCCGAAAAATACCCGAATCACTCGGAACCTTTCCGAACTCCGAATATAGTCGTCCAATATATCGATCTTTACGTCTCGACCATTTCGAGACTCCTCGTCATGTCCCCGATCTCATCCGGGACTCCGAACTCCTTCGGTACATCAAAACTCATAAACTCATAATATAACTGTCATCGAAACCTTAAGCGTGCGGACCCTACGGGTTCGAGAACAATGTAGACATGACCGAGACACGTCTCCAGTCAATAACCAATAGCGAAATCTGGATGCTCATATTGGCTCCTACATATTCTACAAAGATCTTTATCGGTCAAACCGCATAACAACATACGTTGTTCCCTTTGTCATCGGTATGTTACTTGCCCGAGATTCGATCGTCGGTATCCAATACCTAGTTCAATCTCGTTACTGGCAAGTCCCTTTACTCGTTACGTAATGCATCATCCCGTAATCAACTCATTGGTCACATTGCTTGCAAGGCTTATAGTGATGTGCATTACCGAGAGGGCCCAGAGATACCTCTCCGACAATCGGAGTGACAAAACCTAATCTCGAAATACGCCAACCCAACATGTACCTTTGGAGACACCTGTAGTACTCCTTTATAATCACCCAGTTACGTTGTGACGTTTGGTAGCACCCAAAGTGTTCCTCCGGTAAACGGGAGTTGCATAATCTCATAGTTATAGGAACATGTATAAGTCATGAAGAAAGCAATAGCAACATACTAAACGATCAAGTGCTAGGCTAACGGAATGGGTCATGTCAATCACATCATTCCCCTAATGATGTGATCCCGTTAATCAAATGACAACACATGTCTATGGTTAGGAAACTTAACCATCTTTGATTAACGAGCTAGTCAAGTAGAGGCATACTAGTGACACTATGTTTGTCTATGTATTCACACATGTATTATGTTTCCGGTTAATACAATTCTAGCATGAATAATAAACATTTATCATGAAATAAGGAAATAAATAATAACTTTATTATTGCCTCTAGGGCATATTTCCTTCACCATCTCTAATTTTCAAAATAAATTTCTCTTTTGTGTGCTCGTACCACTCGCGAGGCGGTGAGGGGTGGCCGATGTTTTCCATGCTGGATGTGTTATTCTCACGATGAGTGTTTATTCACTTGTCATTGCATGAGAGAACAACAAAGGTATTAGGGATGCCCAGTCCCGAAATGAAAAATAAATTTACTTTATGTTGTCAAATAATAAATTCCTTGGGAAGTGTTGGTATGGAGGGCACTCGTGGATACGGTTAGCCATGGAAAGTGAAAGTATGGTGAAAAAAGGAATAAACTTTATTTTTTGTTTGGGAACCGCCTATGATGTATCTAGCATGGAAAGTGTTAGGAACTCTAAGTCGTTTTCGTTGGTGGGAAAAGTATGCCTCCCAAAATGTTTTTATCTCTCAATTTTTGGCTTTGAGCTCTGGCACCTCTACAAATCCCTACTTCCCTCCGCGAAGGGCCTTTATTTTACTTTATGCAATTTTTATTTTTAACTTGAGTCTCCATCTTCTCTTATAAAGCACCAACTAATGGCACTATGATCGTACTTCAGCACTGGGTATAGCTAGTATTCGAGTGTGTTTCATGAATGGATCAATGATTGAGCATAATGGGCTAGGGATAACTTGCTATAGCATTGATATTTTGAAAGACATGGTTGCTTGTTGATATGCTTGAGTATTAAAGTCTTCATGTCAAAACTAGACTATTTCTTTGAACCATATAAAAGTTCAAATGTCCATGCTACAAAGAAAAGAATATGTGATGAACATGTTAGGCACCATTCCACATCAAAAATTCTGTTTTTATAGTTTACCTACTCGAGGACAAGCAGGAATTAAGCTTGGGGATGTTGATACGTCTCCAACGAATCTATAATTTTTGATTGTTCACCGTTATGTTATCCTGGATGTTTTACAATCATTTTATATCATTTTTGGGTACTAACCTATTGACATAGTGCCCAGTGCCAGTTGCTGTTTTCTGCTTGTTTTTACATCGCAGGAAATCAATACCAAACGGAGCCCAAACGCATCGAAACTTTTTGTGGATTTTTTCTGGACCAGAAGACACAAGATGGTCCGAAGAAGTACCAGAGGGGTGCCCCAAGGGGGGCACAACCCACCAGGGTGCACCTGGGGGCCCAGGCGCGCCCAGGTGGGTTATGCCCACCTCGGTGGTCTCCCGCACCGCCTCTTTGCTCTATAAATACCCCAATATTCCAGAAACCCTAGGGGAGTCGTCGAAAATAAATTCCAGCCGCCGCATGTTCCAGAAACACCAAATCCAATCTAGACACCATCACAGAGGGGTTCATCATGTCCATTGGTGCCTCTCCGATGATGCGTGAGTAGTTCTTTGTAGACCTACGGGTCCGTAGTTAGTAGCTAGATGGCTTCCTCTCTCTCGTTTGATTCTCAATACAATGGTCTCTTGGAGATCCATATGATGTAAGTCTTTTTGCGGTGTGTTTGTTGGGATCCGATGAACTTTGAGTTTATGATCAGATCTATGTTTTTATCCATGAAAGTTATTTGAGTCTTCTTTGATCTGTTATATGCATGATTGATTATAGCCTCGTATTTCTTCTCCGATATTTGGGTTTTGTTTGGCCAACTTGATCTATTTATCTTGCAATGGGAATAGGTGCTTTGTGATGGGTTCGATCTTACGGTGCTTGATCCCAGTGACAGAAGGGGAAACGACACGTATGTATCGTTGCTATTAAGGATAACAAGATGGGGTCTATTTCTACATAAATAGATCTTGTCTACATCATGTCATCGTTCTTATTGCATTAATCCGTTTTCCCATGAACTTAATACACTAGATGCATGCTGAATAGCAGTCGATGTGTGGAGTAATAGTAGTAGATGCAGGTAGGAGTTGGTCTACTAATCTTGGAAGTGATGCCTATATAATGATCATTGCCTGGATATCGTCATGAGTACTTGAAGTTCTATCAATTGCCCAACAGTAATTGTTTTTCCACCGTTTGTTATTTTTCTCGAGAGAAGCCACTAGTGAAACCTACGACCCCCAGATCTCTTCTTTAATATATTTGCCTTCACGATCTATTTTCCTTTGCTTTTATTTCCAGTTCTATTAAACCAAAAATACAAAAATACTCTGCTGCAATTTTTAGTAATTTATTTTATCTCGCGTTCCCGCGAGATCTATTTATCCAATCTATTACATCTTTCTCCCGTCCATGTGCCAATTTCTGGCGCCGTTACCCGAAAGGGATTGACAACCCCTTTAACACGCCGGGTTGCGAGTATTTGTTATTTGTGTGCAGGAGCTGTTTACGTTGTGTTGCGTGGTTCTCCTACTGGTTTGATAACCTTGGTCTCATCACTGAGGGAAATACCTACCGTTGTTGTGCTGCATCATCCCTTCCTCTTTGGTGGAACCCTAGAGGGGATCTTTTCACACCTGGAGGGGAAAAGTGAGGAACACACAAGAACACAAGAGGAGAATCACTCAAACAAGCCCAAATAACACATCCACTAGAGTTGCATACATGAGATCCACAAGCATACAAGATCAATCCAAGGAAAATAGCACTAGGGTAAGGTTCTTCCCACTAGGTGAGGTCTTGGTGATAATCTTCTCCAAAAGGAGGCCTTGAATCCACAAGAGGATCTTCTCCAAGAGAAGGCCTTAATCTCCAAGAGGAGCTACTCCAAGAGGAGGCCTTGATCCCCAAGAGGAGCTACTCCAAGAGGAGACCTTGATCTCCAAGAGAAGGAAGATGAGCAAAGCTCTCTCTTTGTCTATCCAATACTTTGCTAACCCTCCAAATGAGCTACATGAGAAGTACTTATAGCCTAGGGACGAAATGGGGGGGGGGGACGGGGTATAAGGGTCATTTTACCCTAAGTGCGCGCAGGCACATTTCGGGATGTCCGGGCACCCGGGGCTAAGGGGGTCGGGCACCCGGGGTGCGCCTAGGGGGGTCCGGGCACCCAGGGAGGTCAGAGGCGCCACGCCCCACTTGGTCGGCTGGTGCGGGCACCCGTGGGTGGATGGTCCGGGCACCTGGGGGTCCGGGCCGCCGGGGTTTATGGTGCGGGCACCCGAGGTGTATAGAGAGCCTCCGGTTTCTCTCGTCTTGGGGTCCCTTCTTCTCCTTGGGGCTCCATGTGTACTTAGAGATCCCTTCTTGCTTCTTCATGGTCTTCTCCTCAATACCTAGTCAGGCACAAAGTCTCCACTTGAGGTAGAAACCATTTCTCACATGAAATCAAAGGGAGCTCGAAGAGGAAAGAGGTAACCTCGATTTTAATGGTACATGCATGGTTTCGTGGTGGTGATAGAATGCCCACGGGGATGACCATAGGATGCTCGGCATCACTTCTTCTCTCTTTTTGATCTTCAATACAATGTTCTCCTCGATGTTCTTGGAGATCTATTTGATGTAAAACTTTTTTACGGTGTGTTTGTCGGGAACCGATGAATTGTGAGTTTATGATCAGTTCTATCCATGAATATTATTTGAGTCTTCTTTGAACTCTTTTATGCATGATTGTCATAGCCTTGTATTTCTTCTCTGATTTATTAGTTTGTTTTGGCCAACTAGATTGATTTATCTTGCCATGGGAAGAGGTGCTTTGTGATGGGTTCTATCTTGCAGTGCTCAATCTCAGTGACAGAAAGAGACACGACACACATGTATCATTGCTATTAAGGGTAACAAGATGAGGTTTATCCATACGTGAGTTTATCTTGCCTACATCATGTCATCGTTCTTATTGCATTACTCCGTTTTTCCATGCACTTAATACACTAGATGCATGCTGGATAGCGGTCGATACATGGAGTAATAGTAGTAGATGCAGGCATGAGTCGGTCTACTAATCTTGGACGTGATGCCTATATATATGAGCATTGCCTTGGATATCTTCATAATTATTTGCTTTTCTATCAATTGTCCAACAATAATTTGTTTACCCACTGTATGCTATTTTCTCGAGAGAAGCCTCTAGTGAAAATTATGCCCTCGGGTCTATTTCTTATCATATATTAAACCAAAAAGACCTTGCTGCAATTTTTATTTATTTATTTTATTTTATATTTTTGATAGATCTATTTTGAAATCTATACAATTTAATCTATGTCAATACCGTTGAGGGATTGGCAACCCCTCTTACGCGTTGGGTTGCAAGTATTTGTTGTTTGTGTGCATGTGCTGTTTACATAGTGTTGCTTGGTTTTCCTATTGGATTGATAACATTGGTTTCATAACTGAGGGAAATACTTACCTCTGTCGTGCTGTATCATCCTCTCCTCTTCGAGGAAATACCAACGCGAATCACAAGTTGCAGCCGTCCCCGTGTACGATAGCTTGAAGCAGGTATCCTCCACCTCCTTTGCCTTCTGTCCCCTCCATTTGGTTTCTTGGACGCAAAGGATATCAACACCTCTTCTCGCTGTTGCATCAACTAGCCCCCGAAGCTTCCGTGTCATAGACCCTATGTTCCAGCTACCTAAGCGAGTCCTCCTAGGCTCAGATAGCTTCCTTACGCTTAACACTCGTCGAGTCAAATGCGAAGACCTTGCTCATTTTTGCACTACATTCGGGCGCCAATGTAGCACGCCACTAAGGATGTGACGACCCTATCCTTGCTCACTTGCCACCGTATCCATATCAAGATACGGAGCGCGCTACCAAGCGGGTGACAGCCTGAACCTTGTCCGTTTGACACCACACCCGGGTTCCGATGTGGTGCATCGCTGAGAGGGTTATGCTCCAACAAAAATCTTTTGGGTTTCATCTTCATAAGAGTGGCTGAGTTTTTACGTTGGCTCGCCAAGCCTATCACAACCCTCCTCCTTTACCCGGGCTTGGGACGGCTATGTTGAGACAACGTAGGCGGAGTTTTGAGCAAGACCAAAAACAGAAAAAACATGTGGTCATGTAGTGATAATGTAGATTTTGAAAACTTGTGGATAACTTTTTGAAGGGAGACGTGCGTTGCGCGTGCATACTAACTAGTCAATACATATTGATAAAAAAATAGGTATTCTTACTCCGTCATGCTATTTTGTAGAAAACCTCCTGATGTTTCTGACATTAAACCCACAATACATATCAAGTGTTTTTTTAAAATACTCATATCTTTTGAACCGTAACTCCAAATTTAACATATTATATATGGAATTTGATTAGAAAATTATGTAGAATCTAGATACGCTGTTATTTTACCTGTTACAATTAAAAAAATACTATCTAGGCTGCAATGCTAATCAACAATACATTATCCGTCTTTTTTCATACTGGTACTGATTCAGATTGGGGATGAACACCTCAGCAAAATCAGGATTGGACATCAGATTGAAGGTAAATTTGTTAGAGACACCCAATAAATAAGGACATGCATGACAAGAAATAAAAGGACCCAATAAAAATGGGATGTCCGCTATAAAATAAATAAAATAGAAAATGCAGAGGAGATCCGATAAAGATGGGATGTTGCGCTAGTCTCCTATATATAAGAAGAAGAAAAGGAGGACATGCATGAAAAAAAACTAAAAAGGAGGCATGCATAACAAAAAATAAAATAAAAGACAAGTTTGATAAGAAATAAATAGTGATGAAACAGTGACCAATACGTATGACATGTATGGCAAGAAATAGTGATGAAATAGGGGCGCAACTACCTACGTCAACGGGAGACCATAAAAAATGTTCATTTTCATACAAAAAAATCCTCTTTTATGATTAAAAAATCTTGTATCTTTTTAACGACCTTTTTAACTCTTCATGTATTTAACAAATACTCCCTCCGTTCATTTATATAAGGTGTATTTATTTTTTGATAAAATTTCACAATATAAGGTGCATTTCTTCTAATTCCTCATAATCCCTTTTTTATCCCTGTAGAAAAAGGAAAGTATCTCTCTCCCGATTTTCTGTATCTCTCTTTATAGAAAAAGAAGGAAAGTATATCTTTCCTGATTTCCTGTATCTCTTTCTTTCAAAGCCTAATTGATTTACTTGCCAGTTATCAACAAATTTGACAAGGGTAATTTCGTACTAATGTATCTATAATTTGTTGCCTTGGTCACCGTGCCTAAAAAAATACACCTTAGATAAAAGAATGGAGGGAGTAGCTACAAATTCTTAGATTATAAAACATTTTTTGTAAATTAAAAGCATGTGCCATTTTTTTCTCCCGTTGCAACCCACGGGCCTTTTGGCTAGTACTCCCTCCGTCCCGGAAAACACGGCGTGGGTGTAGTTCATTGACAATTTTATAAAAAAGCCCTCGTAGTTTCAAAATCATCGCAAACAAGTCCCTCCACCCCTGTCTTCTTCCTCCGCCGTCGCCCGTGCGTCTCCAGGGGCCGCGGCCGCCAAGCTGCGTGATTGCCGCCCACCAGGAAGTGTTCCGCCTCCGCTGACACGTACCTTTAACGCCGCCGCCGTCGCCAAGTACTTGCTCCGCCACCGCCGCCAAGACCTGCGCCGCCGCGATCCCCTCCCATGGTGATTACCTGCGGGCATCGCCGGAATTTGCCACCACGATCCGGTGGAGCAGGAGCTCCTTCTCATCATCCTCGAGCTCCCGCGAGTCCTCCTCGTGCTCCCGTGAGTCCACCTTGAGCTGCCCCCCGTGCGCCATCGCGATCCAACTACGGGCATCGCCGGAGCCAGCCTCCATGATCCGGTGGACAGCAGCTCGCGCGTGCCCTCCGTGGTCTCCCGCGAGTCCTCATCGAGCTCCCATGCGCAGCCGGCATGCTCCTTCTCTGCCTACGTGCCCGCCGGTGGTGCTAGCCCGTGTTGCTGCATCTTGTTTCTCCCCTGCCGCCGGTGGAGCTAGCCCGTGGTGCTGCTGCTGCTCCTCTTCCCGTGTTGATGCTACCGCTCCTCTGCCTGTGCTGCTGTTGCTGATCCGTGTTGATGCTACCGCTCCTCTGCATGTGCTGCTGTTGTTGCTGTTGACTGCCGCCGTGACTGCTGCTGCTGGTGCTATTTGCCCTTTGAAGAAGTTACTCCATCAGAGTACTGCTAGCTGAAGAAGGTACTCCATCAGATGAAGTGTTTGTTTCCTTTGTGCATGATTCTTTCCAAAATATGGGAAAAAATAACTGAAAAAAGCAAACATGAGCAAAAATATGAGATCACATACAGAAAAATTGCACACTTCCATGTCTTACAGACACCACCATTGGAGCTAATTGAGAAAATCCATAGCCATGGCAGGAGGGGATCAGAGAAGATGATAGGCAACAAAGCAGTTTTTAAAATGCATTCTTGAGTCAATGTCCCTATTCCTGTCAACCGAATCAGTTGAACTGATCTGACACCCACACATCGTCGTGATCCTAATTTGTCTTGTCCACACACAAACACAAATCTCTGCATATGGAAGGAAAACTAATTTTAGGATTCAAGGCACTCTGATTTCCCTTTGGTTAGTTGTTTCTGTTTCATTTCCTTCTGAAACAGCAGTTTCTATCTGTCAGGTTCTAGAACTATCGAGCGAGTAAGGAACAAAGATCACACTGTTTCATTTCTGGAGTATATAGTTTTATGTCTCACGGTCTATTGTTTCTCTCTGAATTCTCTCCTCGCCGAGCTGTGTCTTTTCCTCTAGTATAAGTACATGGGTTTGTTCTGAAGATCATTACATGTTTCAGTTGATAAGTTACTAACAAAGAGACAAACCTCATAAGTTGTATCAGCTTAGGTGGAACACCAGCTTATAAGCACACAGAGGACTCATCTGTACTGCACCCAAGGGCATCTGATAGAAATCCTGAGCAAAAACCATTCCATGGCTGGTTCTAAACACATACTGACATAGATACAGTTTACTTTTTTTAACATATACAGTCAACTCTAGAAATCTAAAAACCATGTGATCCATATAATTTTTTGGCTTATATTTAAGGAACGAATTAAGCTACAAAGGTAGAGTAGCTTCTTTTGAGAAGACTACCTTTTGTTATAAGAGGCAAAGTTTTAGATAATCATTGCATGATCACAACTTGTTATTATTCCCTTCCCACTCTACCTTGTGGGATGAACATCATGAGGATTTTTCTGTGCATTGTGCACTGATTGGCATCAGAAGAATGTACTAGGAGTAGCTGTGAAATTGTGAAGCCTTTTTTTAAATGAGAATGTGGATCTTGTTAAGCCAGGCAGAACAAGATGATTCAGTGGCATTAGCACTTTAGCAGAGCACATCACAGTTCAGAGACAGAGAAGGAAAAACCTGCTCCAAAGTAGCAGAAATAAGACAAATTCATTCATGGCAGTAAAAAAGAGGTTAGGAGCAGAATCATGAGATGATGAGTAAGTAAGTTGAGTAGTTATATATGGCACTTGCTAGAGGAACTGCTACTAGCTTTGGGACCTCTATCAGTACTAGAGGAACAAACAAGAGAATGGCTGTAGAAACTACTGTAAGTAGAGTAAAATTCAGTTAAAACTACTGTAAATAGAGTAACTTCAGTTAAAACTACTGTAAGTAGAGTAAAATTCAGCAAAACTACTCTAACTAGAGTAAAATTTAGTAAACTGGATTAGTTTTACATAAAGTTAAGCAAAATTAGTCATAAAAAATGAAGTTGATAAACTAATGATATAAACTTCAAAATTAGTCATGATGGATTGGAATTCTTTCTGAAATGACAGGAGTTGGAAGTTTCATAAGAAATGAAATGGTGTTACAAAGGAGCAGCTTCATTTCTTAGTCATAACATCTCTTAGTCAGTAGTTCACATTTTTGTAATGGTCGCAAGGCTCCTGTCATTCTACTCATTTTTTGTGTGTATATCCTTGTTATGGTACCATGATGTACTCATCTTTTGTCATTGATAGCAGGAGTATGGATTTGAACATGATGCCTCAAGAGGAAGACGATGAAGGTATTAATTTGAATTTGATGCCTCAAGAGGAGGAATCTCAAGTGGCAGCGAATGTAGTTATGGATTTGAACTCGATGCCTCAAGAGGAAGACGATGAAGATATGAATTGGATGCCTCAAGAAGATGAAGAGAAAGAGGATGAAGCTCAAGAGGAAGAGGATGAAGTTATGAATTGGATACTTCAAGAGAAGAGAAGAGAATTGTCAGATAAGGAGAGGCATGGTGTTTACTTTGCCTTGCTGGTAATCGAGCTCAGAGATGGGTCTGTTCAACCAGACGACAAGCTGCTAGTCTCAAACCTGTTGGACATAAGTGTACGATCTGTTGAAAGAATCTAGGAAGACGCTAAAAAGCAAATTGCCGATGGCAAAGAAGTAGATGTCTCAAGCAGGAAGCCAGGAAGATCTGGCCGAAAGAGAAAGGAGCTGGATCTAGAGAGGACCTCAACAATCCCACCGAATAAAAGAAGAACAATTCGATCTCTGGCACGGTCTCTAGGTGTGGCCCGATCAACCCTACATAAGAGGTTCCAATTGAATGAGCTCAACCGCATCACAAGCACCGTGAAGCCTCATCTCAAGCTAGAGAACAAGCTTGCGAGATTGAAATTTTGTATGTCAATGGTCGATGACAATTCGATCTCAACTTCTCGGGCTATGTTTAAACCAATGACGAATATGGTTCACATCGATGAAAAGTGGTTTGACATGACGAGAGTGAAGAATAGTTACTATATACTTCCAGGAGAACCTGAACCGAAGTGCACCGTGTCAAACACTCACAACATTGGGAACGTAATGTTCCTAACAGCTGTTGCCAGGCTTCGATATAACAATGAGGGGGAGCTAACATTCGACGGGAAGATCGGCATTTGGGCATTCGTCGAAGAGACTGAGGCGAAGCAGACAAGTCAAAACAGAACAAAAGGAACAAAAGAGTTGACATCAGTGAAAGTAACTAGGCCTATGTGCAGAGATTATCTAATCAATAAGATTATCCTGGCAATTCAGGATAAGTGGCCTGACGATGATGAGGGAGCAGCAATATTTATCCAACAGGATAATGCAAAGCCTCATGTCCTTCTCAATGATGTAGCTTTTCGAGAAGCTGTGGAATAAACTGATCTTGACATCCGATTGCTACAACAGCCCCCAAATAGCCATGAGTTAAATTGTTTGGACCTCTGCTTCCATAACTCTCTCCAGTCTCTAACCGACTGCAGGTCACCTACAAACATCCAGGAACTGGTACAGGGTGTGGAAGAGGAATTCGAGAACTACGATCCCGACAAGTTGCACAGAAGCTTTATCACATTAGAAGCAGTTATGTTTGAAGTTATGAAAGACAAAGGAGGAAATCAATATAAGTTGCCCCACTTGCACAAGGATCGCTTTCAGAATGCTGGACTGGAAATAACCGGTGTATATTGCCACAGTCAGGTAGTTGTTGATACTAGGGCCACTATAGAAGAAATGGAAATTGCAATAGGAAAAGAAAATGAAAGGAAAGAATTGGCTAGAGAAGGGAAAAGAAAGAAAAGTAAAGGGAAGGGAAGGGAAGAAGTGGCCAGAGAAAGAATGTAGTCAAGAGGGGACAAAGAGGCCCTTATGTCATGTAGTCAGGTGCTCCTTGTGTATGTCTTGTGTAATCTTGTGTCAAGAGGGGACAAAGATGCCCTTATGTCATGCCCCTGTGTATGCCTTGTCTAATCCTTGTATATCAACTCCTTGTTGGAATTTATTGAAATTATCTGGATTATTTGGATTAATTGAATTATCTGGGTTATTTGAATTAATTTGGGTTATTTTGATTTATTTGAATTGATTTGGATTAATTTTAGTTATTTGAATTAATTTGGGTTAGTGGACTGAAATTTTTGCTTGAGAACTACAACAACTAATGAGAGGTCCATTTAGCATGGAACAAATAAAAGGACAGTGGATGACAAGAATCTAGCATATCACATGGGATGGATCAGCTAAAATAAGAAAGACCATCTCAAGAATAGTCACAAGGAGTACTACTGTATATTCTAATTTACTGAAATTATTGGCATAACAAAAACAGATATGCAGTGGACATGTTTGGTACAATAAATAAATATGCAGTCATAACATGGATAGATTAGATAATGAGAGGGGTAGCACTGGATTAATCCATCTCAAGGTCCTGGCTAATTAGCTATCAGTATATACTGGTGAGTCCTTTTATACATTTACAAACGTGGGCTCTGTTCTAAGAATTTCAATTCAGCTTTAGTAGTGATGGGACGACAAATGCACCAAGCACGAGGATTTTATCACACATACCTTGTTCTTTAGGCGCTATTTCTCATTGGAGTACTTGTCTTTGTGAAAGCCCATGATATTGGAGTAGGACGATCTGATTTTCAAAGGACCTGCATGGGTGGCGACAAGATAACCATGAAAAATAAAATTGCTGACAGTTGCGCACAAGCAAGCAATTGAAGAAGAATCTGAAGAAAACGGCAACACTTGGCAGTTGACAGATACTCTTATTAGGATGATGAAAATTGTATGAGACTCATAACTCGTGCTGCTATCAACTAATGGAAAATTTAGATGCTTTGAGACAGAGCAAGCTGCACAAGGCAAGAGAGATGATCCATGACCTTGAGTTGCTGCTGCTCCATGGCTCCATTATTGTCGTTTCATGTCAGTATATGCTTTAGCCTTGGTAGATTGTTTTTAGCCTTGAGTTAACTGAATTTACCAAGTGTTAAATGTGTTACCTGAATTTAAAAGGAGCAAATGTGTTAACTGAATTTACCAAGTGAAAACTGAATATTGTGCTATAGTCACTGATCAAAATTTAGTGGAAACATAATTGATAATCAACATACAGAATGCAGAACATACGGTTTATTTTTAGTTTCAAAATGAAAAATACACTTCTTCAATACTCCAATTTTACAAACTGAAAATTCCACAAAAATGCACACCTGCGTGTGTCCCAAAATGCCCTACATTTTGAAGCAGTTCGTAGAGTACACTGAATCCCACCTGCGTGTGTCCCAAAATGGAGTAAATGTTTCAAAATTCCACAAAAATTGCCCAAAATGGAATGATTCACATGTGAGTACAGTACTAAAATTTTCAGTTTTGACATTTTGGGGATTCAGGCAAGCATCCTCACCTTCGCTCTGTAGTAGTGGATGAGGTTGACGGCCAGGTGAGGCAGCCATACGGCGAGGAGGGGGTCGACGAAGGGCAGTGCCAGCTCCGGCTCGCCACCCTCGGGGAAGGACGGCTCCGTCGGACGGAGCGCCGTTGGTGGAAGGCACCGTCTGCGGATTGGAGAAGGGGCACCCGTGCTTCCCAGTGCTCAGGTCGACGGCGTCCATGGAGGGGCGAGCTTCATGGTCGAAGGAGAGGAGGTGATTCACGACGAGCGCAGGCGCAAGGAGAGCGAGGACTGCAGACAGTGGTCTCCAAAATTGAACCTTCGCGGGCGGCGGGCGTAGCGGAACAAGGCGCCGGCGTAGGGGAACGAGGCGGCGGTCGGAGGGGAGGAGAACATGGCGCCGGTGTGGGGAGGCGGGAGGGAAGCAAGGCGGAGGCGGCGTGGGGCGGCGGGGGCGGGGCGACCAAATCGGCCGGCGTCAGAGAAGACTGAGGAAGGACGAGGACCGCGGGTTTGGTCGGGAGAACGACAAGGACTAAACTGAAAAAATGACCTCGCGACATGTTTTTTGGGACGGAGGGAGTATAAAATAAAACCTATTTGGAAAAGAAAAACTAAACGGTACGCATAACAGGGCAGATCCTATATGACGCCTGCGTGCGTCCGTTCGTCGCTGCTTCACTGAAGCGAAGCCAGCGAACGAGGCGCACGGGCCGGCCCACTTCGAGCGAGACTTGGTTTTGGGAACCTTCTTTTTTTTTAGGGAAACTTTTGGGAACCTTCTAGTAGGTTCCCTGAACCATTTTTTTTTGAGTTTTTCCGTTTTTCCCTGTTTCTATTTTTACCTTTTGTTTCCTTTTTCTGTTTTTGTTTCTTTTTTTACCTTTTGTTTCCTTTTTCTGTTTCTGTTTCTTTTCTTTCATTTTATCCTTTTTCGTTTTACTTTTATAGTTTGTTTTAAGAAAATTGTTTGAATTTCAAAGTTTGTTCATGATTTAAAAAATTGTTCATGGATTTAAAATGTTGTTCACTTTTTAAAAATTGGTTCACAATTTTAAAATTGTTCAACGTATATAAAAAATGTTCAATGTGTATTTAATATTTGTTCAATACATATAGCAAAATTGTTCAATGTGTAGTTAAAAATAGTTGAACGTATATTACAAAAATGTTCAATGTGTATTTAAAATTTGTGCATCACAAAAATTTACACTGTATAGTTAAAAATAGTTTTGCGTATTTTCACAAAAAAATCAATGTATATTTTAAGCGTATATCGCAAAATGTTCAATCAAGTTTTAAAATTTTGTTCGAGGAAACGATATTCATTTCTTCAAGGAATGATTAAAAGACAAATCTACCGCTGTACATAATACCTACTGTTGAGCGCTGCAGTCAAACGCATGGTCAGTCGCTAGTGCAGTGGCTAGTAAGTCTGCTGCGTATCGATCTGTCGCGGGTTCGAAACCGGGAACGCTGCCTTTTTTTCGTGGCATTTCTCTTTTAGGTTCGCTTGTGGGAATGGGCCGGCCCGTTTGGCGCGAATCCTTTAGCGAAAGCTACTCGTTTTGACGCACGCGAGCGTCAACTAGGAGCACTCGTATAGGAGGTCCCCTCGCATAACAGCACTCCAACAAGTTGAAAGAACTGGGCTTAAGAAGCGTTTCACACGGGCTGTATCGGCCTGCGCAATTAGCCCACACTACATGAAAGAGGCCAGATATCTAGCGTTCCACCACCGCACACGTATAAATGAGCGACCAAAACCCTAGTCCATTCTTCCCCACCGCCGCCTTGCCCCCTCTCGCCGAATTGCCGCTCCGCGTCCACCGAAGGATCACCAATGGCTCCGACGTCGAAGATGGCGCTCGGCATAAAGCGGGCGTCGAGATCGCACACCTACCACCGCCGCGGGCTTTGGGCCATCAAGGCCAAGCACGGCGGCGCCTTCCCCAAGGCCGAGAAGCCGGCCGCCGTCGCCGAGCCCAAGTTCTATCCCGCTGATGATGTCAAGCCACGCACCGTCAGCACACGCAAGCCCCATCCCACCAAGCTCAGGTCCGTCCCTCCCCGGTTCCCCGGCAACTCCGCGCGCTTGGCTTCTTCCTCTCCCGATCCCGTGCGGAGTTTTACAGCGAGATCGATTCGGTTGTTGCAGATCGACCATCACACCGGGCACGGTGCTGATCCTGCTCGCGGGGAGGTACATGGGAAAGCGCGTGCTGTTCCTCAAGCAGCTCAAGTCCGGCCTTCTCCTCATCACTGGTAAGCCTCGTTGCTTCGTGTGCTATGCTAACGTGACGGGTCGGAGGGCGTCGTTTTTTTATGTGGCATTTTGGTAGGTCTGTTGCTTTACCCATGGAGAGCTGCTGATTGCGAGCACATTTTTAGGTTGTATATAGCTATTTGAGAAAGGTTGTTACATTGTTGAATCCTTCTATGTTTTTTCTGGCTTGTTTAGTGGTGTACCTCTAGCACCTTGGTTAAGTTTTTGTATGAATGTGAGATTGAATAGTAGCTCAATGGTTTATTGTGTTAACCATTCATAATTCTTCAGTGTGTTTAGTAATGTGATTTTGAAATTGCACTAAGAACATTGCTTGCGTTACATAATTTAGTGTTTTGTAAATGCTCTTGAATTTCGGTACTTGTGGACTGGTTTTTTATTTTAGTTAGCACTTGATCCTGTCTCATTGGTATCCCGGGATTCAGAGTTTTACGTAAATTCCCTCTGCTGTTGTCCCGCTCCTATTTTTTGTTATCAGTCCCACTTCTATTTGTCATGTGAGATGACTTATTTTGGAACTTAGATTCATGATTCAGATGACTTATTTTGGATCTTAGATTCATGATTCAGAGTGGGAGTTGTTTGCTGATAATTGGCCTACTGTTTTTTACATTAATCTGTACTCTCAAGCACTGCACTTTCCCCCAAATGAGTCATAATTTGTAATGTCTAGTCTTAAATTTTGCTAATCTTTAGGACCTTTCAAGATCAATGGCGTGCCAATCCGCAGAGTGAGCCAGGCTTACGTCATTGCCACATCCACAAAGGTCGACATCTCTAAGGTTAATGTGCAGAAGTTTGATGACAAGTACTTTGCTAGGGAGAAGAAGACTAGGGCAAAGAAGACTGAGGGCGAGCTATTTGAGTCGGAGAAGGAGGTACATTCGTGCATTATTATCCTTTTAGATGCCCTTTACCCGTCTTGTTCCAGTACCTCATTTTATATCTTCTCTGTTACTCTGCAGGCAACCAAGAATTTGCCCGACTTCAAGAAGGATGATCAGAAGGCCATTGATGCCGAGTTGATGAAGGCTATCGATGCTGTCCCAGACCTTAAAAATTATCTTGGTGCCCGGTTCTCCCTCAGGGATGGTGACAAGCCGCATGAGATGACCTTCTAAGTTACCTGGTACAAGTTTCAAGATCTGTGGAAGTCTTTTTTGTCTAGTGTGTGTGCTGGTTCTGTACTTCTGATTTCTTTTGCCCGGTTGGTGAATCTTTGATTTCCACTGAAGTCTGCCTGTCAAATATTTTGAGAAGATTACTAGAAGTACCATACCCTTTATTGGCCCGTTGCGACATTTTCTTGATCCGTCATTGTATTATTCAGGCTGCAATTCTGAGTAAATGTTTTATCTTCTGATCATTGTGCATGACGCCATTTTCTTGATCCGTCGTCATATTATTCAGGCTGCAATTCGAGTAAATGTTTTATCTTCTTATTATTGTGCATGACGCCATTTTCTTGATCCGTTGTCGTATTCTTCAGGCTGCTATCCGAGTAAATGTTTTATCTTCTGATCATTGTGCATGACGCCATGTCGAGTATGTATTTGCAAGTAGGTTAACAGTATACGGTGGTCCTTATTTGCAGAGCTTGGACAGTATTATGATTTCGTTATTACGTGTCATTAGTCTGCAACAATCCGTTCCCCTAAAAGTTCTCCAGCAGATCTTGTAAACGTGAGTAATTTCTGGTTTAGGGAAAGTTGGGCCAAAAAAGAGGTCCAACAGATCTCGTAACTTATTCTGGCAGAGTGCGTACAATCTGCGCAACTTATCAGCAAAATGTCCAAGATGATACTCCCTCAGATGTGAAATATGTTTTATTGTTGTTCAATCTTAGAGATCATAGCTAGAAAAGCAAGTTGGAGGAAGTAAAAAACAAGAGAACTTAAGGTGGTCTGAGGTCAATTGACAAGCGCAAAGTGGCAATCAAGCAGCACAAGGCGGCAATCGAAGAAGAGAAGCCGAGTAGGAATGATGTGACGGTGGCCCGATCTTTTGATTAGAGTGGGGATAACTATCGATTCTTTGATGGTTATTGACCTTGTCGTAGGCACGATCATCTTGAACAACGAGGTTCGTGTTCCTGGAAGCAACCGAAGAACCGGCAATAATGAAAAATTGAGCACATAAAATAGATGAAAAGTTGTAGTTATACTATGGATCTGACAAGGTGGTAGTCCTACACGGTAGATGCGAATTGTAATGATGGCTAGATAATATAATAAAACCTAAATCTAACCCTAACAACGAGCTAACTATTTATTAGTGGAGATGGCCGCCGACGTAGACTCATGATGCAATCATGGCTGCCGTGGAACATGCCCGTACGGAGACCTCCTTCACAACACTGCCTAGCCGAATTGATTTATCGGCCTAATGTTTGTTGCATCCCACGTACATGGCTGATTGGTCTTGCATCTTCCAACTCTAAGTGAGCCTCTCCCATTAAGCATGTACCCCTTCGTTTTTGATGATTTTATTTTTCAAGTATGCGTGCACACATTTTTCGTATCTCCATCTCGCATCTTTACACGTGGCTTGTACAACTCTCTATTAACTTTGCACAAAATAAAACATTGCATCGTATTTCTATTTGGATAAACAAACTAACAATTCATATAATTATTAATAGAAGCCATCTGTTATTGTACATGTGGACAATCATGTGGACAATATGGTTGCTCGTATCTGTATAGGCCATGTCCACATCATCCCCCTTTCTTAAAAACAAAGCCGTCCTTGGCGTGGCTTGATCTGAAACATGACTAATATAACAGAAAGGTGTACGTGCTGTATATGTATATGTCATCCATTTTAACTGTCCAAGAATTTTGCACGAGTGACACATTCATACATGAGTAATTGATATGTCCTGTGAAATCTAATGCTACAAAATTATCACAAGAAACAATTCAACAAAAAACATTGCAACTCAGTTTGCACATATAAGTGAAGCTCGTATTCATATCATATAAACTGCAGTGCCTATTATTAAGTCATCCCAACATAGGTAGATAATTATTAGGCATATCCAAATTAGCATGTCTATATAAGCAGTCATGCAAGATGCTATTCGACATGTAATCAACGATGATGTTGGAGGTCCTATTGAAATGATCAAGCATTGACTTATTAATAATTTCTTTCAAGCTAGCAACATCATCACATGTGATGCAAATTCTATGCACCACAAATTCATTATCTATGCATTCCTCACCAATCAAGTTAAAAGTAAGATTAAGTGCATCAACACTTTTCATGGAACTCAAACATGTAATTTCAACTATGTTATTTCTCTCATGTGACGAAGCCATAGGTGGATCAATCAAAACAGAATACAAAGAATTAGCATGAGAAATTCGAGCTAATACTTCATCATGTTTAACCAATTGTATGTGATCCAACCAGATTTAGTTAGTAAGTCACATGGTTCATTATCAATGGCCTTTAATTTATTGGGTGCACTCAAATGAATGGAGGAGTCAATTTTAGTAGTTGATGCACGCAAAACAATAGGTGTGTCATTTGTTTGATCACACAAGTTATCCAATGTAGCAACACAATTATCCATCATAAACTGCGTGATCAAAACAGATGGCATTTCATTCAACTCAACACATGAAGCTTTTAATTTAGCATGACATGGAACAATCTCATGTGGAAGTGTAGATGCAATACCTTTCTTATTACCTTCGATGGCTAACTCAGAAGATGTAGGTATTGTCAGTGGCATCATGCCACAAGCTGGGAGTGTTGTGGCTTTCGATGCATTGGGTCCAACAACCATATCATTTTTTGCATGAGAAGAAGTAACTGAAACAAAACTTCCCGTAGGGTACTGCACCTTGTGTTTCTTTATCGCACACATGTGTCTATTAATATTTTGTTCAACTTTACAAGCAAGACAGAACAACCCATTGATTGAATCATATTCTTTATGCGCAAGTATATCATAAATATCACGGTTTAATCCCCTCAAGAATCTATTCATGGTAGCTTGTTCACATTCTTCTATGCCACAACGAAACAAAGCAATACACAAATTATGATAATATTCTTCAACGGTGTCATTGCCTTGTGCTAAATGTTGCAATTTTCTAAGCAAATCACTAGCATGGTATGAAGGAACAAATCGGTTTCGCATGACAAGTTTGAAAGCTTTCCAAGTAGTAGGTCTATTATAAATATTTTCTTTGCAATAATTTCTCCACCAAACTGAAGCAAAAAAGACAAAATATTGAGTGACATCATTTATTTTCTTCTGCTCAGAAAAATCATGGCTACCAAATATTTCTTCTACCTCAGTTTCCCAATCAATATATGAATCGGTGTCACATTTACCCTCAAAATTTGGAAAAAGAGGTAACATGATGATGTGTGTTTCTACCATGATGTACATCTTGTGACGGTCGTCGTACCGTTTGTTGCAGGAAAGAGTGATTTGTATCAACATATGGCAAGTCATCTCCCACAATAGACACAACCCAACTATTGATCACTCTAGAATCTGCCATGGTTAGTAACAAACAGAACAAGATCACAAGTATATTGTTCCTATAATACTACTCGGAGGTGGTGGAAATGTTGCTCAACTCTCTAGAAATGACCAAGCTCTTACCCGTTCTTACCGCGCCGCAGTGGTTGTCGGCCATTGGCGATGTCAAAAGTTATCGAAAGGTTGATATAGCGATTACCAAGTGGCCGAACAAAGTGCAGTATAGGAAGTGGAGCTTGGTGATGATTTCCTCAACTCACAATATCAGTGGCACAATTAAGTAAAAAGTAATGCAAGTTGAACAATTGCTCAAACTCCTAACTAATGCTGGTAGTCGACTAGTAAGAGATAAAACAATCTAAGCCCAGATACTGAAACAAATGAGTGAAACCGGGTGAAGAAAGGTATGTGATAATCGAAGTAGCGAGGGACACACACATATATAACAAGGCTCCAACAGATACAAATGATATGATGTGGTGGTTGGAGCAACAAGATAATGTCCAGAGTATCAATAAGAGATTAGTCTCAACGGATGTAAGCAACCTTGTTTTTTTAAAAAAAAAATCTATTTTTTTGCTCTTTTTTGTGCTCTCCCCCCCTCTTTTTAGGTCGGCTGCTAGCAAAATCATGGACAGAATTAAAGTCACAAGAGAGAGAGAGAGAGATGCAAAGCTATTGAACAAGTGCTACTGGAGCTAGCTAGAAGTGCATTGGAGTTGAGATTAGCCAGTAGTACTACTAGTGCACAATGCACATGAACAACTGAAGGAGATTTGTGTGCGTGGTACGTGTGGAGTCAGACAACCAACACGAGATGCCTACTGGCTGGCGTGTTAGCCTATGGTGATGCGACACGGGGCAGCAGACACAATGTGATTGATTGTCTGTCCGCTCGCGAAACGAAAAGCCTGTATGGATGGTCGATGTACCTACAGGAATTTGCAATGGGAATCAGTGCCTGGTAATAACTATAGCAAAGGAAAATACAAACTTCCCGAGTCAACAGAAATTGGAATCCACCAATCGCTATATGCCTTTTATTTTGCGGACCGCGAACTAGCGCTGCGATAGAGAATATGAGGGTGGACAAAAACAGATTGATCTAGTAGACAATTTTCTCCCCGAACTAATCTAAACCGGCACTAATTCTAGGATGAATGCAACCAAAAATTCAACTATGCAAATACTAGATGCAAAAATTGCTAAAGGCTAAAAAGATAGGTGCAACGGATTAACTAATCTATTTTTTTGGCTTTTTCGTGGGTTTATAGGACATACAAATAAACTAATCTAATAAAACTGTAAATCTCTCACCGATGAACCCGAAAACTGATACCACTTGATGTGACGGCAGCCCGATCTTTCGATGAGAGTGGAGATAACTATCAATTTGGTGGATTTTGAAAACCAATCTCCGATGGTTATTGACCTTGTCATAGGCACGATCAATCTGAAAAACGAGGTTCGTGTTCCTACAAGCAACCGAAGAACTGGCAAGAACAAAGGTGAATTACAATCTGAAATTGCAGATGAAAAATTGAGCACACAAAATAGATGAAAAGTTGGGGTTCCATTGTGATCTAACAAGGCGGTAGTCCTACACGTCTCGCAGATGCGAATTGTGTCGATGGCTAGACAATACAATAAAACCCAAATCTAACCCTAACAATGAGCTAACTATTTATTAGTGGAGATGGCCGCTGACGTAGACTCATGATGCAATCGTGGCTGCCGTGGAACATGCAGGAGCCAACCCGTACGGAGACCTTCACAGCACTGCCTAGCCGAATTGATTTATTGGCACAATGTTGCACCCCACGTACATGGCTGATTGGTCTTGTGGTCTTGTGCACTTGGACTTGGGGACGTTGCATGCATGATGCATGGTCTGGCAGGGATTACATGCAATGAGTGATACTTCTGCTGAGTTTAACGTGCATGCATCTCCATCTTCCAACTCTAAGTGAGCCTCTCTCATTAAGCATGTATCCCTTTGTTTCTGATAATTTTATTTTTCAAGTACGCGTGCACTTTTTTCCGTATCTCCATCTTGCATCTTTACACGTGGCTTGTACAACTCTTTATTAACTCTGCACAAAATGAAACATTGCGTCGTATTTCTATTTGGATAAACAAAATAACAATTCATATAATAATTAATGGAAACCACCCGATTCTTGTACATGTGGACAATATGGTTGCAAGTATCTGTACATGCCATGTCCACATCATTTCAATACTAGGAAAAGCCTCATATGTAGAGGCTTAACATGCACTAATATCTCCTTTTTATTGATCTGGTATTGAAACTAAAAGGAGTATCCCTGATGCAGAGCATCCCACTGTCATCCTCATGGACCATCCTACATCTCCCAGGACACCATTTGGACCAATGACAAGAGCTCGTGCAAAAGCTATCAAAAACGAGGTTAACTCTCTCCTTGTTGAACTCCCCTTTGACCCACTTGAGACATGGTTACTACCTCAAACGGAGATGCTTTGTGTGCTTAGGTACCAAGGAAGCAACCAAGGAGAAGTTACGGTGCAAGTTGGACATCAAGAGCATGAAGAGAACCTGCCCAGCCCAAAAATCCCGATACAACCGCCCATGTACCGCCCAACTACCGCCCGGGCGGTACAACCGCTCGACTACCGCCCAACCACCGAACCAACTTCTGTGATCAAGCAGTGCAAGGCCGGTACAACACTGGTTTCTCCCCGTAACAGCAAAAAGACCGGTACAACCGCTCCGATCATTGGTACAACCGCTACTCCCTTCTGCGAACACCTCCAGGAACCAGCACCTGAGCTCCCAGCGATACAACCGCCCCCACCCTCCATGACCAGTACTACCGCCCTGCCTACGCGCAGTGAAAGGGGTTTCGCCCCATGTATCCCCCACTTACCCCTTGGACTATATATACTTATCCCCTAGCTCCGTATTAGGGTTAGCAATGGTTTAGCTCATTTGTGAGATAGAGCTTTGCTCATCCATCCGGATCTACTCCATCGAGAGAGACCGCGGCCTCTACGGAGAAGATCCATCATTGATTCAAGACCCCTCATGGGAAGACCCTCAAGACCTCCTCACGGAGAAGAACTTGCTACTTGTATCGTCCCTTGTTTATCATGGATCGTGTATCTCTTTGTGTTTCGAGGATCTAGCACATGTGTAATCGAATCTTGTTGGTTTGAGTGATTTCTCTCGTCGTGTTTTCCCTCATGTTCTTCGTGTTCTTGGTAGGATCCACTCCAATCGTGAAAGATTGGACATCTAGGGTTCCACCCTACATCATCTTGGATCAGAGCAAGGTTGATCATGAATTTGAAGCCCCTACCCCCTTGTTTTCTAGCCTAGTTTTGTTGTGTTCTTCCCCACATTCGAAAATCCCCACCAAAAATAGCCCCAATTTTTTTTTTGTGATTTGTTGGTTTGATGAAGTTTTGTTGGATTTGATCCGTGGATTTGCTGTGTTGGAAGTGGATCTACCTTCCCCGTAAGTTTCCCCACCTTCCATCCACGAAATCTTCACAGTTTTGCCCCCGAAATCATCCATTTCCACCCCAAAGTCCACCCAATATCCATATCTAATTTTTTTCCCGACAATAGCAGTACAACCGGCAACCGAGGCGATACAACTGCCCCCCATCACCTAATACTTCTGCCAGCCCAAAACGGGAACCCCAGGACGCTCCAGGAGCGGTACAACCGCCCACCCAAGCTGTACAACCGCCCCTCCCAGTTTCAGCCTCGGCTGATTGACAATTTTGACCATAACTAATTCCTACGGACTTGGATTTTGACGTTCTTTAGCTTGTTTTGAAGCTATTCACATCACACATACCACCAAAATACTTCCAAAATCATTTAACTCCATCAAAGTTTTGGAACTTTGGCATCTTTGCCTAGGGCCTTCACCACATCATCCGCTATACCACCACCAACTTCCACAACTTAACCCATTTTGTTTCCCATAGCATTTGTGGTTGTTTGAGTTGTGATTTGAGTCTCCTAAGGTGTTTCGGCTACTTAGGGACAGTTGCTTCTTCATCAACCACCACCACCGCATTCCACTACCACCATTTGACTTTGGTTTTGAGAAATTTGAGTTGTGGTTCATCATTTCCTAGGGTGTTTAGGCTAACTAGGAACGGTTCGACATCGACATCACCACCGCTCATATTTGCCACAGACTCGTCATCAACAACGACCATTTCACCGTCATCCATCCTTGCTTACAAATGGGTAATCCTCGACTGTAACTTCCATGACATCTTTGTCTACTCCTTGCCATTGCATTGATAACCCCATAGACCATTTTGCGTACCTTACCTATCGAGACTAGCCATTTGAGTATTGTTGCCGGCAACGTTACTTGTGCACATTAGTGATCATTGCTCCCATTGCATACACACCACATCATCTTGGTGTCCATATCTTGGTATCATCTTTTGTGTTACAAGGTTGTCATCGCATATACACAATTGCTATCTTGGTTCGTGAAGTTTTGCGTAAGAGGCCAAAGAAAGAGCTCAAAAGAGAAAGAACCAAACAAGCTTTTAAGCAAAAAGGAAAAGATAAGCAAAGAGCTTTTATGCAAGAACCATAGCATCATACAACAACAAGATTGTCATACTCGGTCATCTTGGATCATATCATAGGAACACCTTACACATAGCATACTTGGGATAGAAGTCATTGCACTTTGCTAAGTAGGTTGTGCACAAGTCTCGTATCCGCCTATTGTGCAATCATGCTAGCGTCTCTCTAGAGTTGTGCAACAAGAGCATTTTCCGTGGATTCCACATTTTCTGCTCATTTTTGGTTTACACAACCCCACTTATCTATTTGCGTGTGTGTTTCTGTGTACCAATACTCGCTTGGTCTACTTGTTACATTTGCGAATTTTCGAATCTTTTTCAACATCATTGAGTCTCACTAACAATTGCATAAACTTTGTGCCACCATCCTAACCGAGCTCCACCATAAGCTTTTGCTTGTGTAGATGTGAGAATCGACAAGAATTGGTACCAATTGTGCTATTTCCTTGTTACACATTTGAGTGATCATTGATCCATCTTCAACATCAGTCAAGGTACATTTGGTATACATTCTTCTCTTTCTCCCACTCACATATTTGCTTGGAATGATGGATAGGCCAAGTTCTTCTATGAACCCACTCTTCATCAAGCAAGACGATGACATGACCTCCTACGCCACAAAGAGCCACCTCTTCGGTGCACAACGAGCTTTGCATCAAGAACAACAAGCAATGAGCGACCGCATCGACAATCTCGCGATCGACTTGCGACTCTCCAAGCAACATACAAGAGACTACTTCGACAACAAGCTCGACAAACACAAACAAGAGAACGATGCAAGAATGGACGAGATTCATGCCTTGTTGGTCAACCGCTCTTCTACCACTTCGTCCTACTCAAGACGGAGCCGCTCGAGTCGACACTCTGACGACACCCTCTCGGGCTCAAGTACACCGACACCAAACACTCTTCGACGAGCCACGCGACAAGACCATCAAGCAAACCGCAATCCTCTACACGGAACTGATCCTCAAGAGCAACTTCTTGTGCAAGAACATCGACATCGTCAAAATCAAGCTACCTTTGCGCAAGCACAAGAAAGGCAATGCCAACGCCAACAAGAGGAAGAGCGAGCGCGCCAACACCAAGACGACCAAGATGCCGAGGCTCAACGTCTTCAACAACAACGACATGAAGCACAAGCACTTGAGGTGCAACGTGCCCTCCAAGACACAAGTCACGCCATCGCCGCCCGCAACGGTCAAACGTGCGAGCAACTAGAAGCACTTAGCGAAGAATTCCAAGAGAGGAACTATCAAGCACGATTGCATCGACAAGTTCCACAAGCTCCTCTACAAGTCCCACAAGCTCGATAAGAACATCAAGTTCGTCAAGAGCAACAAGACAATGGGAATCCTCCACGACAAGAGAAACATGAGGTTGACAACCCTCCATGTCAAGGGTGTCATCATCCCCGACCCCAACACAATGAAGAGCAACGCTACGACAAGCTCAAGTTCACCATGCCCAAGTTCATCGTAAGCAATGATCCCTAAGAATACCTATCATGGGCATTGAAGGTCAACAAGATCTTTTGTTTGCACAACTATGAGGAAGATAAGAAGATCGCCATGGCATCCCTTGAGTTCCAAGACTATGTACTCATATGGTGGGAGCAAATCATCGAGCGCCAAGAAGCAAGAGGTGAACCACCAATCAACACATGGGATTAAATGAAGGATGTCATGAGAGCACGCTTTGTGCCAACATACTACAACCGCAACCTCTTCAAGAAACTCCAACTCCTCAAGCAAGGAACAAAGATCGTTGAAGAATACTACAAAGAAATGGAGATTGCCATGATACGAGGCAATGTCACGGAAGATGATGAGCAAACAATGGCACGTTTCTTGAACAGACTCAATCATCCTATCAAGAAGATCGCCGACTTCCAACCTTACTCAAACCTCATCAAGCTAGTGCATCAACCTACCAAGGCGGAATAACAAGTGCAAGATGACTTCAAGTACGCCAAGTACTCTTACAAGAGCTATGGCTTCTCCAATAACCAAGCTTCAATGTCTCCTACCTCGACAAAAGCTTCACCAAGCAATGGCGACAAGTCAAATTACAAGAAGACTTCGACAACTTCAAGTCGTCCTCCTACTACAAGAAACTTCAAGACGAGAGCTTCATCATCTACTCCAACCGCAGAGACCATCAAGACAAGTTCAATCAAGTGTTTCACATGCGGCGGCCGAGGCCACAAGTCCTTCGAGTTCACCAACAAACGCACCATGATCCTCAACAACGACAGAACTTATGACTCCATGAGTGAAGAGGAAATGGAAGCCCTTGAGAAAGTGGCCATGCACCACAAAGTGAACAAAGATGAAGATGATCAAGTCTTTTGTGACGAATATTGGAGCTCCGCTCTTGTTGTCTCCAAGGTTTTGACTCTTCAACATCAACAAGACAAAGACCAAAGATGCCATATCTTCCACACCAAGGCGGTATCAATGGAAGGTCCGTGAAGGTCATCATCGATGGAGGGAGTTGCCATAACTTGGCGAGTGAAGAGCTATGTTTCAAGCTCCAATTGGTCAAGATGAAGCACCCACACCCATACAAGGTCCAATGGCTAAGCGACTCTGGCACTATCCAAGTCGAGCATATGGTGCAAGTTTCCTTCAAGATAGGAGCATATGAAGACACATTGGAATGTGATATCATTCCAATGTCCGTTTGCCACCTCCTTCTCGGACAACCATGGAAATTTAACTAAGGCGTCATCCACAATGGGCGAACGAATCACTATAGCTTCGAGATGAAGGGAAAGGAGTACGTGCTACGACCTATGTCTCCAAGTCAAGTGATCGCCGACAAGCAAGCCACCCATCATGGAGAGAATAGTGAGTGAGCGAACCACCAAAAAGAGAGTGAGCACCACAAGCCAAAATCGAGTGCCTCCATGATGAGCGATAAGAAAAACTTAGTCCTATTTGCTACCAAACGTGATATGAGAGAAGTGTGTGAGAACCCATCAAGTGTTATGCACTATGTCCTGTTGTGCAAAGACGAGGCAACTACAACTAACACCTCACACAATCTACCTTTAGTGTTGTCTTCTCTTTTGTAGGAATTCCAAGACGTTTTCCCCGATGAGCTACCTCCGGGACTACCACCTCTTAGAGGCATCGAACACCGAATCGACCTCATCCCCGGAGCACCACTTCCTAACAAGGCACCCTACCACGTCAACCCCGAGGAAACCAAGGAGATCCAATGGCAAGTATAACAACTCATCGACAATGGCCATGTATGAGAAAGCTTGAGCCCTTGTGCCGTACCGGTAATCCTTGTTCCTAAGAAATATGGCACCTATCGCATGTGTTCCAGTTGTTGTCCCATTAATGCTATCACCGTTAGATATCGTTATCCCATTCCATGCCTAGATGATATGCTAGATGAGCTTAGCGGAGCCACCATTTTCTCTAAAATTGATCTTAAGAGTGGCTATTACCAAATTCGCATCCAAGAGGGTGACGAATGGAAAACCGCTTTCAAGACCAAGTTTGGCTTATATGAATGGTTGGTCATGCCTATGGGCTTATCCGAAGCACCCTACACATTTATGCGAGTCATGCATTTTGTTCTTAGGCCATACATTGGTGTATTTGTTGTGGTCTATTTTGACGATATCCTTGTCTTTAGCAAATCCCTCAAAGATCATGTCACCCATCTAAGAACCATTTTGCAAACCCTTAGGAAAGAGCGCCTTTATGCTAATATGGACAACTGCCTTTTCGGTGTTAATAAGCTTGTTTTCTTGGGTTTTGTAGTATCTTCTAAGGGTGTGCATGTAGATGAATCTAAGATCAATGCTATTAAGACTTGGCCACAACCAACCAACTTGCAACAAGTGCGAAGTTTCCTTGGACTAGCCGGTTTCTATCATAGATTCGTTAAGGATTTTAGCACATTGTTTCTCCTTTACATGCTTTGAGTAAGAAGAATGCACCTTTTGTTTGGGGACCATCCCAAGATACCGCATTCAATGAGCTTAAGAATTTGCTTACACATGCTCCTTTGCTTGCATTACCAAACTTTGATAAACCGTTTGAGATACATTGCGATGCTAGTGGGTACGGCATAGGAGGTGTCTTAATGCAAGAGAAGCACCCCATAGCTTACTTTAGTGAGAAACTTTCCGGAGCGCAACTCAATTATCCCATATATGACAAAGAGCTTTATGCTTTAGTGCGAGTTTTGCGTGACTGGGAACATTATCTTCGCCCTCATGAATTCATCATCCATACCGACCATCAAACTCTCAAGTATCTTAAGGGTCAAACTAAGTTGAACAAGCGTCATGCTAAGTGGAGTGAATTCATAGAGTCTCTTCCTTATGTCATCAAGTACCTTAAGGGTAAAGAAAATGTTGTGGCAGATGCGCTTTCCCGCAAATGCATGCTTGTTACTAAACTTGAATTGAATGTCATTGGCTTTGAGCACATAAAAGACTTGTATGCGCATGATCCTACTTTTGCTATTCCATATGCCAAATGTTTGACACATACATCTTGGGAACGCTATTACGTCAAGGATGATTATCTTATGAGAGCTAAAAAACTATGTATCCCTAAGTCTTCTCTTTGTTTGTTACTTTTGCAAGAGGCTCATGGAGGAGGACTAATGGGGCACTTTGGACGGGACAGGACATTGGCCACGCTCTCCAAGAACTAATTTTGGCCCGAGATGTTCTGTGACGTCTCACACTTCACCAATCGATGCTCGACATGTCGCAAAGCTAAGTCAAAAGCTCAATCCCATGGTCTTTATATGCCCCTTCCAATTCCATATCACCCATGGGAAGATATTAGCATGGATTTTGTGCTTGGTTTGCCTAGAACTAGAAATGGCAAAGATTCCGTGTTTGTTGTTGTGGACCAATTCTCTAAGATGGCTCATTTCATCCCATGCAACAAGATAGACGATGCTTCACATATTGCAAATCTTTTTTGTAGGGAAATCTTGCGTCTCCATGGAGTGCCAAAGACGATTGTCTTGGACCGCGACGTCAAGTTCTTGAGTTACTTTTGGAAGACTCTATGCGCCAAGCTCGGAATCAAGATCTTGTTTTCTTCGGCATACCATCCTCAAACTGACGGCCAGACAGAGGTGACGAACTGTACGCTCTCCACTCTACTACACGTGTTTATCAAGAGGAACATCAAGGAGTGGGAGGAGTGTCTACCCATCGCTGAGTAGGCCTACAACCGAGCAAGACATTCAACTACCGGCAAGTCCCCCTTCGAGGTCATCTATGGTTTCAACCCGTTGTCCCCATTGGACATTCTCCCTTTACCGCTACAAGAGCGCATCAACATGGACGCGAGTGCACGAGTGACCTACCTCAAGAAGATGCATGAAGATACAAGGCACACCATCGAGCGCCAAGTACAACAACTCGCGACCAAGCTCAACATCAACAAGCAACCAATGATATTAAACATTGGAGATCTCGTGTGGCTACACCTTCGCAAGGAACACTTCCCCAAAGAACGCAAGTCCAAGCTTCTACCTCGAGCCGACGGACCATTCAAGGTGCTAGCACGCTACAACAACAATGCATACAAGATCGATCTCCCATGCGACAAGTACAACGTGAGCGACGTCTTCAACATCTAGGATCTCTCTCCCTACCATGGTGATGAGGCTTTCGATCCGAGGTCGAATCTTTCCCAAGGGGGGGGGGGACGGGAGATGATGCGGAGCATCCCACGGTCATCCCCATGGACCATCCTACATCTCCCAAGACACCACTTGGACCAACGACAAGAGCTCGTGAAAGAGCTATCGAAAACGAGGTTAACTATCTCCTTGTTGAACTCCCCTTAGACCCACTTGAGACATGGTTACTACCTCAAATGGAGATGCTTTGTGTTCTTAGGTACCAAGGAAGCAACCAAGGAGAAGTTACAGTGCAAGTTGGACATCAAGAGCATGAAGAAAACCTGCCCAGCCCAGAAATCCTGGTACAACCGCCCATGTACCGCCCAACTAGCGCCTGAACGGTACAACCGCTCGACTACCGCCCAACCACCGGCCCAACTTTTGTGATCGAGTGGTGCAAGGACGGTACATCACTGATTTATCCCCGTAACAGCCAAAAGACCGCTACAACCGCTCTGACCACTGGTACAACTGCTACTCCCTTTCACGACCTCCGGGAACCAGCACCCGAGCTCCCAGCGGTACAACCGCCCCCATGACCGATACTACCGCCCTACCTGCACACAGTGGAAGGGGTTTCACTACATGTATCCCCCACTTACCCCTTGGTCCCCTAGCTCCGTATTAGGGTTAGCAATGGTTTAGCTCATTTGTGAGATAGAGCTTTGCTCATCCATCCGGATCTATTCCATCGAGAGAGACCGCGACCTCTACAGAGAAGATCCATCTTGGATTCAAGGCCCCTCATGAGAAGACCCTCAAGACCTCCTCATGGAGAGGAACTTTCTGCTTGTGTCGTCCCTTGTTGATCATGGATCGTGTATCTCTTTGTGTTTCGAGGATCTAGCACATGTGTAATTGAATCTTGTTGGTTTGAGTGATTTCTCTCCTCGTGTTTTCCCTCGCGTTCTTCATGTTCTTGGTAGGATCCGCTCCAATCATGAAAGTTCAGACATCTAGGGTTCCACCCTACATCAATCCAGCATCTATTTTCCTAGAGGTGACCCTGGGTTATTGAACCCATGAGAGGAAGATTCCCTTGAAGAAATGGTCTCTAGCAAGCTTTTGCCAAAGTGTTAAATCTAGCTTTTGACCAAATCAACAAGCAAATAGTGATTCAAACACTTATAATAAAAAGAAGGTACATGGATGAGGTCTTAATGCTACGTATTGGTGTTGGGATAAAAAATGATATTAGTTTGTGCTCGGGAAGTCACCCATTAAGAGGTGCTTGCTTCGTTTGGAATGGGGGATGTGTCCAAATAACATCCTGACCGTCATGAGTCTTGTATCAAGAACAGTTTTCCTACCGAAGGTCCTATCTGTCTCACAGGGTTGCCCTGATAATTAAGATAATGATGCCATAAAAAAGCTTTGGACGTTCAATGACTACACCTCATGAATCCCCAAGGTTATGATCCATGTTACCCTACTAAACCTTACTATCACTGGTGTTTAATATAACACTTCATGGTCCCCTTGCTCCTAACCTCAGTGGTGCTCGATCTCCATGATCCTAGGTACCTGCAGGGATGAAGATCGTAGACAAGACAAGAGATACTTCACGATGCAATTTTATTTCACACATACAAGACGTTGTTTCAAAGACTTCCATTGATCCCTTCACCAAATACCTGGGGCTGCAAGGCTCATGCCTCATTCCATACCTTACCGGACTACTCATGGAGATCAGATCGCGAGAAGAAATCATTAAAGAACACATCTTGAGATTGATTGATTGTAATATGTCTTACAATAGATGCCTTGTGCGATGCACAATTACAAGTATGAACTAGATGAGAGAGGGCTATGTGGTAGAGATGGCTATGGAGGGGAAAATGGCGGCGACTAGGGTTTGTGGATGGATATGATGTCAAATGGTTTGCAGTTGTGCTTGACGCTCCTCCTCTGCTCGTTCTATTAACATTTCGACGAGGCCCCCTTAATAAAAGTTGTTTAGGTGGACGAGCTGCCTCAGTTTCTACATCAAATGATTCTCATGTGAGCAGTCGCATGGAACATCGTCTTTTGCTCTGCCTTCTGACGCCTCTTTATGATTTATTTCTCCTCCATTTTCCTACCTTTCCTTTCTCCCATGTGATATCTTCCCTTTTTAGCCCATTTCCTGTGGAAAAAATATTAAAGATAGGATTTG
Organism: Triticum dicoccoides; assembly: GCF_002162155.2. Lineage (NCBI taxonomy): Eukaryota > Viridiplantae > Streptophyta > Magnoliopsida > Poales > Poaceae > Triticum > Triticum dicoccoides. The sequence goes on along the minus strand of NC_041391.1, from coordinate 381,611,502 downwards.
TGCAATCCTTTGCATTCATTCATCATTAGTGGCAATATCAGAGCGAATATCTCTCTTTTAATGAAATGTCTCGGTTTAAACAAGGTTGAAATGAGTGTAAAAGTATCACCCATTTACTACCCCAAGCTTAAACTTGATGGTTCTCGAGCAACATAGAGAGAAATTCGAATCATAAGGAACTCAGTTGTTTAAACCGAAGTAACGAGAAGGTTTTAGTTCACTTACGATCATATGCCTTGATAGCCCTCTACTTCTTGACGTGAAAACTTATCATAGATATACCGGTGGCATGGTTATAGTGCAAGTGTTAGTGAAGTAATGATAATCAACACAAAGTTTCTGACCTACTAGATAAAACAACTTTGCAACACTTCATTTCATTTAATCTAGACAACACTTTCTTGCCGGGAATGCATGGAAGAATTTCTTAAGATAGAGCCATGAAAACATAAGTTAGGGAGTAGAAAGCATGTACTAGAACATGATGCTCAAGTGCTCTTGAACACACTCACAATTGTTTCCTCCTCTAGGCTCTTAAACACTTTGTTTCAATCATTGTTTGCTAGAACTTTGATTGTCATGTGAAGGAGATTATGCCAAATAAGTGATCATGCATAGGTTTTTGCTGTGGCTTAATGTTTTGGGAACTATGGACCTTTAGCAAGAATGTCTCTTTCGAGCTCTTTTGACCAGTCCCCTTTATTTACCACATACACACCCATTCAAGAGAAAGTCAAATAATATCCGTTTGTAGTGTTGCCACTACGCACAGTAACAAACTCATAGCCGAAATCCGAGCTAGCGCTCTTGGTGGATCGTTCATTGGCTAGCGGAGTCCTCAGCATAACATCAAGAAGGGCGAATAAGCCACATTTGCATATGTAAACGCGCATTTAGTAGCAAAGGCCATGGTACCATCCAGAAGCTATAACACCATGTTGAGATATACCACACAGATTTTTGGCATAATCTCACCCACCTTTCAACTAAGTTCCTCTAGACAATTTAATCCGCAAGTGTTATCGAGTCTATTAAAATTAACAACATGGGGTTGAGCATGTTTAAACATCACTTCCCTAAAATTTCTCAACTCCCAAGTCTTGAAAGACTTTCTCTTGTGCAAAGTTATACTTGGTTAATTTCATTTCATTTTCAAAACTGTCCCACAACAAGTCTTAGTTGTCTAAACTAAAGAAAATAAAGGCTACACAATTATTTCAGCTACTAGAGCAAAACCTTTGTATCAACTATCAAGACTCACTCCCATCGACACATATTACACATACTACTACTAGTACATCTACTCTAAGTATCCAAGTGCAAAAGACGGGGGTCATAGGACATACCTGCACGATTGCAAATTTACACACGTCTCTCCTTTACTCTTGCATTCCTCATTGTCCTGGCATAGATCAACTCCGGAAAAAATTGCAAATGAACTCCAAGGGGCTAAATAAGAACAAGAGCAAAGCAAAGCTTATTGTATTTGTTTGGTTTTTGGGTTTCTGAAAACTAACTTGCAACCGAAAAATCACAAAGGCAAAAACAAATCAAAAGCAAGTAAAAGCAATAGTAAATAAAAAGCAAAGTGTTGGAACAGACCAACACGAGTGTTCTGAAGCTCCTTGAGCTTAAGTACAACTTCATCACAATTTATTCAAATACTGCCACATCTTGATGTAGAAGTGGTGATAAACTCCCCCAAGCTTAGGCTCTTGCAATCCCAAACAAGCGATTTCATTGCGGCGGTTGGTAAGGAGCCCACTCTTGGCTCCAGTTGGAGAAGTTCATGTTCATGTAGGTGGACGTGCTCCTCGGGGATGACACATGGTTGCTCATATCATCAATAGAGACCTGAAGGTTGTTGAGGTCCATGAAGGTGGTGTAGTCTTGCTGGGGTTGCTCTTCCTCTTCATTAATGGCGAGTTCTTCTTGCTCTACTTGTTCATGTTTTGGCCCTTCTTGGTCAAAAGCTGCATCTCCTTCCTGTGCAACATAATGCAATTGTCCATTCTTGATGGAGGAACGATTAGGCATAGGTGTGGGTAACAAGTACGCCACTCCAGGAAATTGATACAATGGCGGCCATTACAAACTACTACCACACCAGAGCTAGTAAGAGCATGAAGGTTAACAAGGGTGTTACCGACAATGGGGCGGAGATGACTGTAGTCAAGGCCAAGGGAGTTGGCCAACATGGTGACACTCCTCCACACACGATATCTCCTTGTACATGATTTTCTTGATGCACGAGGTGTAGCAAAAGTATTCCCCTAAGTTGGGCGAATAACCGACGTCCAAGTTTGCTGCTTTCCCGAGAACTAGCATGTTCTCATCATTCACCTTAGAAACTTCTCCTCGTGTCTGCAAGGAGTTAGTGATAACATAGTAGAAATAACGTATAGCAGGACATTCAATGCAACTGGCTCTTTGCTTTGAGCCACGACGACTCATCGTAAGAAAGGATTGCCTCAGGCGCGGGTCAGTGAAATCATAAACATATCTAATATCAACATCATTGTTGGGGAAGCCAAAATAGTTGCACCACTCAACAAAAGTGATGTTAAAGTCTTGGTCAAGGAGACGGAAAGTGATCCTCTCCTCCTCCTACATTTGGCACTAATCCAACATTGTGCGAGAGAGTACTAAGAAACTCAAGCGTCAATCGTTCATAGGTCTCACATCCCTGATAAACAAAATGGTGCAACCCGACATTATGAAAAATAAAATTAAAATCATTAGTAATACCTGGCTTGGCGAGAGTACTCGCACAAGCCCCTTTCGTTACTTTGATCTTCCTTGTAGTGAGCTTTTGGAACTTCTACCTTGCTCCACGGTCGGTGAAGATGATCCCCTTAGTGAAAACTTGTTGCGGTTGCGCGATGGATGAACTCGCCTCACCGTGTATGTGAGAAGACCTCCGTGTAAACATCTACAAAACAACTTTTTAGTCCAACATAATGAAACAATAACGATCCTACGGTACTCACATCCTCATGCTCAACTAAAAACTTCAACAAATCCACGCCAAACTCATGTTTGAATCAAAAATATGCATCTCCTAGACATGGCAATGCTAGGCAGGTAGAACACGAATTTGCAAAAAATAAGTTGGGGATCGGAGGATAAATATACCGTAGATCGATCATACGGTAATATTCGAACTGAACACGAACGAGTACAAAGACCGGGAGAAGTTTTACTAGGTTTTGGAGGAGGAAGAAGAAGAAAAGAGAGAGATGGGGTTGAAATATGTCCTTCCTCGGGCTTATTGGAGCCGCCGGCGTGCACAACGACCGCTCATACGGGTGCAAGAGCCCGCCTGGAACGCTGTCTTTAACTCGGTTAAACTCACCTTTGCCTTCGTAGATGAAATGACCGCCGAAACAGGCGTCAGCATCTGTTTCAAACGGCTCCGTTCGGTCTGTTCTTCTTGTACTTCTGGTCGAAGATGTCAAACGACCGCTCAGACGGGCACTTGCGCCCCGTTTGGAACGCCGTCAAATGCTCTGGACTCGTTCATGGTTTCTTTAGAGAATCAAGACAACCACAAAAAGAGCATGTGCGTGATGGCTCGTGTCCACGTCAGTATTTTCTCTGGAGAGGAAGGGATGATGCAACACAACTACAGTAGGTATTTCCCTCAGTAATGAAACCAAGGTTATTGAACCAGTAGGAGAACCATGCAACACTATGTAAATGATACCTTCACACAAAGAACAAATACTTGCAACCCGACGCGTAAGAGGGGTTGTCAATCCCTACCGGGTAGAAGATAGATTGGTTTGTAGTAGATCCGATAAATAGATCTTGCTAAAACGCGAAATAAAGTAAATAACAAAAAATACAACAAGGTTTTTTTGGGTTTTTAGAATAATAGATCTGAAAAATAAATGTCGCAAATAATAGATCGAAAAGCAAATATGATAAAGAATACACTCGGGGGCCATAGATTTCACTAGTGGGCTTCTCTCGAGAAAAATAACATACGGTGGGTAAACAAATTACTATTGGGCAATTGATAGAACTTCAAATAATTATGAAGATATCCAGTCAATGATCATTATATAGCTAGGCATCACATCCAATATTAGTAGACCGACTCCTGCCCGCATCTACTACTATTACTCCACACACCGACCGCTATCCAGCATGCATCTAGTGTATTAAGTTCATGAAAAAACAAAATAATGCAATAAGAACGATGACATGATGTAGACAAGATCTATTCATGTAGGAATAGACCCCATCTTGTTATCCTTAATAGCAACAATGCATACATGTCAATTCCCCTTCTTTCACTAGGACTGAGCACCGTAAGATCGAACCCATCACAAAGCACCTCTTCCCATGGCAAGAAAAATTGATCCAGTTGGCCTAACTAAGCCAAATATTCGAAGAAGAAATACAATGCTATAAGTAATCATTCATATAAGAGATCAAAACTTAAATAACTTTCATGGATAAAATAGATCTGATCATAAACTCAAAGTTCATCGGATCCCAACAAACACACTGCAAAAAGAGTTACATCATATAGATCTCCAAGAGACCATTGTATTGAGAATCAAAAGAGAGATAGGAAGCCATCTAGCTATTGCCTACGGACCCATAGGTCTACAAAGAACTACTCACACATCATCAGAGAGGCACCAATGAGGATGATGAACCCCTCTATGATGGTGTTTAGATTGGACCTGGTGGTTCTGGAACTTGCGGTGGCTAGAATTGTGTTTTCGTCGACTCCCCTAGGGTTTTTGTATTTTCATGGTATTTATAGAGCAAAGAGGCGGTGTGGGAGGCCACCGAGGTGAGCACAACCCACCTGGGTGCGTCTGGAGGCCCAAGCGCACCCAGGTGGGCTGTGCCACCATCGGGGCACCCCTCTGGTACTTCGTTGGTCCAAGTTGTTCCTTCCGGTCCAGAAAAATTCACCAAAAAGATTCACTGCGTTTGGACTCCGTTTGGTATTGATTTACTGCGAAGTAAAAAAGAAGCAAAAACAACAACTGTCATTAGGCACTATGTCAATAGATTAGTCCCAAAAACTGATATATAGTTGCTATAAAATGATTGTAAAACAGCCAATAATGACAATATAACAACATGGAAAAAGCAAAAATTATAGATACGTCATATCAACATCCCCAAGCTTAATTCCTACTCGTCCTCGAGTAGGTAAATGATAAAAATAGAATTTTCGATGTGGAATGCTGCCTAACATGCTCATCACATATTTTTTCCTTTTGTAGCATGGACGTCTTTCAAAATATCAACACTAAACCAAGTTATCCCTAGCCCATCATGCTCAGTCATTGATTCATTCATGAGACACTCGCATATTAGCTACACCCAATGTTCAAGTACAATCATATTGCCCCTTAGTTGGTGCTTTATAAGAGAAGATGGAGACTCAAAAAAATTGCATAAACTAAATCGAAAGGCCCTTCGCAGAGGGAAGTAAGGATTTGTAGAGGTGCCAGAGATCAAAGCAAAAAAAATAGTGATAAAACATTTTGGGTGGCATGCTTTTCCTGTCAATGAAAATGATCGAGTAGTTCCCAATACATTCCATGCTAGATATATCATAGGCGGTTCCCAAACATAAATTAAAGTTTATCCTTTTTCCCCATACTTTCACATTCCACAGCTAGCTGTATCCACGGGTTCCGTCCATACCAACACTTACCAAGGAATTTATTATTTGACAACATAAAGTAAATTCACTTTTCAATTCGGGACTCGGCATCCCTAATACCTTTGCCATACTCTCGTGCAATGACAAGTGAATAAACACTCATCTTGAGAATAACACATATAGCATGGAATATTATCAGCCACTGTTTCATGAGCGGTATGAGCACACAAAAAGGAATTTTATTTTGAAAATTAGAGATGACACATACAAATTTGCTTAGAACGCAAGAGAATACCACACATAGGTAGGTATGGTGGGCTCATATGGCAAAATTGGGTTTAAGGATTTTGGATGCACAAGTAGTATTCCCACTTAGTGAAAGGGAAGGCTAGCAAAAAGATTGAGAAGCATCCAACCAAGAAACGAAAAATCACATAAGTGTGCATTAAGCATAACTAACACCAAATAATGCACCACAAGTAGGATGTAATTTCATTGCATAATTATTGACTTTTGTTCTTGCATAGGGAATCACAAACCTTACACCAATATTCTTACTAAAGCATAATCTCACCAACATGACTCACATATCACTATCATCATATTGGAAAAACTATTACAAAGAATCAAGTGTATTTTGTCCAATGATCTTCATGAAAGTTTTGAAGGAAATATGCCCTAGAGGCAATAATAAAGTTATTATTTTATTCCTTATTCATGATAAATGTTTATTATTCATGCTAGAATTGTATTAACCGGAAACTTGATACATGTGTGAATACGTAGACAAAACAAAGTGTCCCTAGTATGCCTCTACTAGACTAGCTCGTTAATCAAAGATGGTTAAGTTTCCTGACCATAGACATGTGTGGTCATTTGATGAATGGGATCACATCATTAGAGAATGATGTGATGGACAAGACCCATCCGTTAGCTTAGCACTATGATCATTTAGTTTATTGCTATTGCTTTCTTCATGAATTATACATGTTCCTATTACTATGAGATTATGCAACTCCCAAATACGGGAGGAACACTTAGTGTGCTATCAAACGTCACAATGTAACTGGGTGATTATAAAGATGCTGTACAGGTGTCTTCAAAGGTGTTTGTTGAGTTAGCACAGATCAAGATTAGGATTTGTCACTCCGTGTTTCGGAGAGGTATCTCTGGGCCCTCTCGGTAATGCACATCACTATAAGCCTTGCAAGCAATGTGACTAATGAGTTAGTTACGGGATGATGCATTACGGAACGAGTAAAGAGACTTGCCGATAACGAGATTGAACTAGGTATGATGATACCGACAATCGAATCTTGGACAAGTAACATACTGATGACAAAGGGAACAACGTATGTTGTTATGCGGTTTGACCGCTAAAGATATTCGTAGAATATGTAGGAGCCAATATGAGCATCCAGGTTCCGCTATTGGTTATTGACCGGAGATGTGTCTCGGTCATGTCTACATAGTTCTCAAACCTGTACGGTCCGCACGCTTAACGTTAGATGACGATTTGTATTATGAGTTATGTGATTTGATGTACCGAAGTTTGTTCGGAGTCCCGGATGAGATCACGGACATGACGAGGAGTCTCAAAATGGTCGAGACATGAAGATTTTCATATATTGGAAGGTTACATTCGGACACCAGAATGGTTCGGGTCGTTTAGATGAGTTTCGGAGTACGGGGGGTTACCGGAACCCCCCCGGGAAGTTAATGGGCCTCATGGGCCTAGTGGTGGAAGAGAGGAGGCCAACCAAGGAGTGGTGTACGCCCCTAGCGCAAACCGAATTGGACTAGGGTTTGGGGGGCGGGCGCCCCCCTTTTCCTTCTCTCCTCCTCCTCCTTCCCTCCTTCTCCTACTAGGAATAGGAATAAGGAGGGGAATCCTACTTGGACTGGGGAGTCCTAGTAGGATTCCCCACACCTGGCGCGCCCCCTTGGGCCGGCCACCTGTTCCCTCCCCTCCTTTATATACGTGGCCAGGGGGCACCCCATATACACACAAGTTGATATTGTATCCGTGTGCGGTGCCCCCCTCCACAGTTACACACCTCGGTCATATTGTTGTAGTGCTTAGGCGAAGCCCTGCGCTGGTAACTTCATCATCATCGTCGCCACGCTGTTGTGCTGATCAAGAGTACGAGGGACGTCATCGATCTGAACGTGTGCTGAACACGGAGGTGCCGTACATTCGGTGCTAGGATCAGTTGGATCATGAAGACGTATGCCTACATCAACCGCACTGATAAAACGCTTCAGCTTTCGGTCTACGAGGGTACGTGGACACACTCTCCCTGCTCGTTGCTATGCTTCTCCTAGATAGATCTTGTGTAATTGTATGATTTTTTTTGAAATTACCGCATTCCCCAACAGTGGCATCCGAGCCAGGTCTATGCTTAGATGTTATATGCACAAGTAGAACACAGAGAGTTGTGGGCAATAATAGTCATACTGCTTACCAGCAACGTCTGACTTTGATTTGGCAGTATTGGTGGATGAAGCGGCCTGGACCGACATTACATGACCGCGGTCATGAGACTGGTTCTACCGACGTGCTACGCGCACATGTGGCTAGCGGGTGTTTGTTTCTCCAACTTTAGTTGAACCGAGTTTGACTATGCCCGGTCCTTGTTGAAGGTTAAAACAACACACTTGACGAAAATCGTTGTGGTTTTGATGCGTAGGTAAGAACGGTTCTTGCTAGAAGCTTGTAGCAGCCACGTAAAACTTGAAACAACAAAGTAGATGACGTCTAACTTGTTTTTGCAGGGCTTGCTGTGATGTGATATGGTCAAGGCATGATGAGATATAAATTGTTGTATGAGATGATCATGTTTTGTAACAGTTATCGGCAACTGGCAGGAGCCTTATGGTTGTCGCTTTATTGTATGAAATGCAATCGCCATGTAATTGCTTTACTTTATCACTAAGCGGTAGCGATAGTCGTAGAAGCAATAATTGGCGAGATGACAACGATGCTTCGATGGAGATCAAGGTGTCAAGCCGGTGACGATGGTGATCAGGACGGTGCTTTGGAGATGGAGATCAAAGGCACAAGATGATGACAGCCATATCATATCACTTATTTGATTGCATGTGATGTTTATCCTTTATGCATCTTATTTGCTTAGTATGACGGTAGCATTAAAAGATGATCTCTCACTAAATTTCAAGGTATAGGTATTCTCCCTGAGTATGAACTGTTGCTAGAGTTCTTCATGCTGAGACACCACGTGATGACCGGGTGTGATAAGCTCAACGTTCACATACAACGGGTGTAAGCTAGTTTTGCACACGTAGAATACTCGGGTTAAACTTGACGAGCCTAGCATATGCAGATATGGCCTCGGAACACTCAGACCGAAAGGTCGAGCGTGAATCATATAGTAGATATGATCAACATAGTGATTTTCACCATTGAAAAATACTCCATCTCATGTGATGATCGGACATGGTTTAGTTGATTTGGATCACGTGATCATTTAGATGACTATAGGGATGTCTATCTAAGTGGGAGTTCTTAAGTAATATGATTAATTGAACCTTAATTTATCATGAACTTAGTCCTGATAGTATTTGCATATCTATGTTGTAGATCAATAGCTTGCGTATAGCTCCCCTGTTTTATTTTTGATATGTTCCTAGAGAAAACTAAGTTGAAAGATGATAGTAGCAATGATGCGGACTAGGTCCGTGATCTGAGGATTATCCTCATTGCTGCACAGAAGTATTATGTCCTTGATGCACCGCTAGGTGACATACCTATTGCAGGAGTATATGCAAATGTTGTGAACATTTGGCAAGCTTGATATGATAGCTACTTGATAGTCTAGTGTACCATGCTTTATGGCTTAGAACCGGGACTTCAAAAATGTTTTGAACGCCACGGAGCATATGATATGTTCCAAGAGTTGAAATTGGTATTTCAGACTCATGCCCGTGTTAAGAGGTATGAGACCTCTGACAAAGCACTTTGCCTACAAGATGGAGGAGAATAGCTCAGCTAGTGAGCATGTGCTCAGAATGTCTGAGTACTACAATCGCTTGAATCAAGTGGGAGTTAATCTTCCTGATAAGATAGTGACTAACAGAGTTCTCTAGTCACTATCACCAAGTTACTAGAACTTAGTGATGAACTATAATATGTGAGGGATGAAGAAAATGATTCCCGAGCTCTTCGCGATGCTGAAATTGGCGAAGGTAGAAATCAAGAAAAAGCATCAATTGTTGATGGTTAACAAGATCACTAGTTTCAAGAAAAGGGCAAAGGAAAAGAAAGGGAACTTCAAGAAGAATGGCAAGCAAGTTGTCACTCCCATGAAGAAGCCCAAAGCTAGACCTAAGCCTGAAACTGAGTGCTTCTACTGCAAAGGGAATGGTCACTAGAAGCGGAACTGCCCCAAATATTTGGCGGATAAGAAGGATGGCAAAGTGAACAAAGGTATATTTGATATACAGATTATTGATGTGTACTTTACTAGTGTTCATAGAAACCCCTGGATATTTGATACAGGTTCAGTTGCTAAAATTAGTAACACGAAACAGGAGTTGCAGAATGAACAGAGACTAGTTAAGGGTGAGTGACGATGTGTGTTGGAAGTGGTTCCAAGATTGATATGATCATCATCGCACACTCCCTATACTTCCGGGATTAGTGTTGAACCAAAATAAATGTTATTTGGTGTTTGTGTTGAGATGAATATGATTTGATCATGTTTATTGCAATATGGTTATTCATTTAAAGTCAGAGAATAATTGTTGTTCTGTTTACATGAATAAAACCTTCGATGGTCATACAACCAATGAAAATAGTTTGTTGGATCTCGATCGTGTGATACACATATTCATAATATTGATGCCAAAGGATACAAAGTTGATAATAATAGTGCAACATATTTGTGGCACTGCCGTTTAGGTCATATTGGTGTAAAGCGCATGAAGAAACACCATGCTAATGGGCTTTTGGAATCACCTGATTATGAATCACTTGATGCTTGCGAACCATGCCTCATGGGCAATATGGCTAAGACTCCATTCTTCGGAACAATGGAGCGAGCAACTGACTTATTGGAAATAATACATACTGATGTATGCGGTCCGATAAGTGTTGAGGCTCGTGGCGGGTATCATTATTTTCTGACCTTCATAGATGATTTGAGCAGATATGGGTATATCTACTTAATGAAACATAAGTCTGAAACATTTGAAAAGTTCACAGAATTTCAGAGTGATGTGGAAAATCATCGTAACAAGAAAAATAAAGTTTCTATGATCTGATCGTGGAGGGGAATATTTGAGTTACGAGTTTGGCCTTCATTTGAAACAATGTGGAATAGTTTCGCAATTCACGCCACCTGGAACAGCATAGCGTAATGGTGTGTCCGAACGTCGTAACCGCACTTTATTAGATATGGTGCGATCTATGATGTCTCTTACTGATTTACCGCTATCGTTTTGGGGCTATGCTTTAGAGACGGCTACATTCACGTTAAATAGGGTACCATCTAAATCCATTGAGGCGACACCTTATGAACTGTGGTTTGGCAAGAAACACAAGTTGTCGTTTCTTAAAGTCTGGGGCTGCGATGCTTATGTGAAAAAGCTTCAACCTGATAAGCTCGAACCCAAATCAGAGAAATGTGTCTTCATAGGATACCCAAAGGAGACAGTTGGGTACACCTTCTACAACAGACCCGAAGGCAAGATATTCGTTGCTAAGGATGGATCCTTTCTAGAGAAGGAGTTTCCCTCGAAAGAAGTGAGTGGGAGGAAAGTAGAACTTGATGAGGTAATTGTACCTTCTCCCGAATTGGAAAGTAGTTCATCACAAAAAATAGTTCCAGTGATTCCTACACCAATTAGCGAGGAAACTAATGATGATGATCATGAAACTTCAGACCAAGTTACTACTGAACCTCGTAGGTCAACCAGAGTAAGATCCGCACCAGAGTGGTACGGTAATCCTGTTCTGGACGTCATGTTACTAGACCATAACGAACCTATGAACTATGAGGAAACGATGACGAACCCAGATTCCGCGAAATGGCTTGAGGCCATGAAATCTGAGATGGGATCCATGTGTGAGAACAAAGTGTGGACTTTGGTTGACTTGCCTGATGATCGGCAAGCCATCGAGAATAAATGGATCTTCAAGAAGAAGGCTGACGCTGACGGCAATGTTACTGTCTACAAAGCTTGACTTGTTGCAAAAGGTTTTTGACAAGTTCAAGGAGTTGACTATGATGGGACTTTCTCACCCATAGCGATGCTTAAGTCTGTCCGAATCATGTTAGCAATTGCCGCATTTTATGATTATGAAATTTGGTAAATGGAAGCCAAAACTGCATTCCTGAATGGATTTCTGGAAGAAGAGTTGTATATGATGCAACCAGAAGGTTTTATCGATCCAAATGATGCTAACAAAGTGTGCAAGCTCCATCAATCCATTTATGGACTGGTGCAAGCCTCTCGGATTTGGAATAAATGTTTTTATAGTGTGATCAAAGCATATGGTTTTATACAGACTTTTGGAGAAGCCTGTATTTACAAGAAAGTGAAAGGGCGCCCTGTAGCATTTCTAATATTATATGTGGATGACATATTGTTGATTGGAAATGATACATTATTTCTGGAAAGCATAAAAGGATACTTGAATAAGAATTTTTCAATGAAGGACCTCGGTGAAGCTGCTTATATATTGGGCATCAAGATCTATAGAGCTAGATCAAGACGCTTAATTGGACTTTCACAAAGCATATACCTTGATAAGATTTTGAAGAAGTTCAAAATGGACTAGTCAAAGAAAGGGTTCTTGCCTATGTTACAAGGTGTGAAGTTGAGTGCGACTCAATGTCCGACCACTACAGAAGATAGAGAGAAAATGAAAGTCATTCCCTATGCTTCAGCCATAGGTTCTATCATGTATGCAATGCCGTGTACCAGACTTGATGTGTACCTTGCTATAAGTATAGTAGGGAGGTACCAAAGAACATCCTGAAATACCTGAAAAGGACTAAGGATATATTTCTAAGTTATGGAGGTGATAAAAGAGTTCGTCGTAAAGAGTTACGTCGATGCAAGCTTTGACACCAATCTGGATGACTTTGAGTCTCGATCTGGATACATATTGAAAGTAGGAGCAATTAGCTAGAGTAGCTCCGTGCAGAGCATTGTAGACATAGAAATTTGCAAAATACATATGGATCTGAATGTGGCAGACCCGTAGACTAAAACTTCTCTCACAAGAAAAACATGATTACACCTTATTACTCTTGGGTGTAAATCACATAGCGATGTGTACTAGATTATTGACTCTAGTAGAACCCTTTGAGTATTGGTCACATGGCGATGTGAACTATGGGTAAAGATATGTACTATTGGTGTTAAATCACATGGCGATGTGAACTAGATTATTGACTCTGGTGCAAGTGGGAGACTGAAGGAAATATGCCCTAGAGGCAATAATAAGTTATTATTTTACTTCCTTATATCATGATAAATGTTTATATTCATGCTAGAATTGTATTAACCGGAAACTTGATACATGTGTGAATGCATAGAGAAAACAAAGTGTCCCTAGTATGCCTCTACTAGACTAGCTCGTTAATCAAAGGTGGTTAAGTTTCCTGGCCATAGACATGTGTTGTCATTTGATGAACGGGATCACATCATTAGAGAATGATGTGATGGACAAGACCCATCCGTTAGCTTAGCACTATGATGGTTTAGTTTATTTCTATTGCTTTCTTCATGAATTATACATGTTCCTATGACTATGCGATTATGCAACTCTCGAATACCGGAGGAACACTTAGTGTGCTATCAAATGTCACAACGTAACTGGGTGATTATAAAGATGCTCTACACGTGTCTGTGATGGTGTTTGTTGAGTTGGCATAGATCGAGATTAGGATTTGTCACTCCGTGTTTCGGAGAGGTATCTCTGGGCCCTCTCGGTAATGCACATCACTATAAGCCTTGCAAGAAATGTGACTAATGAGTTAGTTACGAGATGATGCATTAAGAAACGAGTAAAGAGACTTGCTGGTATCAAGGACGAATCTATACCAAGTAGTGACGCCCACATAAAAACAACGAAGAAGAACAACAGTAGATTGCTTATGAATAGATCTATTATGCGCATTGCAAATCCTATACCAAGCATATTTTACATTCTTGCCTTCCCTTTGTTTGAAATTAAGAACCTCGTTCTCGGGGGTGCACGCAATAGAGGAAGAACTATCCATAACGATAAAAAGTGGCAAACACGATTGCACACAAAAACAGATCTGACGAGAAAACGACGAATGAAAAAGAGGGCGAACAAAACGGCAAATTTTTGTGAAGTGGGGGAGATGAAAATGAGAGGCAAATGGCAAATAATGTAAATTGCAAGGAGATGATATTTGTGATTAGGAACCTGATAGATGTTGATGATGTCTCCCTGGCAACGGCGCCAGAAATCCTTTCTTGGTGGCTCGTGTCCGCGTCAGTATTTTCCCTGAAGAGGAAGGGATGATGCAGCACAGCTATGGTAGGTATTTCCCTCAGTGATGATACCAAGGTTGTCGAACCAGTAGGAGAACCACGCAACACTATGTAAAAATACCTGCACACAAAGAACAAATACTTGCAACCCGACGCGTAAGAGGGGTTGTCAATCCCTCCCGGGTAAAAGATAGATTGCTTTGTAGTAGATTGGATAAATAGATCCCGCGGAAACACAAAATAAAATAAATAACAAAAATTGCAGCAAGGTATTTTTGGGTTTTTAGAATAATAGATCTGAAAATAAAAGTGGCAAATAATAGATCAGAAAGCAAATATGATAAAGAATAGAATAGACCATGGGGACGTAGATTTCACTAGTGGCTTCTATCAAAAAAAATAGTATACGGTGGGTAAACAAATTACTGTTGGGCAATTGGTAGAACTTCAAATAATTATGACGATATCCAGGCAATGATCATTATATAGGCATCACGTACAAGAATAGTAGACCGACTCCTGCCCACATCTACTACTATTACTGCACACATCGACCGCTATCCAACATGCATCTAGTGTATTAAGTTCATGGAAAAACAAGGTAATGCAATAAGAATGATGCCATGATGTAGACAAGATCTATTCATGTAGGAATAGAACCCATCTTGTTATCCTTAACAACAACGATACATACGTGCCATGTCCCCTTCTGTCACTGGGATTGAGCACCGTAAGATCGAACCCATCACAAAGCACCTCTTCCCATGGCAAGAAAAATCGATCTAGTTGGCCTAACTAAACCAAAGATTCGAAGAATAAATATGAGGATATAAGTAATCATGCATATAAGAGATCAAAACTCAAATAACTTTCATGGATAAAATAGATCTGATCATAAACTCAAAGTTCATCGGATCCCAACAAACACACCGCAAAAAGAGTTACATAAATAGATCTCCAAGGGACCATTGTTGAGAATCAAAAGAGAGAGAGGAAGCCATCTAGCTACTGCCTACGAACCCGTAGGTCCACAATGAACTACTCACGCATCAACAGAGAGCACCAATGAGGATGATGAACCCCTCCGTGATGGTGTTTAGATTGGATCTGGTGGTTCTGGAACTTGCGGCGGCTGGAATTGTGTTTTCATCGACTCCCCTAGGGTTTTTGGATTTTCGAGGTATTTATAGAGCAAAGAAGCGACGCGGGAGGCCACCGAGGTGGGCACAACCCACTAGGGTGCGCCTGGGCCCCCAGGCGCACCCAGGTGGGTTGTGCCCCCTCGAGGCTCCCCTCTGGTACTTCTTTGGCCCAAGTTGTTCCTTCTGGTCTAGAAAAATTCTCCAAAACGTGTAGCTACGTTTGGACTCCGTTTGGTATTGATTTTCTGCAAAGTAAAAAACAAGCAAAAAACAACAACCGGCACTGGCACTATGTCAATAGGTAGTCTCAAATAATGATATAAAGTTGCTGTAAAATGATTGTAAAACATCCAAGAATGATAATATAACAACATGGAACAAGAAAAAATTATAGATACATTGGAGATGTATCAGTGCACCAGTTTGAAACACCGTCCTTCACTCTGTTGTCTCTGTTGTTTTGCGCTTGAACCTCCTGTAGGTCAAACGACCACCCACGCAACTGCTACGGTCGCAGAAAGGGCATCTTCTAGTATTTTTCTTCCAAAACTTGTATTTTTATTCGTTTTCCCGTGGTGTTAGTTCCATAGCAATACATAGACACATAACCAGGCATTCAAACATCAATCTAGCATATAAATTATCTTGCACAAGGCTAAGCCTTCATTAGAACAACTCTTCCAAACTCACTTCTTCACATGGAATTTCATTCACTCTTTTATTTAAAACAAAACAAAAACTTACTTGTGTACTTTGTTCATGTGGGCGACCTCCAATGAAGCTTTTGTTTCCAGTCGGATAGCTCGACCGTAGTGGTGGTCAAGGTGGTGCTAGAACACCGAGACCATAGCTTCTGGCATTCAAAATGATGCCTTCTCCTGTGTAGGTCTTCAATTTCTTTTTCCTGGGGAAATGCCTTCTAAAGGGATCTTTAGCTGTTAAATCAAAACGAACATTTCCCTCAAACACATTTATCACAACTTTGATAGTCCTTACAAAAGGTCTACTGAGGATTATAGGAGCAATTGGATCTTCAGGCATATCTACTATAACGAGATCAATCATGACCGGGCAATCATTAATTTGAACTATAACTCCATGCTTAATGCCTACTGCCTGAGTAAAAGTAGAATTATCCATATTAATATAATCGCAGTACTAGCATAAGGACAAGACTAAGACTATCATAAACAGATTTGGGGATAGTGGAAACACTTGCCCCTAGATCAGATAAAGCACTGAACTTATTATGTTCTATCTCAATATCTATGGTTGGTTCAAAAGCATCCTCTTGCTTAGCTGGTAACTTACTGAATAACTTTTTTCTTTCATCATGAAGTTCATGTACCTTGGCTGCAACGTGTTCAACAAAGACATTATATGCCTCATTGTTAGTTACCCATGGTAGTGGATACTTCATGTATATAATTTTGACAAATCTGCAACGGTATAATTGTACACTGGCACATGACTTCTGTTAAGTACCTCATCTTTTTCTTCCTTGCTTCTTACCATTTTAACTTCTTCAACCGTGTTAGGATCTGGTTTCCCTATAAACTCAGCCAAAATCAAGGTTTGGCTCTCTGCTATCTTTGCCACTTGTGCCTCCATATTCTTGGATCTGGCTTCAAGTATCTACACATCATTTGTTACTCCAACAACCTTACCAAAATTGACCGAGTAAGTTATCATGATTCTTCAAGATATTCTTGAAGTTTTATTCTGCTTAGCCTGGCTAGCAATAAAACTTTTAAGAGTTTCTTCAAGAGTATATCTATTGCTACCATTAGCTCCATTAGAATTATTTGATCCTCCTCCATTATTAGGATAGGGAATTTTAGGAACATAACTATTATTTTTCCAGTTGGGATTTAGCTATTACGAGCAATAAAATTAACATCACTAATATCTTCACAAGTGATGACATTGACATTTACCTCCTCTTTACCTTTCATCAAAGAGATAAGTTCTTCTAGATTGGTTGTTATCTGAGCTATTTTTCTCTATGACATTCACCTGCTTGGTCACTAGAGGCAGGCAAAGTCCTATTATTTTTCTTCTTCTTTTTCTTTTTTAGAAGGACTAGGTGCATCCGTGTTAATTCTTTGAGAGTCTTGTTCAATTCTCTTTGGGTGTACCTTAGGTTAAAGTGGTTTCTGAGTCATTTTACCTCCTCTAGTTGCTACTCTAACAGCAAAGTCACTTATATTATTGTTCATTTCATCAAACAACTCTCTTTGAGATTTAGCAATTTGTTCTAATTGAGTTTGAAACATAGAGGCATGCTTTCCTACACCTCTAACATCATTTGAGATTCTAAATAACAAGTCACTTAAGAGAGCAATCATATCGGAGTTGTATTTGAATTGTTTCATAACATTTGCATTGAAGTGATCTTACTTTCTAATGTAATTATCAAACTCATAAAGGCATCAACTATGATGTTTATTATAAGGATTATCACTATCATTAAATTTCATTAAATAATTGACATCTACCACCTAAGGTGGTGGTGGTGTATCAAGCCCATGTATTTCTTCAATAGGTGGTAAATTTTTAACATCCTTTGCTTTAATATCTTTTTCCTTCATAGATTTATTTGCCTCTTGCATATCTTCAGGACTGAGATATAAATTACCCTCTTCTTTGGAGTGGGTTTTGGCGGTGTTTCAGGAGGAGTCCAATCATCATAATTTTTCAATATGTTATTCAATAATTCTTCAGCTTGCTCAATAGTTCGTTCCCTGAAAATACAACCAGCACAACTATCTAGGAAATCTCTAGAAGCATTGGTTAGTCCATTATAGAAGATATCAAGTATTTCATTTTTCTTAAGAGGATGATCAGGAAAAGAATTAAGCAATTGGAGAAGCCTCCCCCAAGCTTGTGGGAGACTCTCTTATTCAATTTGCACAAAGATTAATATTTCCTACAAGGCAGGTTGTTTCTTATGAGCATGGAAATATTTTTCAGAGAAGTAATAAATCATATCCTGGGGACTACGCACACAACCAGGAGCAAGAGTATTGTACCAAGCTTTAGCATCACCCTTTAATGAGAATGAAAATAATTTGAGGATATAGTAATAGCAAATCTTTTCATCGTGAGCAAAAAGGGTGGCTATGTCATTCAACTTAGTAAGATGCGACACAACAGTTTCAGTTTCATAACCATGGAAAGGATCAAATTCAACCGAAGTAATTAACTCTGGGTTGACAGAGAAATCATAATCCTTATCATCAATAAAGATAGGTGAAGTGGCAAACTTAGGATCACATTTCATTCTAGCATTCAAAGATCTTTCTTTATACTTGCATAATAATTTTTCTAGATCATCTCTATCCTTACAAGCAAGAATATCTCTAGTTGCCTCCTCACCTATAACATAACCTTCCGGTACCTTTGGCAATTCATATCTAGGAGGGCTAGTTCTAATAGGTGTTTCAAGTTTTCATTTTCAAGCTCATCATCAGTTTCAACAATATCATCTGTCTTACTCTAGTAATTTGTTCATCAAGAAATTCACCTAGTGGCACATTATCATCAAGCAAGGTACTAGCATCATCATGAGTAACATTCATAGCGGAAGTAGCATCATCAATAACTTGCGACATATCAGAATTAATAGTATGTGGTGGTGTTGCAAGTTTACTTATAACAGAAGGTGAATCTAAAGCGGAGCTGGATGGTAGTTCCTTACCTCCCCTCGTCTTAGAGGGAAAATTTTTAGTCTTAGCATCCTTAAGATTCTTCATAGTGATAATTTGATAATAATCCCAAGTGATCAACAAATATAGCTATGCTCCCTGGCAACAGCGCCAGAAAAAGGTCTTGATAACCCACAAGTATATGCGATCGCAATAGTTTTCGAGGGTAGAGTATTCAACCCAAGTTTATAGATTCGACACAAGGGGAGCCAAAGAATCCTTGCAAGTATTAGCAGCTGAGTTGTCAATTCAACCACACCTAGAGATTAATTATCTACAGCAACGTGATCAGTAGCAAAGTAGTATGGTATTTTTGATAGTAGTAGCCACAACAATAGTAACAGTAACAATGATAGCAGTAGTTTTGTAGCAAGTGCAATAGTAACAATAGCAATAGTAACTTAGGAAGATCAACATGTAGGAAAATGGTAGGCATAGGATCGGTGATTCGTTGGATGATATTCATCATGAGACATTCATAACCTAGGGTAATATGGCACTAGCTCCAGTTCACAAATATAATGTAGGCATGTATTCCGTAAATAGTCATACGTGCTTATGGAAAGAACTTGCATGACATCTTTTGTCCTACCCTCCCGTGGAAGCGAGGTCCTATTGGAAACTAAGGGATATTAAGGCCTCCTTTTAATAGAGAACCAGAACAAAGCATTAGCACACGGCGAAAACATGAACTCCTCAAACTACGGTCATCATCGGGAGTGGTCTCGGCTATTGTCACTCCGGGATTGCTGGATCATAACACGTAGTAGGTGACTATAACATGCAAGATCGGATCTGGAACATAGATATAATGGTGATAACATAGACGGTTCATATCTGAAATCATGGCACCCGGGCCCAAAGTGACAAGCATTAAGCATGGCAAAGTCATAACAACATCAATCTTAGAACATAATGGACACTAAGGATCAGGCCCTAACAAAACTAACTTGATTACATGATGAATCTCATCCAACTCCTCACCGACCAGCGAGCCTACGAAGGGATTACTCACTCCTGATGGGGAGCATCATGGAATTGGCGATGGAGAAGGGTTGGTGATGATCTTTGACCTTGGGACCGATAGATAAGAAGGCAAGGCAGAAGAACCAATTGAATCGCGGAGAACAGGTAGCTCCGGCATGTGAACTTGTCGAACCATTCAACTATACTGTATATCGATTGGCCACATCAATGCATTTCACCTCGGAACTTGTACTTGGGAAGATCGAAGATCCCCCTCTTTGGAGACCCAAAAAGACTCCAGATCTGGCCTCCCGATGAAGAACAGGAGACGGCGGCGGCTTTGTCTCGTGAAACATGATAATTCTTTCTCCCTTATTTTTTTGGAAAAATAGGATTTTATAGCGTCGGTTTCAGGGTTTGCGGGGCCACCAGGTGGGGAAAACCCACCTGGGCGCGCCTGCAGGGGGTGGCGCGCCCTGGTGGGTTGTGCCCACCCAGGTGTCCCCCTCCGGTGGTTCTTGGCTCTAGAAATTATCTTTTATTGTATAAAAATCCTCGCAAATTTCGTTCCATTCCGAGAACTTTTATTTCTGCACAAAAACAACACCATGGTAGTTCTGTTGAAAACAGTGGTAGTCCGGGTTAGTTTCATTCAAATCATGCAAATTAGAGTCCAAAACAAGAGGAAAAGCGTTAGGAAAAGTATATACGATGGAGACGTATTAGAATCCTCCTGAGATCCCAAGGGAGAAGCTCGCGTGGTTCCGGGTTCTCTGGAGGCACCCATACTGCGTCTGAACGCCCGAGCGAGATTTGATCATCGCTGGTGTGGCAGGTCGCGATGCCGGATGTAGCCAGGAGATGAAAACTTCCCGAGGCCTGGGGCCGAGGACCATATTTGCCTATCGGCTCGCTCAAGAGCATCGCGCGAAGACCCGAACGCTAAAGCCTTGGCGAGACGCGAGTGTGGGTGGACTTGCAGCTGTTGTTGCAACATCACCGGGTTTGCCCCGTGTGCAACACCGCGCCCAGCCCCCGGTCGCGTGGTGCCAGGGAGTGAACAATGGGCAATTGTTACTTCCGAAACAAGATTGAAGAGGTACAACACCGCAAGAAGCAACAAATTCTGACCCCCCATTTGAATAAAGACGCGGAAATTTCAACTTCATTTCAAGAAATAACAAATTTTGGTTACAAGAGGAAGCAAAGAACAGCCGCCTCCACCACCTACGCTAGTCTTCTAGTCTTCCTGCCAACGCGAAGCATGGGGCCTCCACTGGGCGTGGGTGTAGTCGCTGATTGACCGTGTCATCCGCTAGCGCGGAGCATGGGGCCACTTGGGCATGGGTGGGAGCCCCCGTGAGGACCAGGGGCGGCACTCAGGAGACTCTGGGGGCGTGTATAGGCCCCCTCATTATTACGTGGGAGTGTCACAGGTAGAACTTTCGGAGGTGCTGGACGTTCCAAACATTCTGGATGGGGACCCCGTCCTACGTCTCCAGGCATACGACGCTAGGCCTGGAGACGTGGGCGATCCTGAATGGGCCCTCCCACATGGGCGAGAGCTTGTGAAGGCCCTCCCTGGAAAGGACCCACCTCAGGACAAGGTCTCCCACCTCGAGGGTTCGGGAGCGGACGCTGCGGCAGTGGTAACGCCGCAGCGCCTGCTGGTACCTCACTGCTCGGAGTGAGGCTTGGCGACGGGCTTCCTCCCCAAGCACGAGATCTGTTCCCTGCGAGGCATCCTAATGGGCCTCGCCGAATGCCAGGACTAGCAGGGAGCGATGCCTTACCTTGTGTGGGAGGACCGCCTCGGCCCCTTAGACGAGGAAGAACGAGGTCTCGCGGGTGGGCTTAGTCATAGTGGTACGGATGGACCACAACACGGACTGAAGCTCACCGAGCCAACCCCTATCGCATGCCTCAAGCTTCTTCTTGAAGCTCCTCGCCTTGAGGCCCCTCAGGACCTCCGCGTTGGCGTGATCGGACTGGTTATTGCTCCATGGATGAGCCATGGAAGCGTAGCATATCTGCGTTCCAAGGTTAGCACAATACGTCCTGAAGAGGTTGCTTGTGAATTGGGAGCCATTATCAGTAATGATACGGTTGGGGACACCAAAACGTATCACGAGGCCCTTTATGAACTTGACGGCTGAGCCAGCAGGGATGGTGTGTACGGGCTCCACCTCCGCCCACTTAGTGAACTTGTCGATGGCGACATAAAGGTAGCGATATCCACTGGCTGCTCGAAGGGGAAGGGCCAGGATATCCAGCCCCCAGACCGCGTATGGCAATGAGAGCGGGATGGTCTGGAGACCTTGCGCCGACTGATGAATTGCTTGGTGTGGAACTGGTAGGCCTCGCAGGATCGCACCAACTCGGTGACGTCATTGAGCGCGACCGGCCAGTGGAAACTGATGCAGAACACCTTGCCCATGAGGGTGCGCGATGATGAGTGATGCCCGCAGTCCCCGCCGTGGATATCAGCCAGCAACTCGGGCCCTTGTTCTTCGGATATGTGATACGTCTCCATCGTATCTCTAATTTTTGATTTTTTCATGCCAATATTATTCAACTATTACATACTTTCGGCAACTTTTTATATAATTTATTTGGACTAACTTACTTATCCAGTGCCCAGTGCCAGTTCCTGTTTGTTGCATGTTTTTGTATCACAGAAAATCCATATCAAATGAAGTCCAAACGTGATGAAACTCTACGGAGAATTATTTTGGAATATTTGTGAATTATAGGAGGTGGAATCAACGTAAACGGAGGCCCAAGGCCACCAAAACCCACCAGGGCGCGCCACCAGGCCCAGGCGCGCCCTGGTGTACCATGCCCTCCTTGAACATCGGTTAGAGCTATACTTCGGGTGCAAGGAAGCTTATATCCAGAAAAAAATCGTGTAAAAAGATCAGCGCAATCGGAGTTACGGATCTCCGGAAATTTAAGAAACCGTGAAGGGCCAGATCTGGGGAGCGCGAAATAGAAGAGAACAGAGAGGGAGATCCAATCTCGGAGGTACTCCCGCCCCTTTGCCGCCATGGAGACCATGGACCATAGGGGGAACGCTCCTCCCATCTAGGGGGGAGGCCAAGGAAGAAGAAGAAGGAGGGGGGCTCTCTCCCCCTCTCTCCCGGTGGCGCCAGAGTGCCGCCGGGGCTAGGATCGTGATGACGATCTACATCAACAACCTTGCTACTGTTAACACCAACTTTATCCCCCTCTATGCAGTGGTGTAACACCCCTTCTCTCCGCTGTAATCTCTACTTAAACATGGTGCTCAACTCCATATACTATTTCCCAATGATCTATGGGTTAATCGTGATCTTGGTTGGTATGATTGTATATTTTATTTTTGGTGTTGTCCTATGGTGCCCTCTGTCTCACGCAAACATGAGGGGCCCCCGCTATAGGGTGTTACAATATGTTCATGGTTTGCTTATTGTCAGTGTTGCGGGGGTGACAACAGCCTAAACGTTGATAAGTGGGTCATGGCGTATGGGAGTAAAGAGGACTTGATACTTAATGCTATGGTTGGGTTTCATGACCTTAATGATCTTTAGTAGTTGCGGATGCTTGCTAGAGTTCCAATCATAAGTGCATATTATCCAAGTAGAGAAAGTATGTTAGCTCATGCCTCTCCCTCATATAAAATTACAAGAATGATTACCGGTACTTGTTATCGATTGCCTAGGGATAAATGACTTTCTTGTTGGCAAAAGCAATCCACTTTTACTACTGCATTTTATCCGTAGTTTTATTCTTGCAAAATAGTTCCATACTTGTTCTAGGTAAAGCAAACGTCAAGTGTCCGTAGAGTTGTATCGGTGGTTGATAGAACTTGAGGGAATATTTGTTCTGCCTTTAGCTCCTCGTTGGGTTCGACACTCTTATTTATCGAAGAAGGCTACAAAGGATCCCCTATACTTGTGGGTTATCAAGACCCTTTTTCTGGCGCCGTTGCCAGGGAGCAATAACGTGGGGGTGAATATTCTCGTGTGTGCTTGTTTTCTTTATCGCTAAGTAGTTTTTATTTCATGTTCTAAGTTGTTCTCTATCTTTAGTTATGGATATGGAACACGAAACACCAAAAAAATTAGTGGTACTTGCTACTCATGGAGATGGGGAACCTCCTAAAACCCTCGATGCTCGTTATGTGAAAAATATTATGCACTATTTTGATAATCCGGAGAAAACCCCATTCAACTATATAATGGGAGTAACATTGGATCAACGTGAATACTTTAGGGATTATCGCTTGACACAAAAAGGGAAACTTTTATGGGATCAAATTTATATGTTGCATTGGTATGCTCGGGATTTATGCTTGAGATATGATTTTACTTGTTGCTCTAGGATGAATGCTCCACACCTTCCCTTTTCATGCAAATTTACTGATAATGAAACCTTGGCTTCTTAAGCTAATGGTATATATGATTATTATGATGTGGAATGAATAGAAGAATTTGTTGCTTTAAAGGGTGCTTATGAAATTGAATCTTTGTTTTAAAGTATGAAGCTTTTGATGATGATGTTTATAGACCTGAAAATGTTGCTATCCTTAAATATTGCTATGATAATTGCAAATACAATTCTGATATTGATGCGTTTATTGAGAGAGTCTCCTCTGTCCAAGAAGAGACTAATGTTTTGTAGGAGTCTATGGAAGAAGGAATTGATGACATTGTGAGCTCATTGGATGAAAAAGATGATGAGGAGAGCGAATACAAAAGGAGGAAGAGCGGATTAGCTACCCGTGCCTACCTTCTAATGAGATTAACTCTTCAACTCATACATAATTTAATGTCCCTTCGTTCTTACCGAAGGATGAATGCTATGATAATTGCTATGATCCTGTTGATTCGTTTGAAATATCCCTTTTTGATGATGCTTGTGGCCAAGATGCCAATATGAACTATGCTATTGGAGATGAACTTGCTATCGTTCCTTATGTTAAACATGAAATTGTTGCTATTGCACCCACACATGATAGTCCTACTATATTTTTGAATTCTCCAAACTACACTATATCGGAGAAGTTTGCTCTTATTAAGGATTATATTGATGGGTTGCCTTTTACCGTTGCATGTGATAATTTTGATGAATATAATATGCATTTGGTTTCTGCTCCTACTTGGAATTATTATGAGAGAGGAACTACATCTCCACCTCTCTATGTTTCCAACATGATAAATTACAAGAAACTACTTATGCTATGTATTGGCCTTTACTTGATGTGCATGAATTGTTCTTGTATGACATGCCGATGCATAGGAAGAGAGTTAGACTTCGTCATTGCTTGATATATGTTGCTTTGTGCTCACTACTAAATGCCAAATCATTGTTAATTCAAATTGGCTTTGATATACCTTGGGATCCAGGTGGATCCATTACTTGAGCACTTTATGCCTAGCATAATGGCTTTAAAGAAAGTGCTGCCAGGGAGACAACCCGGAAGTTTTAGATAGTCATTTATTTCTGTTGAGTGCTTTTATAAAGTTTAAAATCAAAAAATATAGAGGGGAACTTAAAACTTTTCATAAAAGAGAAGCGATTGAAAGGTGATGCATTGCGGAAGTGAGGGTCGACCTTGAACACTTGTGTTCATGCTCATGGAAACAATTTTTCATGAAGATTCTCACAAAAATAATTACCCCCTGTACAATTCCATTGTATTATAAAAATAATGTGCCAAGATTTGCCTTTGGGATGGGTAGATTGCTTGTTGGTATGTGCGGTGCAGAAACAGAAACAATGGCTGTAGCGCACGATTTTACATTTCTTACTGGAACGTCAAACATTTCCAAAACTTTTTTCACAGTCTTGCTATACAAATTTTTTATTTTGTCATAATTTTTGGAGTACCAGAAGTATGGTATATGTTCAGATTACTACAGACTGTCCTGTTTAAGACAAATTCTGTTTTTGATGCATTGTTTTGCTTGTTTTGATGAAACTATCGATTTTATCAGTGGTATGAGGCATGGGAAAGTTATATTACAGTAGCTACAATGCAAAAACAAAATATTATTTGGTTTGCAACAATACTTAGAGTAGTGATTTGCTTTATTATACTAACGTATCTTACCGAGCTTTCTATTGAGTTTTGTGTGGATGAAGTGATCAAAGATCGAGGAGGTCTCAATATGAGGAGAAGGAGGAGCGGCAAGAGCTCAACCTTGGGGATGCCCAAGGCACCCCAAGTAAATATTCAAGGAGACTCAAGCATCTAAGCTTGGGGATGCCCCGGAAGGCATCCCATCTTTCTTCAACAAGTATCAGTATGTTTTCATCTTCGTTTTGTTCATGTGATATGTGTGAATCTTGGAGTGTCTTTTGTGTTTATTTTTCATTTTTCTTTTATGCACCATGCTGGTATGATATAGTCCATGGTTGATTTATAGAATACTCATTGCACTTCACTTATATCTTTTGGGTATGGCTTTATAGAATGCTTCATGTGCTTCACTTATATCATCTGAAGTTTGGACTGCCTGTTTCTCTTCACATAGAAAACCGATGTTCGTAGAATGCTCTTTTGCTTCACTTATATTTGTTGAGCATGATCTTTTGTAGAAAGAATTAAACTCTCATGCTTCACTTATATCTATTTAGTGAGACAAATGAAATTGGTCATTTGCATGGTTAGTCATAAAAAATCCTACATAAAACTTATGGATCACTGAATATGATATGTTTGATTCCTTGCAATAGTTTTGCGATATAGTGATGAAATATGTGGGAAGTAGTAGTAAATGGTTGTGGTTAGTAAGAACATTGGTGTTAAGGTTTGTGATTCCCGAAGCATGCACATATAGTCTCTCGTTATGCTGGGAAGTTGTAGCACAATTTATCCTTGATTGTCTATCTTTGTGTGAAGGACGGTGTCGGTGTCAAAACCGGCGGATCTCGGATAGGGGGTCCCCAACTATGAGTCTAAGGCTAATGGTAACAGGAGGCGGGGGACACAATGTTTACCCAGGTTTGGGCCCTCTCTATGGAGGTAATACCCTACTTCCTGCTTGATTGATCTTGATGAATATGAGTATTACAAGAGTTGATCTACCACGAGATCTTAATGGCTAAACCCTAGAAGTCTAGCCTATGAGATTATGATTGTTGTTGTCTCTACGGACTAAACCCTCCGATTTATATAGACACTGGAGGGGGCTAGGGTTACACAAAGTCAGTTATAGAGAAAAGGAATCTACATATCCGAATCGCCAAGCTTGCCTTCCACGCAAAGGGGAGTCCCATCCGGACACGGGAAGAAGTCTTCTGTCTTGTATCTTCATAGCCCAACGGCCTGACCCACGCATATAGTCTGGCTGTCCGACGACCCCTTAGTCCAGGACTCCCTCAGTAGCCCCTGAACCAGGTGATGTCTACTACACAACCTTCTCATTGTAGACATGGATGGTAGATATAGGTTTTTGTAATCTGAAAATATAAAAAATAGTAAGGTAACAAGTGGTAAAAGTGAGCGTACGTAAATGGTATTGCAATGCTAGGAAACAATGCCTAGGGTTCATACTTTCACTAGTGCAAGTTCTCTCAACAATAATAACATAACTGGATCATATAACTATCCCTCAACATGCAACAAAGAGTCACTCCAAAGTCACTAATAGCGGAGAACAAACAAAGAGATTATTGTAGGGTACGAAACCACCTCAAAGTTATTCTTTCTGATCGATCTATTCAAGAGTCCGTAGTAAAATAACACGAAGCTATTCTTTCCGTTCAATCTATCATAGAGTTCGTACTAGAATAACACCTTAAGAAACAAATCAACCAAAACTCTAATGTCACCTAGATGCTCCAATGTCACCTCAAGTATCCGTGGGCATGATTATACGATATGCATCACACAATATCAGATTCATCTATTCAACCAACACAAAGTACTTCAAAGAGTGCCCCAAAGTTTCTACTGGAGAGTCAAGACGAAAACATGTGCCAACCCCTATGCATAAGTTCACAAGGTCACTAAACCCGCAAGTTGATCACCAAAACATACATCAAGTAGATCACGTGAATATCCCATTGTCACCATAGATAAGCACGTGCAAGACATATATCAAGTGTTCTCAAATCCTTAAAGACTCAACCCGATAAGATAACTTCAAAGGGAAAACTCAATCCATTACAAGAGAGTAGAGGGGGAGAAACATCATAAGATCCAACTATAATAGCAAAGCTTGCGATACATCAAGATCATGCCAAATCAAGAACACGAGAGAGAGAGAGAGAGAGAGAGAGAGAGAGAGAGAGATCAAACACATAGCTACTGGTTCATACCCTCAGCCCCGAGGGTGAACTACTCCCTCCTCGTTGCCACGTCTTGAGCTTGCGTTGGTTTTCCTTGAAGAGGAAAGGGTGATGCAGCAATAGTAGCGTAAGTATTTCCCTCAGTTTTTGAGAACCAAGGTATCAATCCAGTAGGAGGCTCCTCAAAAGTCCCACGCACCTACATAAACAAACAAAGAACTCACAACCAACGCAATAAAGGGGTTGTCAATCCCTTGACGGCCACTTGCGAAAGTGAGATCTGACAGAGATAATATGATAAGATAAATATATTTTGGTATTTTATAATATAGATTGGAAAAGTAAAGATGCAAATAAAAGTAGATTGAAAGCTTATATGATAAAATATAGACCCGAGGGTCATAGGTTTCACTAGTGGCTTCTCTCAAGATAGAATAAGTATTACGGTGGGTGAACAAATTACTGTCGAGCAATTGATAGAAAAGCGAATAATTATGAGATTATGTAGGCATGATTATGTATATAGGCATCACGTCCGTGACAAGTAGACCGACTCCTGCCTGCATCTACTACTATTACTCCACACATCGACCGCTACCCACCATGCATCTAGAGTATTAAGTTCATAAAGAACAGAGTAACGCATTAAGAAAGATGACATGATGTAGAGGGATAAACTCATGAAATATGATATAAACCCCATCTTTTTATCCTCGATGGCAACAATACAACACGTGCCTTGCTGCCCCTGCTATCACTGGGAAAGGACACCGCAAGATTGAACCCAATGCTAAGCACTTCTCCCATTGCAAGAAAGATCAATCTAGTAGGCCAAACCAAACTGATAATTCGAAGAGACTTGCAAAGATAACTTAATCACACATAAAAGAATTCAGAGGAGATTCAAATATTTCTCATAGATAAACTTGATCATAAACCCACAATTCATCGGGTCTCGACAAATACACCGCAAAAAGAGTTACATCAAATAGATCTCCAAGAAGATCGCGGAGAACATGGTATTGAGATCCAAAAAGAGAGAAGAAGCCATCTAGCTAATAACTATGGACCCGAAGGTCTGTGGTAAACTACTCACAACTCATCGGAGGGGCTATGGTGTTGATGTAGAAGCCCTCTGTGGTCGATTCCCCCTCCGGCGGAGTGCCGACGACGGCTCCAAGATGGGATCTCGCGGATACAGAAGGTTACGGTGGTGGAAATAGTTTTTCGTGGTCGCCTCTGATGTTCTCGGGGTACATGGGTATATATAGGAGGAAGAAGTAGGTCGGTGGATGCCTGAGGGGCCCACGAGATAGGGGGCACGCCCTGTAGGGGTGTGCGCGCCCTCCACCCTTGTGGCCGCCTCGACTGCTTCTTGACTTGCACTCCAAGTCCTCTGGATCACGTTCGTTCCAAAAATCACACTCCCGAAGGTTTCATTCCGTTTGGACTCCGTTTGATATTCCTTTTCTTCGAAACACTGAAATAGGCAAAAAAAACAGCAATACGGGCTGGGCCTCCGGTTAGTAGGTTAGTCCCAAAAATGATTTAAATTTGTAAAGTAAAGCCCATAAACATCCAAAACGGGTAATATAATATCATGGAACAATCAAAAATTATAGATATGTTGGAGACGTATCAAGCATCCCCAAGCTTAATTCCTGCTCGTCCTCGAGTAGGTAAATGATAAAAACAGAATTTTTGATGTGGAATGCTACCTAGCATAATTCTCAATGTAATTTTGTTTATTGTGGCATGATTGTTCAGATCCAAATGATTCAAGATCAAAGCTATAAAACATAAAAAATAATAATGTTTTGAAGCATACTAACAAATAACCATGTCCTATAAAATAGCATAGCCAAAGAAAGCTTATCCCTACAAAATCATATAGTTAGGCCATGCTTCATTTTCATTACACAAAATACTCCCATCATGGCAACTCCGGTTTCAGCCAAGCAATTGGTTCATACTTTTTAACCCGCTTCAGCTTTTTCAACTCTTACGCAATACATGAGCGCAAGCCATGGACATAGCACTATGGTGGTATATGGTGGTGGTTGTGAGGACAAAAAAGGGAGAAGATAGTCTCACATCAACTAGGCGTATCAACGGGCTATGGAGATGCCCATCAATACATATCAATGTGAGTGAGTAGGGATTGCCATGCAACGGATGCACTAGAGCTATAAATGTATGAAAGCTCAACAAAAGAAACTAAGTGGGTGTGCATCCAACTCGCTTGCTCACGAAGACCTAGGGCGTTTTGAGGAAGCCCATCATTGGAATATACAAGCCAAGTTCTATAATGAAAAATTCCCACTTAGTATATGAAAGTGACAACATATGAGACTCTCTATCATGAAGATCATGGTGCTATTTCGAAGCACAAGTGTGGAAAAGAGATAGTAGCATTGTCCCTTCTCTCTTTTTCTCTCATTTTTTTATCTTTTTTCTTTTATATATTTTTTTCTTTTTGGGCCTTCCTTTTTTTTCTTTTGGCCTTTCTTCTTTTTTTATTTTTTTTTCTTTGGTGGGCTCTTTGGCCTCTTTTTTTTATAAAGTCCGAAGTCTCATCCCGACTTGTGGGGGAATCATAGTCTCCATCATCCTTTCCTCATTGGGACAATGCTCTAATAATGAAGATCATCACACTTTTATTTACTTACAACTCAAGATTACAACTCAATACTTAAAACAAGATATGACTCTATATGAATGCCTCCGGTGGTGTACCGGGATATGCAATGAATCAAGAGTGACATGTATGAAAGTTATGAGGGTGGCCTTGCCACAAATACAATGTCGACTACATGATCATGCAAAGAGCAATATGACAATGATGAAGCGTGTCATAATAACGGAATGGTGGGAAGTTGCATGGCAATATATCTCGGAATGGCTATGGAAATGCCATAATAGGTAGGTATGGTGGCTGTTTTGAGGAAGGTAAATAATGGGTGCATGATACCGGCGAAAGTTGCAAGGTATAATGGAGGCTAGCAAAGTGGAAGGGTGAGTGTGCGTATATCCATGGACTCACATTAGTCATAAAGAACTCATATACTTATTGCAAAAGTCTACTTGCCCTCGAAGCAAAGTACTACTACGCATGCTCCTAGGGGAAGGGTTGGTAGGAGTTAACCATCGCGTGATCCCGACCTCCATTCATAAGGAATAAATTAAAAGAGCACGTCATGCAACAAATTTGTCACACAACTTTCACCATACGTGGATGGTACGAGACTTGCCAACTTCAACACAAGTATTTCTCAATTTCATAATTACCCACTAGCATGACTCTAACATTACCACCTCTATATCTCAAAACAATTATCAAGCATCAAATTGATCCTAGTGTTTTATACACTTTCTATGATAGTTTTTATTATACCCAACTTGGATGCTCATCATTCTAGGACCAAATTTATAACCATAGCAAATACCATGCTGTTCTAAAATACTCTAAACATAATATAAGTGAAGCATAAGAGATCAACAATTTCTTCAAAATTAAGCCACCGCTGTGCTCTAAAAGATATAAGTGAAGCACTAGAGCAAAAACTATCTAGCTCAAAAGATATAAGTGAAGCACATAGAGTATTCTAACAAATTCCAATCAAGTGTGCTTCTCCCAAAAGGTGTGTACAGCAAGGATGATTGTGGAAAACTAAAAAGCAAAGACTAATATCATACAAGACGCTCCAAGCAAAACACATATCATGTGGCGAATAAAAATATAGCTCCAAGTAAAGTTACCGATAAACGAAGACGAAAGAGGGGATGCCTTCCGGGGGCATCCCTAAGCTTAGGCTTTTGGCTATTATTGAATATCTTGGGGTGCCATGGGCATCCCCAAGCTTAGGCTCTTGCCACTCCTTATTCCATAGTCCATCAAATCTTTACCCAAAACTTGAAAACTTCACAACACAAAACTCAACAGGAAATCTCATAAGCTCCGTTAGTGAAAGAAAGCAAAACCACCACATAAGGTAATGAACTCATTATTTATTTATATTGGTGTTAAACCTACTTTATTTCAAGTTATCTACTGTTCATATCACTTAATACTAGCCATAGATGCATCAAAATAAGCAAACAACACACGAAAGGCAGAATCTGTCAAAAACAGAACAGTCTGTAGAAATCTGTAACCCTCGAATACTTATGGAACTCTAAAACTCCTACAAAAATAGGAAATCCTGGACAATTTGTATATTGATCTACATCAAGAAGAATCAACGCAAAATCACGTTTTTGTGATTTAACAAAATTAATTTAGTGCGCGCAAAGTTTCTGTTTTTCAGCAGAATCAAATTAACTATCACCATAGGTTATCCTATAGGTTCAACTTGGCACAAACACTAATTAAAACATAAAAACACATCTAAACAGAAGGTAGATGCAAAATTTATTACTAAACGGAAACAAAAACAAAAAACACAAATAAAATTGGGTTGCCTCCCAACTAGCGCTATCGCTTAACGCCCCTAGCTAGGCATAAAAGCGAGGATAGATCTAAGTAGTGCCCTCTTTGGCACTCAATTCATAAGTAGCTCGCATGATAGATTCATAAGGTAATTTGACTTTCTTTCTTGGAAAGTGCTCCATGCCTTTCCTTAATGGAAAATGAATCTAATATTCCCTTCCTTCATATCAATAATCGCGCCAATCGTTCTAAGGAAAGGTCTACCAAGAATAATAGGACAAGAAAGATTGCAATCTATATCAAGAACGATAAAATCTACGGGCACCAAATTTCTATTTGCAACAATGAGAACATCATTGATCCTTCCTGTTGGCTTTTTAATGGTGGAATCCATAAGGTGCAAATTTAAAGAGCAATCATCAAGATCATGGAAACCTAGAATATCACATAAAGTTTTCGGAATCGTGGAAACACTAGCACCCAAATCACATAAAGCATAACACTCATGATATTTAATTTTAATCTTTATAGTAGGTTCCCACTCATCATTAAGTTTTCTAGGTATAGAAACTTCCAAATTAAGTTTTTCATCAAAAGATTGCACCAAGGCATCAACAATATGTTTTGACTATAAGCGTGAGGAGAATTCACAACGGATTGCAACAAGGAAATACAAACTTCTAAAGAACAATTATCATAATCAAATTCCTTGAAATCCAAGATAGTGGGTTCAATGCTATTTAAAGTCTTGATCTCTCCAATCCCACTTTTACCAAATTTAGCATCAAGATCTAAAAACTCTGAATTATTGGGACGCCTTTTAACTAAAGTTGACTCATCTCCAGTCCCATCATTATTAAGATTCATATTGCAAAACAAAGATCTAATGGGGGACACATCAATAACTTTAAGATCTTCATCATTATTTTCATGGAAACTAGAAGAACACGCCTTTACAAAGCAATCTTTCTTAGCATGTAATCTAGCAGTTCTTTCTTTGCACTCATCAATGGAAATTCTCATAGCTTTGAGAGACTCATTGATATCATGCTTAGGAGGAGTAGATCTAAGTTTCAGAGAATCAACATCAAGCGAAAGTCTTTCAACGTTCCTAGCCAAATCATCAACTTTGAGCAATTTTTCTTCAAGCAAGGCATTAAAATTATTTTGAGAGATCATAAATTCTTTCACACTATTCTCAAAATCAGAGGGCATCTTATTAAAATTACCATAAGAATTATTGTAGGAATTTCCATAATTGTTAGAGGAATTACTAGGGAACGGTCTAGGATTAAAGTTTCCTCTATAAGCATTGTTTCCGAAACTATTCCTACCAACAAAATTCACATCCATAGATTCATTATTAGTCTCAATCAAAGTAGACAAAGGCATATCATTGGGATCAAGAGGAGCACTCTTTGTAGCAAACAATTTCATAAGTTCATCCATCTTTTCACTCAAAACATTAATTTCTTCTATAGCATGCACTTTTTTCCTAGTAGATCTTTCGGTGTGCCATTGAGAATAATTAGCCATAATATTATCAAGAAGTTTTGTAGCATCTCCTAAAGTGATTTCCATAAACGTGCCTCCCGCGGCCGAATCTAAAAGATTTCTAGAGGCAAAATTCAATCCGGCATAGAAATTCTGTATGATCATCGATAAATTCAAACCATGAGTAGGGCAATTGCGAATCATCAATTTCATTCTTTCCCAAGATTGGGCAACATGTTCATGATCAAGTTGTTTAAAATTCATAATATCATTCCTAAGGGTGATGATCTTAGCGGGAGGGAAATATTTAGAGATAAAAGAATTTTTGCACTTGTTCCAAGAATCAATATTATTTTTAGGCAAATACGAAAACCAAACTTTAGCATGATCTCTAAGTGAAAACGAAAATAACTTCAATTTAACAATATCATTATCCGTATCTTTCTTATTTTGCATATCATACAAATCAACAAAGTTGTTTAGATGGGTAGCGGCATCTTCACTAGGAAGGCCGGCGAATTGATCTTTTATAACATGATTCAGCAAAGCAGTATTGATTTCACAAGACTCAACATCATTAAGAGGAGCAATCGGAGTACTAAGGAAATCATTATTATTGGTATTGGAGAAATCACACAATTTGGTATTATCTTGCGCCATGGCGACAAGTAATCCAACACACAAGCAAACAAAAAGGCAAGCGAAAGAGAGAGGAGAAGATTGGGAAAGAGAGGGTGAATAAAATGGCAAGGGTGAAGTGGCGGAGAGGAAAACGAGAGGCAAATGGCAAATAATGTAAATGCGAGGGAGATGAGTTTGTGATGGGTACTTGGTATGCCTTGACTTGAGCGAAGACCTCCCCGGCAACGACACCAGAAATCCTTCTTGCTACGTCTTGAGCTTGCGTTTGTTTTCCTTGTAGATGAAAGGGTGATGCAGCAATAGTAGCGTAAGTATTTCCCTCAGTTTTTGAGAACCAAGGTATCAATCCAGTAGGAGGCTCCTCAAAAGTTCCACGCACCTACACAAACAAACAAAGAACTCACAACCAACGCAATAAAGGGGTTGTCAATCCCTTCACGACTACTTGCGAAAGTGAGATCTGATAGAGATAATATGATAAGATAAATATATTTTTAGTATTCTATAATATAGTTTGGAAAAGTAAAGATGCAAATAAAAGTAGATTGAAAGCTTATATGATAAAAGATAGACCCGGGGGCCATAATTTTCACTAGTGGCTTCTCTCAAGATAGCATAAGTATTACGGTGGGTGAACAAATTACTGTTGAGCAATTGATAGAAAAGCGAATAATTATGAGA
This sequence comes from Triticum dicoccoides, assembly GCF_002162155.2. Lineage (NCBI taxonomy): Eukaryota > Viridiplantae > Streptophyta > Magnoliopsida > Poales > Poaceae > Triticum > Triticum dicoccoides. Next base: position 381,576,033 of record NC_041391.1, on the reverse strand, counting down.
TTATGTAGGCATAATCACGTATATAGGCATCACATCCGTGACAAGTAGACCGACTCCTGCCTGCATCTACTACTATTACTCCACACATCGACCGCTACCCACCATGCATCTAGAGTATTAAGTTCATAAAGAACAGAGTAACGCATTAAGAAAGATGACATGATGTAGAGGGATAAACTCATGCAATATGATATAAACCCCATCTTTTTATCCTTGATGGCAACAATACAATACGTGCCTTGCTGCCCCTGCTGTCACTGGGAAAGGACACTGCAAGATTGAATCCAAAGCTAAGCACTTCTCCCATTGCAAGAAAGATCAATCTAGTAGGTCAAACCAAACTGATAATTCGAAGAGACTTGCAAAGATAACTTAATCACACATAGAAGAATTCAGAGGAGATTCAAATATTTCTCATAGATAAACTTGATCATAAACCCACAATTCATCGGGTCTCGACAAACGCACCGCAAAAAGAGTTACATCAAATAGATCTCCAAGAAGATCGAGGAGAACATGGTATTGGGATCCAAAAAGAGAGAAGAAGCCATCTAGCTAATAACTATGGACCCGAAGGTCTTTGGTAAACTACTCACAACTCATCGGAGGGGCTATGGTGTTGATGTAGAAGCCCTCCAAGGTCGATTCCCCCTCCGGCGGAGCACCGGCGAAGGCTCCAAGATGGGATCTCGCGGATAAATAGGGTTACGATGGTGGAAATAGTTTTTCATGGTCTCCTCTGATGTTCTCGAGGTATGTGGGTATATATAGGAGGAAGAAGTAGGTTGGTGGACGCCCGAGGGGCCCACGAGATAGGGGGAGCGCCCTCCACCCTCGTGGCCGCCTTGACTGCTTCTTGACTTGCACTCCAAGTCCTCTGGATCACGTTCGTTCCAAAAATCATGCTCCCGAAGGTTTCATTCCGTTTGGACTCCATTTGATATTCCTTTTCTTTGAAACACTAAAATAGGCAAAAAAATAGCAATACGAGTCGGGCCTCCGGTTAGTAGGTTAGTCCCAAAAATGATATAAATGTGTAAAGTAAATCCCATAAAAATCCAAACGGGTAATATGATAGCATGGAACAATCAAAAATTATAGATACGTTGGAGATGTATCACCCATCATGGAGAGCGCCAGGATGTTGAAGATGGCCACCGGTAAGGGATCCCCCCTCCGGCAGGGTGCCGGAACAGGGTCCCGATTGGTTTTTGGTGGCTACAGAGGCTTGCGGCGGTGGAACTCCCGATCTATTATGCTCCTGGATGTTTTTGGTATTTATAGGAATTTTTGGCATAGGTCTCACGCCAGGGGGGGGGTCTCCGGGTTGTCCACGAGGCAGGGGGCGCGCCCAGGGGGGTGGGCTCACCCCCACCCTCGTGGGCAGCCCGAGACTCTTCTAGACCAACTCTTTCACTCTAGGGGCTTCTTTTGGTCCATAAAAAATCATCAAAAATTGGCACGTCAATTGGCTCCGTTTGGTATTCCTTTTCTGTAAAACTCAAAAACAAGGAAAAACAGAAACTGGCACTGGGCTCTAGGTTAATAGGTTAGTCCCAAAAAATCATATAAAATAGCATATAAATGCATATAAAACATCCTAGACGGATAATATAATAGTATGGAACAATAAAAAATTATAGATACATTGGAGATGTATCACCAGGCTTCAATGACGACGAGTCCAGTGCGCAGATTGTCTTCGGCATTGCAAGGCGGGTTCCTTCTCTGAATACTTCAAAGTAGATTTCGAACACAAAAATTGTGTCCGGCTCTGCAAAACAAGTTCCAGACTCAACCCTAGAGAGTATAATATTTCACGAGTCCAATCCGTTGACAACTTTTTATAGCGTGACATCATGCCATTGCCCGGTCATTATTCGAACCGTTTTTAGCCTGTCGCTCCATATTTTGAGGTGCGGTTTCATTGGCACGTCTTGTCAAAGCAGAGATCGTGTCCCCTTATCACGGGATTCTCATCAATACGGGCATGGGTAACCCAACCGTGTCATCCGCACAACACTTGGGGAATAGGTGAATTTTAAGGCGAGCAGGGAGGCGCATGACTTTTACTGCCTTTATAAAGGGATAAGGATTCACCTTTTTTCACCCACGCCTTCTCCTTCCTCTGCTCATCCATTCTGAGCTCCAGCGCCCAAGATCTTGCCTTCTCTGCCCAAAAGAGCACTGCAATCATGTACGGATGCAGAGGAGGAGGCAAGTGGATGGCCTCCTCCGTCAAGGAGAGGACATCAAGAAGCTCCGGGAGGCCGGGTACTAGGCCCTGGAAATCGCTCACCGACTTCCGGCCAAGGGACAGATGGTCCCCACCCCGGAGCCCCAGGAGAGGGTGGTGTTTATCACACACTTCGTCCGCAGGCTGGGATTCCCTCTCCACCTGTTCGTCCGTGGACTGATGTACTACTACGGGCTGGACTTCCATGATCTGGCCCCCAATTCCATCCTCAACATCTCGGCATTTATTGTCGTATGTGAGGCTTTCCTCCGCGTCCCACCTCACTTCGGGCTATGGCTGAAAACCTTCAATGTGAAGCCGAAGGTGGTGAGCGGCCAACAAGTAGAGTGCGGAGGCGCCATTGTGGGCAAGATACCCAATGTCACCTGGCCCGAAGGCTCCTTCGTAGAGATTGTCAAAGGATGGCAGTCGGGGTGGTTCTACATCACCGAGCCGCGTGACACCAACTGGGTCACGGCTCCCGCATTCCGGTCCAGAGTCCTGATGTGGCTCACCTCCAGGCAAGAGAAAGGCCTGACCTGGTCTTCCTTGGATGAGCTGATGACGCTCCAAGCGCACGTTCAAAGCATGATAAACAAGAGAATCAAGCTCGTCAATGTGATCTAGGTGATGCTCGTTCTTCGGATCCTTCCGTGCCAAAGCCGGACTTGCCACCTATGGGAGTTCGATCTGGCCAAGCACCAGCCCTACTGGAGCTCTTCGACACGACGCACGAAGATATCTGGAAGGTACTCTTCAAGGCTAACGAGGTGCCTCTGCCCACGACCGAGGATCGTGGGCATAGACTAACTCGCCCTGCTAATACGATAAGTTCTTTTATGCTTTCAAGGTGTACCCTTTACTTGCATATTCGAGGAAGGCATCTAAGCCTCCTTATCAATTTTTTCAGGACTGGACAGAGATAGCGGAGCGGATTAACTATCCGGCTCCGCTGCCCGAAGGCCCAGAAATTCCACTTCTGACGAAGATGCTGGTTCCGACGCCTTATGAGGTGACGGAGAAGAAGGCTAAGAAGAAGACCAAGGGGACCAGAGGTGGTCTCTGCCGCAAGGGCGAGGTGCACTCCTCTGCCAAAGACGACGAGGAAGAGGAGGAGGAAGAAGAAGAAATCCATTCCCCCCTGCAGGGTGGAGAAAGAAGAGGATGACCTCCATGCATCTGGAGGCCGAGGCGTCCAAGAAGGGGAAAGCTTCCCTTCCGGACAGCTCCGCAGCAGCCACCGACAGCAGCTGGGAGTGGGAGCCCAGGTAGAAGCCCCTGGCCAAATCGTAAGTGTTCGGACATGTTCATGTATCCGACCTTTTTACTTCGTAATGTGCTGAATTATGTATTTGCACTCCGGCTTGGTCCAACCTCGAGCAGTCCTTATCTTCGGAGGACTCGCTGGATCCGGCCAAGATGGACAGCGGGACCCTTCCCTCGGCCTCCTCTCCCAAGGACACGGATGGCGCCGAGGCGTCGTCACGAAGGATCCCCGGTCCGGGAGAGAATCCGGAGGCCGTCAGGGAGGCACCGGAGGGTGAAGCCTTGGCTGTTGGACACATGGGGGAGTAGACCCCCATGGATACTGATGATGGGGTCCGTATTCAATTTGGCCCCCAACCGAATATAGTTCTGGAGACCAATGCGGCTCCGGAACCAGGCCAGCTGCCCCTTTCAAAAGGAGGCGGTGTGCCTATTCCACCGGTGGCCTCTGTCCATCCAGAGGCACCGGATAGTTTGCTGGAAGCGTTGCAAGGCACTTCCATTGTGGAAGAACACCGTACCCTTATGGGTATGATGATTGAGAGGATCCAGTCCGCGAAAAGCGGACTGACTGAAACCTGCACTAGCCTTCTAACAGGCTTTGAGGTAAGTAATGCAATTGTATAAAAAGAATGTCACAGTATAGACAGTAGCCCCCGATGCTCTGTCCGGTGTTCAAAAATAAAAGCCAAACAGAGGATCAAATAATTTTTGCAGGAGTCTAATCTAAAATGTCTATGTGAACAAGCAAGTGTCGCTGCTAGCTACGTCCGCTCATACTGCGGAAGTCTCTGGACTGAAGCAGAATCTGGAGCGGGCCAAGGAAGAGCTCGGCCATGTGAAGAAGCAGCTGGAGGACAGTCAAGGTATGCAGTAACCTGCGTATATATTTAGGAAGGATGAATGATTCATGCTGACTAAAGTTTCATGAACTTTATTAGGGGCAACGAACGAAGTAGCGGCCCTCAAGAAGGCATTGGCCGAGGCCGAGGACAAGGCGGCCAAAGAATAAGCCGCGCGCGAGAAGCAGGAGGCCCGGGTCAGTGAGGTCCAGCAAGAGCTCCAGGACACCGTCAAGAAGTGTGAGTCCCTAGAGCGCGACTTTAAGGAGCAAGAGTCCGTACTTGCCAAGGCCCACCAGAGTGCACAAGATGCCTGGGTCGAAGCCCAGGGCGCCCTCCAGGAAATCCAGGCGGCCAAGAAGGTCGCAACGGGTAAGGCTTTCATTATGCAGAGCAGATATGTGAAGGAAAGGTTCCTTTTACTGACCCGGATTTGGAGTTCTCCAGGGGCGTTTGTGGATCTGCCGTGCAGCGTGTCAGATGCTGCGGAATTTTATAGATCCGAAGAGGGGAGCTCTGCGGAGAAGCTGTTCTGGTCACAATACCTTGGACCAGAACATCTAGTGCCCTTTAGCGATCAGCTGAAACAGCTGGTCGAGCTGCATAGGGCGGCCGAGCTAGCCATTAAGGATTTAATGATCCGGCCATGGCCTACCGAAGCCCTTCCCAGCAGCTACTTCGGACTCGTGAAGCGGCTTGTCAGTGCTTGCCCTCGGCTTGATGCCATCAAGCGGTCGGTCTGTATTGATGGCGCGCGAATGGCCTTTGCCCGCGCCAAGATGCACTGGGCAAAGATGGACGCCATGAAGCTGATGACCGAGGGGCCGCCCGAGGGCAAGGAGCATCCTAGACCCCAACTGTATTTTGACAGTGTCCTAGAGGGATCCCGCCTTGTGGTGGAGAAATGTGCTAAGTATATCATATTCCCATGAATACACTCATGTTATCCTGTCCTGTAATATGAAACAAATCTGTTATGTAATATAATGTCTGTTATTTAAAATATTACCTCCTGTGCGGCCGTTCTGTTAAATCAGAGAGTTGGTTAGTCGTTGGCTTCTGCCCCCACATAGGTAGTACGGGGGTGTTCGGGATAAATCTAAACAATCTTTATCCAAGGTTTTGGTCCTTTAAGGGGGTGTTTAGCATGACGAACAAGGCAATCAGACTATGCGGCTTTATTACTCTCACTTAGCCATAGGAGTTTGATAAGAAATTTTTTGGCGCAGCCCCTGGTGTTCGGAAGTCCGAACTTGGGGCGCTATACACACAGGATCGGATAAAAATCGATTCATTGCATAATGTGGAAAAAATCGCTAAAGATTTGCAACCTCTCGAACAGCTGACCGGCTCTCGCCGCATCATGATAGTCAGTTTTCGGCTTTCTCTACTAAGGTGCTCATCCGGAAGAACCGGGACACAATCGCAGTAGTTCTCCCTTTACTACCCTAGCCGATATAGCATAACATAAAGTAGTAAGCACAGGAGCCGGGCAACCCAACTATTGACCAAAGACATGATTCGGAGCCGATGCATATATTGCTATAAGTTCGGGGTGCCGAACTGTACTATAAAAGTGTTTAGACTTTATTGCCGTATTGTGGGGTATAATGAAGCCCCGGCGAATTGAGGCATACCAGAGTGTACGGGCGCAACTGATAAGAATATATAAAGAAAAGGAAAAAAATCAAGTAATAAGCTGATGCTGCAAATATTGAGCCACAAATTATTTTCCATTGTAATTTGATTAATACGTCAAGGCGTACTTGTACAAGTAATGCGATAAGCAAATAAGGCTATTTGACATGCCATGACCAATGGCGAGCTGCGTGTGGGTTTTTAAAACAGGTATAATGATCGTTAGCAGAGACCACCTGGGGGTTCCCTTGTATGTCAAAGCTTCTTGCCTTCTTGGTGTATCCTTCACTTGATAGGTCCGATGATCAGGTTATCAGAAAAAGCCTCGAAAAGAGAAAAACCTGAAAGAAGAAGAAAAAGTGAAGGTATGCGGGTCCAGGAGCGGTTGAGCCGCATTATGGACCACAGTCTAGTTGTGCCTCCGTCCATGCCCATGGTATTTTAAGTGCGTAGTTATGTACGCGTAGCACAAATGTCACCACTTGATTGGGACTGGGACGGAGGCTGAATTGCTAGTCGATCTTTGGACGAGCTGGACTATCCTACTACAGAGTAGTTCGGACTCGCTTGACGGTGTCCGGGAGCTTTACTGCCTTCTGCCTAAAAAGGCTGCTTTGTACTTCTGCTGCAAGGGCAGTGGTGTGCTCCTCAGTACGGAGGGAGCATTCCGTGTTTCCATTGACGTTATAACATCGCGTGGTCCGGGCATCTTGAGCTTGAGGTAAGCGTAGTGCGGTACTGCATTGAAGCGAGCAAATGCGGTTCGTCCAAGTAGTGTGTGATAGCCACTGCGGAAGGGGACGATATCGAAGATAAATTCTTCGCTTTGGAAATTATCCGGGGATCTGAAGACCACTTCCAGTGTGATTTAGCCCATACAGCAGGCCTCTACACCTGGTATAACACCTTTAAAGGTGGTTTTTGTGGGCTTGATCCTTGAGGGATCGATACCCATTTTGCGCACTGTATCCTGATAGAGCAGGTACAGGCTGCTGCCGCCGTCCATCAGGACTCGTGTAAGGTGGAATCCATCATTGATTGGGTCAAGGATCAGTGCGACTGAACCGCCATGATGGATACTGGCCAGATGGTCCCTGCGATCGAAGGTGATCGGACAGGATGACCATGGGTTGTATTTTGGGGCCTTGCTCCATCGCGTAGACGCCCCTGAGTGCACGCTTGCACTCCCTCCTAGGGATATGGGTAGCGTATATCATGTTCCCCATTTTGACTTGGGGAGGAAACTTCTTCTGTCCCAGTGTGTTCGGTGGCCGGGGTTCCTCGTCATCGTCCTTGCTTTGCGACCCCTTCTCCTTGTTCTCGGTGTTTAACTTGCCGGCCTGTTTAAAAACCCAACACTCTCTGTTGGTATGATTGGCTGGTTTATCAGGAGTGCCATGGATTTGACATGGACGATCGAGTATGCGGTCCAAACTGGACGGGCCCGGATTGTTTCTCTTAAATGGCTTCTACTTAGAGCCACTAAATCCAGCATTGAGCGCTGTGTCTTCGGTGTTGTCACCATTGTTTCAATGCTTGTGTTTGTTGCGTCGGGGCTTGCCGTTGCTGTTTCTAGCTTCAGAAGTGCCAGGTTCGCCTGTGTTGTTATTGCTACGGGCTAGCCAACTATCTTCGCCCGCGCAAAAGCGGGTCATGAGTGCCGTGAGGGCTGCCATGGACTTCAGCTTTTCTTGGCCGAGGTGTTGGGCAAGCCATTCGTCATGGATGCTATGTTTAAAGGCCGCTAAGGCTTCAGCATCCGGACAATCGACGATTTGGTACTTTTTAGTTAAGAACCTTGTCCAGACTTTCCTGGCTCACTCTCTAGGCTGTTGAACTATGTGACTTAAGCCGTCGGCATCCGGAGGTCGGAGGTATGTGCCTTGAAAGTTGTCGAGGAAGGCATCCTCCAAGTCCTCCCAGCTGTTGATGGAGTTTTCGGACAGACTGTTCAACCAGTACCTGGCTGGTCCCTTGAGTTTGAGCGGGAGGTATTTGATGGCATGAAGATCATCAACGCCGGCCATGTGAATATGGAGAAGAAAATCCTCAATCCAAACCGCGGGGTCTGTTGAGCCATCATATGATTCGATGTTCACGGGTTTAAATCCTTCTGGGAATTCATGTTCCATTACTTCGTCAGTGAAGCAAAGGGGGTGTGCAGCGCCTCTATATCGGGCCAAGTCGTGATGAAGCTTGGATGGAGTTCTTATGCGGTTTTCAGCCCGGACGTGGTTATGTTTGTCACGCTCAGCTGGATGGCCGTCGTTTCGCATCAGGGCACACCCCCGTGATCCATAAATTGATCTTGTCTGACCTGCTCGATTTCCCAAGTCACGCCGCAGGTCATGTGTGTATTCTCGAGCTGTTGTATTTCCATTTCTACATCGAGGTAGTGCGGGCTGGTGTTTGGCTTGAGGTGCCGCTTTGTCTCGGCCTTGTGGTGGTCGGTCAGCCGCATTATGCCTTGGTAGAATGGGCTCCGTCACCTCGTCATCGAACTGTGGTAACAGTTTGCGCTTCCGATAGCTTTTGGTTGGGCGCTTGAGGCCATATTCCTCAGCTGCCAGGACATCAGTCCATCTTTCATTGAGCAGATCTTGATCAACTTGAAGTTGCTACTGCTTCTGTTTCAGGCTCCTTGTAGTGGCCATTAGCTGGCGCTTAAAGCACTCCTACTCGATGGGCTCCTCAGGCACGATAAAGTCTTCATCACCGAGGCTCACCTTGTCCTCGGAGAGCGGAAGGTAATTACTGTCCTCCGCGTCTTCATTCGTGGCCTGTTCATCAGGGCTAGCTTGCCCATCTTCCCGTTCGTCCTGTTCGGAGGTTGGCTCAACGGGGTCTTCGTTGTCTTCGGCATCGTCCAGAGTATTGTTTTCTCCTGCGATGGTGTTGCTGTTTTTACTACGGCATGGCTTAGAGCGGCGCCGCTGACGTCGGTGCTTTGGCTGTATCTCAGGAGGTTTATCCTCGACCGGATTTTCATTGTCGCCGTTGTTTTCTTTGGGTGTATCCACCATGTATATGTCGTACGAGGAGGTGGCTTTCCAACGCCCTGTAGGTGGTGGTTCCAGCTCTTCTCCGGCATCGTCGTCCATACCATCGATGTCTTCGGAGTCGTAATCAAGCATGTCGGTTAAGTCATCGATAGTGGCTATAAAGTGGGTGGTGGGTGGGAAACGAAGCTCTTCGTCGTCTGCTTCCCATTCGTGCCGGACATAGTTCGACCATGAGTCCCCCGACAAGGAGAGGGATTTCAATGAGTTTAACACACCGCCTAGAGGTGAGTGCTGGAAGATGTCCGTGGAGCTGAACTCCAAGATCAACGCCCAATCAGGTTCAATGGACGCGGATGCATGCAGTCCGGAATCTATGGCCGGAGACGAGTCCGAGGTTCCCGTGACACAAGCCCAACTCGATGTTGGGTCTGTGTGTGGCTCGAGTGGCGCTGAGTCCGCGGCTTCCGTGGCGGGGTTAAGCTTCCCGTCTTCGGACGACGCGGTATGCTCCGGATCTAAGGCCAGAGCGGTTACATGCGCGATCTCCTGAGCACGGCCAGATGACAGATTTAGGTCATGTTCATCGTGGTGGCAGGGGATGGCCGTCATGGGCTCGAATACGTCGAAGATCAAGTCTCCACGGATATCTGCCACAAAATTCAGGCTTCCGAATCTGACCTGATAGCCAGGAGCGTAGCTATCGATCTGCTCTAGATGGCCAAGCGAGTTGGCCGCAGTGCGAAGCCGCCGAATACGAAGATCTGTCCGGGGAGAACGATCTCCCCCTGGACTGCGTTGTTGTAGATGATTGATGGAGCCATCAAGCCTTCTGATGACGATGCAGCAGAACTCTCAATGAAAGCACCAATGCCGGTGTCAAAACCGGCGGATCTTGGGTAGGGGGTCCCGATGCGTCCAAGGCTAATGGTAACAGGAGGCGGGGGACACAATGTTTACCCAGGTTTGGGCCCTCTCTATGGAGGTAATACCCTACTTCCTGCTTGATTGATCTTGATGAATATGAGTATTACAAGAGTTGATCTACCACAAGATCGTAATGGCTAAACCCTAGAAGTCTAGCCTATGAGATTATGATTGTTGTTGTCTCTACGGACTAAACCCTTTGGTTTACATAGACACCGGAGGGGGCTAGGGTTGCACAAAGTCGGTTACAGAGAAAAGGAATCTACATATCCGAATCGCCAAGCTTGCCTTCCACGCAAAGGAGAGTCCTATCCGGACACGGGAAGAAGTCTTCTATCTTGTATCTTCATAGCCCAACAGTCTGACCACGCATATAGTCCGGCTGTCCGAGGACCCCTTAGTTCAGGACTCCCTCAGTCGGGGGCGTGTGATGGTTAACTCCTACCAACCTCCCCCCTAGGAGCATGCGTAGTATTACTTTGCTTCGAGGGCTAATAAACTTTTGCAATAAGTATATGTGTTCTTTATGACTAATGTGAGTCCATGGATTATACGCTCTCTTACCTTTCCGCAATTTGCTAGCCTGTACGGTACCATGCATTGCCCTTTCTCACCTCGAGAGTCGATGCAAACTTCACAGGTGCATCCAAACCCCATGATATGATACACCCTATACACATAAGCCTTATTATATCTTCCTCAAAACATCCACCATACCTACCTATTATGGCTTTTCCACGACCATTTCGAGATATATTGCCATGCAACTTTGACCGCTTACATTTTGATGACTTGAGCATTCATTGTCATATTGCTTTGCATGATCATATAGCTGACATAGTAGTTGTGGCTCAGCCACCGTGCATCATTTTTATACATGTTATGCTAGATCATTGCACATCCTGGTACATTGCCAGAGGCATTCATATAGAGTCATACTTTGTCATAGGTATCGAGTTGTAAATTTTATTTCTTTTGAGTTATAAGTAAATAGAAGTGTGATGATCATCATTATTCATTTTTAGAGCAGTGCTCCAGCGAGGAAAGGATGATGGAGACTATGATTCCCCCACAAGTAGGGACGAGACTCCGGACAATGAGAGAGAAAAAAGAAAAAGAGAAAAAAAGAAAAAAAAGAGAAAAAAAGAAAGAAGAAAGGAAAAAAAGAAAAAAAGAAAAAATAAACAAAGAGAGAAGGGGCATTGTTAGTATCCTTTACCACACTTGTGCTTCAAAGTAGCACCATGTTTTTCATATGGAGAGTCTCCTATGTTGTCACTTTCATATATTAGTGGGAATTTTTCATTATAGGATTAGATGCACACCCACTTACTTTTCATATTGAGCTTTCATACACTTATAGCTCTTCGTGCATTCATTGCACGACAATCCCTACTCCTCACGTTGATATCAATTGATGGGCATCTCCATAGCCCGTTGGTTAGCCGCGTCGATGTGAGACTTTCTTACTTTTTTGTCTTCTCTATATTTACCCCTATCATCATACTCTATTCCACCCGTAGTGCTATATCCATGGCTTGCGCTCATGTATTGCGTGAGGGTTGAAAAAGCTGATGGGCGTTAAAAAGTGTGAACCAATTGCTTGGCTGACACCAGGATAGTACATGATTTATACTTTGTGTTAGGAAGACAGAGCACGGCAAGACTATATGATTTTGTAGTGATAACATTCTTTAGCATTGATATTTTGAAAGACATGATTGTTTGTTGGGATGCCTGAGTATTGATGTCTTTATGTCAAATTATAGACTATTGATTTGAATCACTTATGTCTTAATATTCATGCCATGACTAGATATATGATCAAGTTTATGCTAGGTAGCATTCCACATCAAAAATTATCTTTTTTATCATTTACCTACTCGAGGACGAGCAGGAATTAAGCTTGGGGATGCTGATACATCTCCATCATATCTATAATTTTTGATTGTTTCATGCCAATATTATTCAACTTTTACATACTTTTGGCAACTTTTTATACGATTTATTTGGACTAACTTACTTATCCAGTGCCCAGTGCCAGTTCCTATTTGTTGCATGTTTTTGTATCCCAGAAAGTCCATATCAAACGAAGTCCAAACATGATGAAACTCCACGGAGAATTATTTTGGAGTATTTGTGAATTTTAGAAGGTAGAATCAATGTAAATGGAGGCCCAAGGCCACCACAACCCACCAGGGCGCGCCACCAGGCCCAGGCGCGCCCGGGTGTATCATGCCCTCCTCGAACGTCGGTTGGAGCTATACTTCAGGCGCAAGGAAGCTTATATCTAGAAAAAATCGTATAAAAAGATCAGCACAATCGGACTTACGATCTTTGGGAATTTAAGAAACCGTGAAGGACCAGATCTGGGGAGCGCGAATCAGAAGAGAACATAGAGGGAGATCCAATCTTGGAGGGGCTCCCGCCCCTCCGCTGCCATGGATACCATGGACCATAGGGGGAACCCTCCTCCCATCCAGGGGGAGGCCAAGGAAGAAAAAGGAGGGGGGCTCTCTCCCCCTCTCTCGCGGTGGCGTCGGAGTGCCGCCGGGGCTAGGATCATGACAGAGATCTACATCAACAACCTTGCTACCGTCAACACCAACTTTCTCCCCCTCTATGCAACAGTGTAACACCCCTTCTCTCTGCTGTAATTTCTACTTAAACATGGTGCTCAACTCCATATATTATTTCCCAATGATCTGTGATTATCCTATGATGTTTGAGTAGATCGGTTTTGTCCTATGGGTTAATCGTGATCTTGGTTGGTATGATTGTATATTTTATTTTTGGTGCTGTCCTATGGTGCCCTCCGTCTCGCGCAAACGTGCCCCCCCCCCGCTGTAGGGTGTTGCAATATGTTCATGGTTTGCTTATTGCCACTGTTGTTGGGGTGACAGAAGCCTAAACATGGATAAGTGGGTCATGGCATATGGGAGTAAAGAGGACTTGATACTTAATGCTATGGTTGGGTTTCACGAACTTAATGATCTTTATTAGTTGCGGATGCTTGCTAGAGTTCCAATCATAAGTGCATATGATCCAAGTAGAGAAAGTATGTTAGCTCATGCCTCTCCCTCATATAAAATTACAAGAATGATGTACCGCTGTACTTGTTATCGATTGCCTAGGGACAAATGACTTTCTTGTTGACAAAAGCTATCCACTTTTACTACCTTGCATTTTATTCATAGTTTTATTCTTGCAAAATAGTTTCATACTTGTTCTAGGTAAAGCAAACGTCAAGTGTGCGTAGAGTTGTATCGGTGGTTGATAGAACTTGAGGGAATATTTCTTCTGCCTTTAGCTCCTCGTTGGGTTCGACACTCTTATTTATCAAAGAAGGCTACAAACAATCCCCTATACTTGTGGGTTATCAATATGCACCACAACGAGATGTCGTTGAGGCATCGCCGGTACAGCTCGCCGTCCTGCAAGAAATAACCACTGGCCTGGCGGACCACGCGCTCTGCGTCTTCCTCTTTCTCTGGTAAGGCACCGCAGAGTAGGTACGCCTTGAGCTCCTCGGTCCAGCAGCCCGCCTGAGGTTCCAGTGCCAGGAGTAGGTGGGCTCCCGAGGCCGGGAATCACAAGCCAGGGCTGCGAAGCTCGGGGCCGATGGTAGCTCCTCCCTGAGCAATGCCTGGCCCGTGGCCGAGGGTGCTGCTGATGGCTTGAAGAGCCTCTCCTCGAAGACGACAGGCTTCTGAGGCTCATGGCAGGATGCCCTCTTGGCGATGCCGTCTGCTTTCTTCTTCGTGCTACGCGGGACGTGCTGCAATTCCAAGCCCAGGAAGCGTTTTTCGGTTTTACGTACCTCTTCCATGTAAGCCTCCATGTGTTCGTCCTTCGGTTTGTACTCTTCGTTGGAGAAGTTAACGAGAAGTTGGGAGTCGCCCTTGATGGTAAGGCGCTTGATTTCCAGGGCGGCCGTGGCCCTGAGTCCTGCAATCAATCCCTCGTACTCTGCAATGTTGTTGGAGACCTTCTCACCGCGCTGGATGCAAAGTTGCACGACATAGTAGAGCTTGTCCTCAGTTGGTCAGATGAGCACAACTCCAGCCCCCGGGCCCTTCAAGCGGCATGACCATCAAAGTGCATGACCCAATTGTCAGGCGCTTCATCACCAGGCGTGAGGGATCGGCCTTCATCCAACCCTCGGCCAGGAGCGTCCATCCATTCCGCCACGAAATCAGTGAGGGCTTCACCCTTGCTGACCCTTGTTGTGCTGAACTCCAACTGGAAGGCCTGCAGCTCGATGTTCCACTCTACAACCCTTCAAGTGGCGTTGGGGCTGCACAACACCTTCTCTAGGGGGTATGCAGAGATGACCTTGATAGGGTGGCCTTGAAAATAATGATGCAACTTCCTTAAGGTGATGAGGAGCACGAGCAGGAGCTTCTGCTGCATGGGGTAGCACGCACACGCATTCCGTAACACAGTGCCGACGAAGTACACCGGGTGTTCGACGAGGGGTGATGCACCGATGGCTCCTTGCTCCGCGTGGGGCGTGAGGGACTCGGGATCCTTGGAGGCTGTTGGAGCGACAAGTTCCTCAGGAGTGTTGTCCTGAGGAGGCAAAGGCTGATGCACCTCCCACTGATCACCCTGCCTTGCACCTGCGGCAGCGCGCTCCTCCCGGACCGCCACGAGCGCCGCGCTAGCCAAGTGGGGGCTGGCCGTCAAGCAGAGCACTAGAGATTCACGAGGACGAGGCGCCACCATGACGGGCGGGGCTTGTGAGGTATCTCTTGAGGTCTTCGAAGGCTACTTCAGCTTCTGGGGTCCACTTGAAAGGACCCTTTTTCTTCATCAACTTGAAGAAAGGGAGGGCGCATTCGCTGAGCTTGGAAATGAAGCGCCCCAGGGAGATCACGCAACCCACCAGCTTTTGCATCTCTTTGAGGGTCTGAGGTGGGCTCATCCTTTCTGTTGCCTTGACCTTCTCGGGGTTAGCCTTGATCCCTCTACGTGATACCAATAAACCCAGCAGCTTGCCGGACGGGACGCCAAACACACACTTCTCTGGGTTGAACCTTAGGTTCACCTTGCGCAGGTTGGCAAACGTCTCCTCCAGGTCTTCGATCAGGGTCCTTGCCTCCCGCGACTTGACCATGATGACGTCGACATACGCCTCCGTGTTTCTCCCTAGCTACGACCCGAGTGGGATGTGCATCAACCGCTGGAAGGTCGCCCCAACATTTCTCAGCCCGAAGGGCATGCAGGTGTAGCAGTACACGCCGCACGGGGATATGACGGATGTTTTCTCGACGTCCTCCACCGCCATCTTGATTTGATGATACCCTAAGAAGGCATCCAAAAAGCATAGCAGATCGCATTTGGCAGTGGAATCCACGATCTGGTCGATGCACGGAAGCGGAAAGGGTCCTGAGGGCAGGCTTTGTTGAGACTCATGAAGTCGACGCACATGCGCTCCTTCCCTCATTTTTGAGGAACGATCGCTGGGTTTGCTAACCAGTCCGGGTGCCGTTCTTCCTGAATGACACTAGCATCTTGCAGCTTGCGGACCTCCTGGACGATGAACGTTTGCTTCTCTTATGCTTGACGCCTCACCTTCTACTTCATCAGGCGTGCGCCGGGGCACACCATTAGGTGGTGCTCGATCACCTCCCTCGGGACACCAATCAATTCAGATGCTTCCCACATACGTCTTTGTTGGCCCTCAGGAAGCCAGCCAACGCCTCTTTCTGATCCGGGGGAGGCTCGCACCTATGGTGAATGTGGGGCCCGAGCCCCCGCTGTTGACCTGCACCAGCTTCATCTCGGCTCAGTCCTGAGAAAACAACTGCATTTTCTTTGCGGGCGTGACCTCTGGAGCCCCTAGGGGGCCGCTGGTACCGGGGCATGAGGCCGCCGCAGCCTTGTAAGCGAGCTTGAGGGCCTGGACCGCGTCTTTCATGTCCCTGGCCAGCGTGATGATGCCACTGCTGCCGAGCATCTTGATGATGTTGTAGCCCAGGTGGGTTGCCGCCATGAACTTGGCGAGGGCCAGATACCTCAAGATGGCGTTGTACGGAAGTCTGATGCGGGCCACGTCGAAGTCGATGGGTTTGGTGCGGTAGTTATCGTGCGTGCCGAAGGTGACGGGGAGGCGCACTTGCCCCAAGGGGGTGGTCGAGTCCTCGAGCACCCCCAAGAAGGGCTTAGTGGGTGCGAGCTGGTCGTATGGCATCTAGAGATGGTTGAAGGTTTCTACAGAGAGGACATCCAGGCCGGCACCTCCATCGATGAAGGTCTTGCTGACGGCGAAGTTGCTGATGGTGGGCATGCATAGCATGGGAAGGGCACCCGCAACCGCCGTGGTCTTGGGGTGGTCTCCGAAATCGAAGGTGATGCCAACCTCGGTCGTCCTGAGGTCTTGAGAAGCCTCTCGCTATGGCTGTGTAGCGCCTTCCCGACAGAAGAGCTGTTTGACGTAGCAGCCAGAGGTAGGCGCTTGTGACCCGCCGACGATGCACGCAACTGAGTGGGGCGCCAACACCGTGAAGCGCATAATGAATTGGCCACAAAGCTCCTCCCAGGAGGACACCGAGGCTTCTGGGAGGCCGTATAGCCAGGAGCGTGGCGTCTCCGTGAGGGCCATGGGGAGCCAATTTTACATGGCCTTGTCGTCACCACCCGCCGCTTGGATGGCCTGTGCATACGGCTGGAGGAACTACTCGGGGTCTGCGGCACCGTCGTATCGCGGGGACAGTGCTGGCCTAAACTTCTCGGGCTACTGCACCCGGCATAGGCTGGGGTGAAGGCCGGATGACCCATGGCACCCCCGTACATGCCCAACGACCAGGTCGGTGAAAAGGCGTCCGCCATGGGAACAAGGTGAGAGCGGAGCACGGTCCGCGAAGAGGCGATGCTTCGACAAGCCCCTATCTGGCGTGCCAAATGTCGGATTCAGGGCTCTGCAGACCCAAGAAGGTTCGAACTCTAGGGCGTGTGCAAAGATCTCAACCTCTCAAGTCTTGAGCTCGTCGCCTACAGCCTAGCCTCATCGGGTACACACTCAAGCGGGGAAGAAGATGAACATGATAGTTTACCCAGGTTCGGGCCACCTTGCGGTGTAAAACCCTACTCCTGCTTTGTGGTGGATTGGCCTCACGAGGGGCCGAGGATGAACAAGTACAATGGAAGAACAACCTCACAAGCTCTATGGTGGAGAGGGCGGAAGGGATATGATCTGGGTCGACCCCTCTCTACGGTGGTGGCTAACCTATATTTATAGTGGTAACGGTCCTCTTCCCTCAAAACTTAGGCAGGTAGGGATCCCACAACGGATAACTTGAAAGGGGACAAGAAGTACATCTAATCCTGACGAAAGGTGCTCTTCGCCTGCAAAGCTTCTGGTCGTGACGTAGCGGTGGGCTCGGTGATGACATCCGTCCTGCTGAACTCGTGGTGTTGGTCTTGTAGCACCAGAAAAGAAACCTTTGGGCGATTCCTCAGGAACCCGCGCTCGTCCTTGCTCCCTTAGCATCGAAAGGGAAACTACGTCATGTGCACCGGCTGGCGCCCGCCTGGCCACGATCATCATGGCTCACGTCATCGCAGCCTCGTGAGGCTGGGTACCTGCATAAAAATCTCCGCTCCTCGAGAGGCCCCCTGGGGAGGCCGTCTCTCTAGAGCTCTTGGCGTCGTTCTCCTCGTGAGGCTGGGGCCCTCGCAAGGATCTTTTCTTGGAGGCCTTGTAGCTGGGTCGTACCAGGGCATCGAGGGAGCCACACCGGGGCCGCAGGTAGGCAAGCCTGGCTACCCTGGTTCCCAAGACACTGACACCTGTTTCAATGTATTTTGAGCAGAATGTCAATGCTTCTCTAGCAATGTAGGCCTATGCAATGGAACCCTCAGGTCTAGCTCTGTTCCTAACATAGCCCTTGAAAGTGACATGCCGCCTTTCAATAGGGCACATCCAGCCATACTGTACTAGACCTCTAAGTAGTGCCTCATCAGGTAGATGAACAACCAAATCCACAATCACATTCTCCCCCCCCCCTTTTCAACTAGGGCTCGCATGATGACCATGCTGCCTAACTGCACGAGGCCGTCACGGTGCCGCCATTCCTTGCTCTCACCGCTACCGCAGCCGCAGTGGAGACAGATGACGGAAACTGGACAGGTCGGGTGAAGGAGAGGTGTCGCTTCTTTCCCGAGCTGCTGCGTCGAATTCTTTCTTGGGCGTCATGGATGATGAAGCCGTCGATGAAGAAGACGATGATGAAGACTGACGCGCTGCTCACAACCTCGGGTTCGCGCAAGCACCTCCCCCTACTTGGCGCGCCAAAGTTGTCATGGCATAACACGATCACCTATGGGACCATTGACCCCTCTGTGGTTCGGAAAGGGGGAGGTGCACGTTGCACAAAGAGCGGAGGCTGTAAAACAGCACGACAGCGGCGACTCAGGCAGTTTTTACCCAGGTTCAGGCTGCCGTGAGGCGTAAAACCCTACTCCTGCTTTTGTGGATTGATGGGGGACCATAGTGGGAACGCATCGCTCAAGCCCGACAAGGTCGCCTTGGGACGAGGGCAGCTACGCGCGTATGAGTGTACAAGGGTCCAAATGCTTTCTAAGGTTGCCTCGGTCCTCCTTTTATAGGTCAAGGGGTCACAACAATGGCAAAGTGGTCATTATGCAATGATCGGATAGCAAACAGTGCTATCATACCTAACTCTATGGATAGGACATGGCACATTAAATGCACCACTTAGTTTTCATGTAGTGGGAGTAGCCCGGCAAGCCTTGACGCGCTACTTTGGCTATCTCTCGCCTTGCCTGCCTGACATGCCTCAGGACAGGTGTCATGCAGGGTGAATCTTCTTCTCAAATGGCTGCCACGTGCTAGAGGCAGCCACTTAATCACTTGGGGGCTCGACACCACACTAATAAGTGACCCGAGTAGCTGTGCGGTGGAGCGGTGGTGCCTTGGCGGGTTTGGTGTCCCCGGCATCCCCGGCAAGCCTGCCGGGGGAGTCTTGAGACTTATTTTCGGTGCAGCCTCGACCTGACCGGGATCGCCTGCTCGACAAGGGAGGTTTTTCCTTAGTGATATATTGCTCCTTTGGTTTGTGTTGGTCTTCTTGGTCCGCCCTTTGATTCCTCAAAGAGCTATCTCTTCTGCTTGGCCTTGTCTTGGATGCTTGGCACTATCATGGAGGAGGCTTGCCGTCCGTGCAAAAGTCAGGGGAAACATACACCCCTGGTTGTGTACCCCGACAGAAGCCCCCGGGCCTGAGCCATATGTGTCGCCGGGCACGTTGGGTTAGGCCCCAAACAATGGACGGACACGTGTTGAGGGAACGCTGCGCATGCAGTGGTTTGTCATGATGACTAGTAGTCCAATGTCCACTCCGCATAATTATCGCATGTCGTGGGGTCGTGAGACTGTAGCAGTTAATGTAAAACGATAACTTTCTGAGAGAAAGTAGTGAAGAGCCATCCTCCCACGCTTGTTCCCCATAAAGAGGAAAGACGCAAAGTGGTGCGGCTCATTTGCACGCATTTCACCATCCATCATCTGCTTCCTCAAGCCACACAGTTTCTCCGCGCCCATTCCTGTTCTCAATCGCCTCATCTGATCCCACATTCCTCCATTACCCGAAAAGATGGGGAAGAAGACTGCTACTGACAAGGGAAAGTGGGCGGCCGCCAGAAGACAGTAGCCACGGAGGGGAACAAGAAAAGAGCGGTGGAGTTGGACAAGAAATGGCGGGGAGACGTGGTCTTCTTCCCGTTGAGCTTGGATGAAAGCACCTTGGTGGCAAGGTATGGATATATGTGGGCGACGGCAGTTCCAAAAGGGCATGGGACACCCGTGGTCTTGCCAAAAGGAGAAGAAGATCCGCAAATTCATATCGGTTTTTCTGTGCGTACTTCTTTTGTGGTCTCTGCCCCCCATTCTCTGATTTCTTTGAGGCGATGATGTTGATGTATGGTTTTCACCTCCTGGACTTCACGCCAAATGCAAAGGTGTGTATAGCGATTTTTGCCCACTTGTGCAAGAACTTTGTCGGAGTCACCCCCAACATAGATCTGTTCTGACACTTCTTCATTCCACATGTGGAAAGCAAGGTTCACCGCTTGGGGAATGTAAGATGGATCCCTAGGGTGGTAAGGGAAAGTTGGGATTACCTTCCCGGTCAGCAGCGCGACAGATGGGAGGAATGGCAGGCAGATTGGTGTTGAATCCAGGACGAAGAGCCCCAGAGTATTGCCAGGCGTGGAAGGAATGCATTATGCGCGGCAACGACTGGAGGGAATTTGGTCTCATTGACGACAGGCTCCGCCTGACACTGAACATGATCACCCGTCTGAAGGCTGTCGGGTTAACCATTGAACAAGTGGGAGCCGATTTCCTCCGACGCTGTATTGCGCCACTGTAGAAGAGGGACAAGTTTGCCTAGCTATATGGGGAAGCCGGAGACAGGATGCAACTATACCTAGGCTTGGCCAACAACTTGAAGGTCTATGGCCATGGCTGGTTGTGCGAACAACTGTTCGACAGCCTTGGGCCGTTCAAATTACCGGCAGTAGCTGTCCCGCTGAACATTAATTCCGCCTGGGACCAGATTCTGAAATGGATGCCAGACTGCAATGCTTATGGAGTTGCGGGCGCTTGGCAAGTACCCAACATTGATGATTGAGGGAGTCCTGGATTAGGGGGTATCCAGACAGCCGGACTCTATACTTTGTCCGGACTATTGGAGCGTGAAGATACAAGACTCAAGACTCCGTCTCGTGTCCGGATGGGACTCTCCTTGGCGTGGAAGACAAGCTTGGCGATCCGGATATGATATTTTCTTCCTTGTAACCGACTCCGTGTAAACCCTAGCCCTCTCCGGTGTCTTTATAAACCAGAGAGGTTGGTCCTTAGAAGGCCGATCATGATCACAATCATAATCATCATAGGCTAGCTTCTAGGGTTTAGCCTCTACAATCTCGTGATAGATCTACTCTTGTACTACTCATATCATCAATGTCAATCAAGCAAGAAGTAGGGTTTTACCTCCATCGAGAGGGCCCGAACCTGGGTAAACATTGTGTCCCTTGCCTCCTGTTACCATCAGGCTAAGACGCACAGATCGGGACCCCCTATCCGAGATTTGCCGGTTTCGACACCGACAATGGTGCTTTCACTGAGAGTTCCTCTATGTCGTCATTGCAAGGTTCGATGGCTCCTTCAATCATCGTCAACAACACGGTCTAGGGTGAGACTTTTCTCCCTGGACAGATCTTCGTGTTTGGCGGCTTTGCAGTGCGGGCCGATTCGCTTGGCCTACTGGAGCAGATCGATAGTTACGCCCCTGGCGACCAGGTCAGGTTTGGAAACCTGAACTACACGGCCGATATCCGTGGAGACTTGATCTTCGACGGGCTCGGGCCCATGCCAGGAGCGCCGGACAATCACGATGAGCACATCTTAGACCTGCTGTCAGACAACGCTCGGGATGTCGCCCCCGCAGGAGCCCCGGACCTAAATCCGGAGCAGATTGCATCGCCCGAGGACGGGTGGATAGACCCGGCCCCGCAGGCCGCACACCCATTGGCGGTAGAGCCAAACACAGGCCTCACCCCCAAAGAAGCCTGTGACACCGGACCCCCGGACTCGTATCTGGCTGTAGGTTCCAGTCCGCGCTCTCCTGAGCCCGCCAAACCTGGTTGGGCTCCTGTAATGGAGTTCACCGCAGCGGACATCTTCCAGCACTCGCCCTTTGGCGACGTGCTGAACTCATTGAAGTCTCTCTCTTTGTCAGGAGACTCTCAGCCGAACTATGTCTGGCTCGAGTGGGAAGCAGGCGACGAAGGAGTTCGTTGCCCACCCACCACCCACTTTGTTGCCACGATCGATGATTTAACCGACGTGCTTGACTTCGACTCCGAAGACATCAACGGTATGAATGACGATGCAGGAGAAGAACAGGAACCATCGCCCATGAGGCGGTGGACGGCCACCCCGTCATACGACATATACATGGTGGACACGCCTAAGGAGGACGATGGCGACAATCCGGAAGATAAAACCCCCGGGCAAAAGCCAAAACGACAGCGCAGATGCCGTTCCAAGACCAGCAACAGTAAAAATAGCGACAAGAGCGCCAGAAAGATCGACACCCCAGTCAACTCCGAAGGCAACAATGACCATATGGACCCAGCGATGGAGCAGGAGGAGCCAGGTCATGCCAAACATAGTTCGGAGCAGACGCCCGATCACAATGATCCGGATGGACGAGTTACCAAACCGCCTCGGGACAAGAACACAGTCCGGATGACGATGCATTCATCATCCCAGAAACACGCTTGGAACAAGATAACCTCCACAGAAGGCTTATGGCCACTGCGAGAAGTCTAAAGAAGCAGAAGCAACGGCTAAAGGCCGCACAGGAAATGCTCAATCACAGATGGAAAAAAGTGCTAGACACTGAAGAAAAGTACGGAGACGACCACCATACAAAGAGCTATCCAAAACGCAAGCTACTGCCAAAATTCGACGACGAGGCCGTTCCACCAAAGAACAACACGGCCAGGAGGCCGGATGAACCACTTCATAACCGCAAAAGAGCAGCTACCGATGCCGCGCACGATTTACACGAGCTCATGGATAAGAAAGCCGGCGCGGCTCGGTCCATCCATGGATCAAGAGGACACACCCTGGCACGGGACTATGGTCACCAAAACGATCATACCGATCGGATACCAGTTAGGAATCAACACCAGACACAACAACAGCCGACGGCATGCCACAGCACGTCCAGACACAGAGGGGCTGCTCACCCCTGTGCTTCACCGAAGAAGTACTGGACCATGAATTCCCACAGGGTTTCAAACCTGTGAACATAGAGGCATACGACGGAACGACAGACCCAGGGGTCTGGATCGAGGATTTTATCCTGCATATACACATGGCTCGTGGGGATGACCTCCACGCCATCAAATACCTTCCCCTCAAGCTGAAGGGGCCAGCTCGACACTGGTTGAAAGGCCTCCCCAAAAACTAAACTGGAAGTTGGGAGGAACTCGAGGACACTTTCAGGGCCAATTTTCAAGGGACTTATGTCCGGCCTCTGGATGCGGACGATTTAAGTCACATAATCCAACAGCTCGGAGAGTCCACCCACAAGCTTTGGAACAGATTCCTCACTAAGAAGAATCAAATTGTCGATTGTCCGGATGCCGAGGCCTTAGCGGCGTTCAAACATAGCATCCGAGATGAGTGGCTTGCCAGACACCTCGGCCAAGAAAAGCCAAGGACAATGGCAGCCTTAACAAGCCTTATGACCCGCTTTTGCGCGGGTGAAGATAGCTGGTTGGCCCATAAAGGCACCAGCGAGCCAAGCACATCCGAAATAAGGGATGGTAACGGGAAGCCACAGTGCAATAAAAACAAACATCAAAACAAGGAAGAGAGCCCGGACAACACAACGGTCAACGCCGGATTCAGGGGCTCTCGACCCGGTCATCAAAAGAAGCCAGTTAAAGGCAGCAAAGAAGGACCGCCCGGTCTGAACAGAGTCCTGGACAGACTATGCCAAATTCATGGCACCCCCGACAAACCTGCGAACCACACTCACAGAGAATGCTGGGTCTTCAAGCAGGCCGACAAATTAAATGCCGATCACAAGGGAAGGGAAACACCAAGTGAAGACGAGGATGAGCCTCGCCAGCCGAACACTGGGGGACAAAAAAAATTCCCACTAGAGGTAAAAACAGTAAACATGACCCACGCGACTCACACCCACAAGAAGGCACGAATGCGTGCTCAGAGACGCATACGCTATAGATCCCGTCGTACCCACACCTAACCACTGGTCGGCTTGTCCGATCACTTTCGATCACACGGACTGCCTGACTAGTATCCGGCGTGAAGGATCAGATGCCTTGGTGCTGGACCCAATAATCGACGGATACCATCTTACTCGCGTCCTCATGGACGGCGGCAGTAGTCTCAATTTAATATACCAGGACACTATCCGCAGGATGGGGATAGACTCATCCAGAATTAGCCAAAGCAACACCACCTTTGAAGGGGTGATACTAGGCGCCGAAGCTTGCGGCAGGGGCTCCATTGTACTGGAGGTAACATTCGGCTCCCCAGGCAACTCTACAAGCGAGGAACTACTCTTCACCATCGCCCCCTTCCAAGGTGGCTATCACGCATTGCTTGGGAGAACGGCCTTCGCCCGCTTCAACGTAGTACCGCATTATGCCTACCTTACACTCAAGATGCCTGGTCCACGTGGCGTTATCACCGTTAACGGAAACACAGAGCGCTCTTCACGCGCGAAGGAATACGCGACGGCTCCAGCAGCCTCCAATACCAGAAAGCATGACTGGTCATTAAGACCACGAACATGGTTAGACGAGTCCGGCAGCCCGGATAAAAATAAACTAGAGCGCCGTATATGTAAATCCCATAGAGGACACCAGGGGCTATAAATATTTAATAAAGCCCCAATGTTGCCCTGACCTTATTTACAGGCCAATGTTTTACACTTCTACTATCCATCGCACGCTCACGTTATGCTCTTCTACATGAGTTTTTCTTTTTACAGACAACATTTGTGTGATACCCTTCCAGGATACGGCACAACAGAGACAAAGGCGCAGACATGCAGCAGGGCCCCGCTCAAAGGTTTCTTTTTAGATTAAGCCCCTATGCAAACCTTTTTTATTGCCTCTTGTTGCTTACATATCCCATGGGTACTATACCCACAGAGGGTACTGCCGTTATTGGCTTTTCGCCACGACAGACTAATGCACGTACCTGGAAATACAGGGTTCATAATGAAAGGGCGTTTTCAGCCCATTTTACGTTATAAAGTCCGAATACCTTCGGGAGTGTTCGGCGTCACGAGTTTGGCCTTATATGCATAAGCTCCGAATCATGTCTTTGGTCAAATGTTGGGTTTGCCCGGCTCCTGGGTTTGCCGCCTTACGTTTCGTTCTTATCGGCTAAGGCGGCCAAAGGAGAACTACTATGATTGTGCCCTGGTTATTCTGGATGAGCACCTCAGTAGAGAAAGCCGAAAACTGACTGTCATGATACAACGAGAGACTGTTCAACCACTCGAAGACTTACCGGAATCTGTAGGATTCCTCTGCATTAACAAAGGGTCGTTTCCCGGTCATGTAAACATGCGCCCATATTCGGATGCACGCAAAAGTACTAGAGGCTACATAGTAGCCACACCGTCAAACTCCTATGGCCAAGTGAAAGTGTTACAGCTATATAGTCTGGTTGCCTAGTTCGACGTGTGATCACCTCCTTAATGGACCAAGACATTGGATCAAGTGTGATTATGCATATTTTTTGCGAACACCCCCACATTGTATGCGTGGGGGCTGAAGCCAACGACTGCTAACTTTCAGAATTACACGTATACATAAAAACGGCCGCACAGGAGGCACAATAATACTTTCAGGCACAAAGTATAAATATAGCCTCATAATCAAAATTACATCATTTTTACAATGAAGCGACTTGTCACTCGAACATGACATTCTTCGAGCACCGAGCCTCTATTAAGCGAGCACCTTCTGTTACTTGCTCCAAGTTGTGCTCGGCCGGATCCTGGCCTCCCGCCGGATTCTGGGTCGCAATGATGGTGGCCTCCATATCTGTCCAATATGCTTTAACATGGGCAAGTGCCATCCGTGCACCCTCTATACACGCTGACCTCCTCATGGCATCGATCTGAGATACGGCACCGAGGAATTGCTGCACCAAACCGAAATAACTGTCCGGCTTACGCCCCCTCGACCAAAGATGGTCTATTACAGACCGCATGGCAAGCCCGGACAACCTATGAAGCTCTGCCAAAGCAGCCATATTCTCACTCAACGGCAATGGACGCGCGAGAGCATTGAATTGGAACCAGAACAGCTTCTCCACTTCTTTATCACCTTGATCCTCGAAAAACTTGGCGGCATCAGCTGTACTCCTCGCCAAGTCCGCATAAGCATCTGCAGGACTCCAGCGTCGATCCAGGAGAGCATACTTCGGATCCAAAAACTTCATCCGCAACAAGTAGGGGCTCCCAACCGCGATTTTTCCGGCATGTCGAAGCTCCTCCCGCACTTCCCTGATTTCGGTCCGCATCTCCTTGGCCGCATTAAGTGCCTTATTCAGGTCAGCGGAATTAACCTGATTCTCCTTTTCAAGGAGCTCATACCGGTCGGCGGCGTTTTTATACTCAACAGCCATTTCGGCTATCTTGTCTTCGCTTCGGCGATGAGCAGCCTGTTCGGCTCTCCACTCTTCGGCCACCTTTAGGGCAGCCGCATTGCTAGCCCGAGCTTGTTCCTTGGCCTGGGCAAGTTCTGCCCTCAGGGCTTCCACGGCAGCAGCACCGTCTGCAATCCATGAATGTCGCATTAATATTATGCCCCTCTCATATTTTCCTATACAACATAATAAGGAAAGCAGGGCACATACCTTGTGACTCGTTTAGCCGCTCGTTCACCAGTGTGATATCAGCATCAATAGATCCAATCTGCCTCCTTAGTTCGGCAACTTCAACGGACTGGTCGGCTGCCGGATCCTTAGATACCTGCGCATATGTACAATGCAATCATTACTTACACAATATGATCCTCCGTTTGCCGCCTAGGGCGGGCAACCAGAGTCTCAGGGGCTACTATCCATATGGAGCACACCTAGCGCATGCCTCACAGCCAAAAAAATGTGTATTTTTCACTACATACCTCAAATCCCCTGAGCAAGCTCATAAATGCTTCATTCAAACCGCTTGTGGTGGATGAAATCTTCCTGAGCACCGTGCTCATTAATGAGTGGTGCTCCTCCGAGAGTGCAGCTCGCTCCAGAACGCCCGTCAGTATGTCCGGCCGGACACCGAACTGTGTAGGACCCTTCTCATCGCCCCCCGTGGGAGCCGAACGCTCCGGGCTCAGGGCGGCTGACGGATTAGCTTCTGGCTTCGGCAAATCCGGACTCCTCCGTGATGACACCTCGATGTCGCCCACCTCATGAGACGGAGAGGCTGGTGGGGTCTCGCTCTCCATCATCTCCGGAGGAAGATCCCCCGAAGACGAACTCTGTTGAGAAGAGCTGCTAGCTAGACTGCAAAGAATAGATCCTGGTTAGTGTACTCAGAGAAAAGTAGTACCTTCGAATTTACGGTTAACTTACAGCTCGGTGGAGGGCTGGCCCGTTGGTGGGCATGACGCGGTGAGGGTGTCCGTCGGGGCAGAGCCCCTGGTGATACCTTATTCCCCTGCTTGGGCATCTCTGACTCCAAGTCTTCGGAGGCGGCCCTCTTCTTCCCGCGCGGGGAGGAGGCTTTAGACTCCCCTTCCTGACTATCCTCCTCAGGGGAGGTAGCAATTCCCCCGGTTTGGATGCGCAGTGTGTGAAGTTCGGCTTCTCTGTTCTTCCCTTCGTCTTTCCCTGAGGGTATTTTGCTGAGCACCCGGTCAAGCATCTTGGCAATGGTTGGACTAGGCAAGCCATCGGGAAGTGGCACCGGACACCTAATTCTCTCCGCCTTGCTGAGCCATTCCTCGCCACGGAGGATTTTCAGAATAATGACTATGACAAATATAAACGAAGTGTACGGTGTCAAGGTTACTTACTTGGGTATCTAGGCGATTGCAGCTTAGGCCCGCATCCTCGGTGGTGTCCGGACAGTTTACTTGTGGTTCGAAGAATAATTTTCACATCCCTTTGAGGTTTAGGCCGAAGAAGTGCTTAATAGTCCACGGACCCTCTGGATTGAACTCTGACATCCGGAGAGGCCGGCGTTTGCACGGCAGCATCCGTCGGATAAGCATTACTTGAATTATGCTGACAAGGTTAATGCCCCTCTCAAGAAGCTCCCGGATACGGCTCTGCAGTATTGGTACATCACTAGCGGGCCCCCAATTCCGTCCTACGTCTGTCCATGATGCCAGTTGTGATGGAGGGCCCGAGCGGAAGTCGGGGGCGGCCACCCACTTTGTGCCTCTGGGAGCCGTGACATAAAAGCACCTCCGCTGCCACACATCGGATACTTCTGGGAAAGAACCCTCGGGCCATGGGGCATCGGCGTTCCTTCTTATTATGGCACCTCCGCACTCCGCATGTTGCCCCTCGATCATCTTCGGCTTCACATTGAAGGTCTTGAGCCATAAGCCGAAGTGTGGAGTGACATGGAGAAAAGCCTCGCACACAATGATGAACAACGAGATATGGAGGATAGCGTCTGGGGCTAGATCGTGAAAATCTAACCCGTAATAGAACATGAGCCCCCTCACAAAAGGATCAAGGGTGAGGCCCAAGCCGCGGAGGAAGTGAGGAATAAATATGACACTCTCGTTAGGCTCGGGATTCAGGATGACCTGCCCTGGAGCAGGAAGCCTATGCTGGATGTCGGCAGTTAGATATCCGACCTCCCTAATCCTCACAACGTCCTCCTCTTTGATCGAGGAGGCCACCCACCGGCCTTGAGGGTTGGATCCGGACGTATTGGAGGATCTGGGGTGTTTGAGCTTGGGTCTCGGGTGTTAGAACTTGAGACGCGAAAAGGCGCAAGGGTGGTGGAAAAGAGGCATAGGCCTCGGCCCCTTTATAAGGGGGGTGAATATCAAGAGTCCTCAACGTGACCGCTTGAGACTTATACAAAAACACACGGAGTCATGCCAACAGTCGTCGTGGGGTTGCACACGCCCGTATTGATGGAAGATCCCGTAATAAGGGGAACACGATCTCTGCTTCGGCAGGGCGTGCCAATAAAACCGCCTCGCAGCGTGAGTCGAGGTGGGCCAAGGAACACCGGTTCGTGTTGGGCCAAGCCATGATGCAAGGGCACGACGTACGAAGATTGCCAGCGGATCAGATTTAGGCTATGCTCCCTACGGTGGTATGTGAAGATCATCTTGCAGATCTGGACACGGTCTAAGTGCTCGATAATTACTTTGGAGTATTCGGAGATGGAACCCGCCTTGCAATGCCGAAGACAAGACTGCGTGCCGGACTCATCGTCATTGAAGCTTGGTTCATGGGCTATTGAGGGAGTCCTAGATTAGGGGGTATCCGGACAGCCGGACTCTATACTTTGTCCGGACTATTGGAGCGTGAAGATACAAGACTCAAGACTCCGTTCTATGTCCGGATGGCACTCTCCTTGGCGTGGAAGATAAGCTTGGTGATCCGGATATGATATTTTCTTCCTTGTAACCGACTCCGTGTAAACCCTAGCCCTCTCCGGTGTCTATATAAACCGGAGAGGTTGGTCCTTAGAAGGCCGATCACGATCACAATCATAATCATCATAGGCTAGCTTCTAGGGTTTAGCCTCTACGATCTCGTGGTAGATCTACTCTTGTACTACTCATATCATCAATATCAATCAAGCAGGAAGTAGGGTTTTACCTCCATCGAGAGGGCCCGAACCTGGGTAAACATTGTGTCCCTTGCCTCCTGTTACCATCAGCCTAAGACGCATAGATCGGGACCCCCTACCCGAGATCCGCCGGTTTTAACACCGACAATGATGAGGTTAAGTGGTTCTCCGGTCTGGAGGAAAGGGCCACCAGGGTGGAGACTGACATGTTCAAGCACACTTCCAAGGCGGAGGCGGCGTTCATCCAGAAGCGGATTGAGTAAGATAAAGCGCTTCGGGATGCTGGGAAAACAAGGCCCTGGAAGGGGGAGGAGGAAGCTGAAGGTGAGAGATCTTCCCATGGTAGGAGCGAGGGGTGACCCACGAAAGAGGTTAACAAGTATGAGCCTGCCGGGGATGAGCTTGCCGAGGGCGAGCCTGAATGGATCAAGGTGTTATACGCAGCGACATCAGAAGCCCAACAAGGGGACGATGTCGATGAGGTGGAACAACCCGGGGAAGAGTGGCTTGATGCTGATCCCCAGGCCCCAGACCTGGTCTTGGAACTCCGTCCTCACAGGCGGACCTGCCGGGGAGCAGCAGCCCCAGCCCCTGGGCCTACCAAGAAGGTGAGGAAGATCACCTCCAAAGGCGACGGGATGAACGTGGTGCATCGCCATTCTTCTTGCCTCTCCGAGTCTAAGACCCCGTCCGCCAAACAACGTTTGGTCATGGAAGGTGACTCCAGCTCCCAGTCAGACTCGAGCTCCTCGAGCAGCTCATCCTCGTCGGAGCACCCCGTGCCCCAACAGGGCTTGAAGTTGCCGGGAAGCACTGCCCCTAGCCTTGAAGAGGACCAGGGCACCTTCTCCGCCCATGGAGTTTGCGCTGAGCTCCATGCTCATTGACTCAGAGTAAGGAGATCAATTTCTTCTTTTGTTGTAGTCTCACGTGTTTTGTTGGCTTGTTGGTTTAATTTTCTTTGATGCTCCTAATAGGGAAGAGAAGGAGGAAGAGGCGACCCTCATCCACCAGACCAAACTGCTCAGGTGCGTAGATCTGCTGGGTCCCCGGAAGGCACAGGCTTGTCGGGAAGTAGCACGCATGATCCAGCGACGAGCCCCAGCCCAACCCCCAGCACGAAGGCACATGACTAGTTCCTCCCACCAAGAGTGCTGCAGAAGAGTCTCCCACTTCCCCAACCAAAGAAGAGGGGTAGACCATTCAGGGCGAGGCCTTCCAGGAGGGGCCCCTTCCATCTGCTGATCAGGTTGAGGAGCCCTTGGCGAGGGCTCCCATGGAAGGGTCCGCCCAGGTTGACGCCGTGGTTACTAAGGAAGGAGGCGGCACCCATGTCCCGACAACCGATGTTGCCGGAGAGACTAACGACCTCCCACGACAAACAACCCCCGGTAATTCCTTCTCTTCTTTTGAGTTCCTGGTGCTTCAATGCTTCTGCCTCCTCATTATCGCTTGTTGCTTTTGCTCGCAGTACCATTGACCGAGGATCCTGAGTTGTTGGAGGAGGTGGCCAGCATGGGAAAAGATGCTGCAGAGGAGGCTGCCAAGACTGCTGCCACAGAGGGGCAATAACACGCTGTCGGGGGTATACAGGAGCCCCCGAAGGAAACAGAGAAAACCTCTGGCAGCATGCCAGGGTCGGGGTGATGGTTGAGGAGAAAGTCCCCCTCCAAACCATGAACCCTCTTTCCTCATTTGGCACCTCAGCTGGGACCTTGTAGCCAGCTTCAAGTCAATTGGCGCTAGTGCTTGCCTAACCTGGTCTCGGAACCCCTAGTTCTTCAGCGGCAGCAAGCGCGAAGATCGATGAAGAGATCCGGCGCATCATGGCGCCCTTGTCCCAGCATGTTGGAGAAACCGATGACTCTGTTGATGCAGTCATGGATCTATCCTTCCTAGAATCCGTGGCAACGGGCATCAAGGAAATGCAGAATCGATACAGCCAGAAATGGCAGGCACTCAAGGAGCAACGCAATTCCGCCAGCAGCAAGCACCAGAAGTTGAGGGACAAGGGTAGCGAGCTACGAGTGGCACGGCAAGAAGTTCCAAGTCCTTCTGCAGCAACAGGAGATGATATCCATGGCGCAGGAGGACGTCACTGCCCGGGAGGTTCGCCTGGCTAAGCGCATAACACTCTTGGATGCCAACGAGAAAAGCATCTCGTCCCGGGAAGAGAACTTCGAGGCCGCCCTTCGCAGTAAGGATGAGGAACTGGAGGCCCTGGTCCAGCAATGCACCAAGGAGCTGGATGACAAGCACAAGGCGGCCCTTGACGTGCTCTCTACCGATTTCGCTGCTCAGCTGAAGAAGATTGCCGATGACCTTGCTGCTGCATCCATTGCCAAAGCTGACCTCGACCAACAGGTGGCCAAACTGACGGAGGAGCTTGCCGGGAGCACCAAGGAAACTGCGGCTCTCAAGGAGGAAGCACAAAAGGCAGAGATCTTACTAAAAGAGGTGCAAACATAACTCTCCTCCAAGAGGCAGGACCTTGATACTACCAATGGCAGCATTACAGACATGAAGGCAAGGATTAGCACTCTGGAAAGCACGACCGAGTCTGCCGGCTCTCGCGGGAAGCAGCTGATGAAGGACTTGGAGAACATGAGAACCCTCCAAAAGGATGCAGAGGACAAGCTGGAGAACCAATCTGAGCATGTCGATCTTTGCATCAAGAGCCTAGTGGACATCGCCGAGCGTCTCACTGCCCAGGTTGCAACGATGGGCATGGAGGGACCAGTCTTCTCGGTTGGAAGGCATGAGGTCCCAAGTGTCAAGCTAAGGGTCTTCTTCAATGAACTGATTGAGAAGCTGAAGTCACGTGAACAAGGAAGACCCGCATGTTTCACATGTGAATCCCGGAAGCTCGCCCGCAACTCCCTCTTCATGGTCCTGAGTAACATCGCCTACCGCCACCCGGACCTCAACCTCATCGATGGATTTAGGAAGTTGCTAGTAGGTGTGGATGTTTTTGCTGCCGAGGAGAAGGCTACCCCCTTCGCCGACAAGGTCCTCTCCGTCCCCAGGGCTCCATAAGGCCGTCAAGCATGGTCTTGAATCATTGGTGCTATCGTGTTGTCCTATAACAAAACATTATGCATGGCTTGTGTTAGATCTCATACTACTTTTATTCGTACTGAACTGATGTTTTAATTAATTCTCATGTGCATGCCATCCCTCTTGCATTTTATCCATGGATGTTCGTATGGTTAGTTCTCTTTTTGTGCATTTTGGTTGCCCGCCGGTAGCATGCTACCGCGATTGCTGTGAGGGGTGGGACCTTAGCATTCAGCTGGCAAGTGCACGTCCCGGCAGGTTTTTCCTTAGGAGTCTTTGGCGCAGCCGTCTACTTCGTTGAGTAGGCTCGAAACGAAGCGGGGGCGCAGAAAACGATAGCAAGGTACCATTACACATAAAAGATCTAACCATACGAAAAGCATTGATTGTCCGAGGGATAAAAAATGCAAACTCTGGAGAGAAAATCAATCAGACAAGTTGACTTAGCTTTTGTCCATGTTTCTCTTCTTTTTCTACCACAATCATTCTCCATGTCTGGGTGCCTTGGGAGAATGGCATTCTGTTTGTCGTTTCCGGATCCCCGGCAAGGGCCGGAGGGGATCGTAGATCTCTTGCGGGTGACGAAAACATGATGTAAGGTAGGGCCGGTTTCTCTCCCCTTCCCTTTACACTCTTGACGATCTCATAACGGTTGGCACAAAAGTCACGCTGACGCGGACGGCCTTGCCGGAGCATGCCTACTGGGGCGTCAATCACCGGATTCACACTGGCGTTCTACTTAGGATTCTCCCTTAGCAGGGCAAATGCTGAACTGAGTTTTCGTGTAGGCTCATTGATGTTGACAATGCTAGAACCCAGTGTAGCTCGATTGTCGACAAGTGAAAGTGGCGGAGAGAGAAACCATGTACCTTATCACCTTGTCCCCCCTTTTTTTAACCAGGCTCGCATGGTGACCATGCTGCCTAACTGCTCGGGGCTGTCACGCTGCCGCCATCCCTTGCTCTCGCCGCTACCGTAGCCGCAACGGAGACAGATGACGGAAACTAGACAGGTCGGGTGAAGGAGAGGTGTCGCTTCTTTCCCGAGCTACTACGTCGAATTATTTCTTGGGCGTCATGGATGATGAAGCTGTCAATGAAGAAGACGATGATGAAGATTGATGCACTGCTCACAACCTCGGGTTCGTGCAAGCGCCCCCTACCTGGCGTGCCAAAGAAGTCGTGGCATAACACAATCACCTATGGGACCTTCAGCCCCTTTGTGGTTTCGCAAGGGGGAGGGGCACGTTGCACAAAGAGCGGAGGCTGTAGAACAAGACAATAGCGATGACTCAGGCAGTTTTTACCAAGGTTCGGGACGCCGCGCGACATAAAACCCTACTCCTACTTTTGTGGATTGATGAGGGGACCATAGTGGAAACACATCATTCAAGCCCGAAAAGGTCGCCTTGGGACGAGGGCAGCTACACGCGTATGTGTGTACAAGGGTCCGAATCCTTTCTAAGGTTGCCTCGGTCCTCCTTTTATAGGTCAAGGGGTCACCACAATGGCAAAGTGGTCATTATGCAATGATCAGATAGAAAACAGTGCTATCATACCTAAATCTGCAGACAGGACAACGCCAATTAAATGCACCGCTTAGTATCACGTCGTGGGAGTAGCCCGGCAAGCCTTGCCGTGCTACTTTAGCTGTGTCTCGCCCTGCCTGCCTGACACACCTCAGGAAGGGTGTCATGCAGGGTGGATCTTCTTCTCAAATGGTTGCCACATGCCAGAGGACAACCACTTAATCACTTGGGGGCTCGACACCGCACTGATAAGTGACCTAAGTCGCTGTGCTGTGGAGCGGTGGTGCCTTGGCAGGGTTGGCGTCCCCGGCGTCCCCGGCAAGCCTGTTGGGGGAATCTTGAGACTTGTCTTCGGTGCAGCCTCGACCTAACCGGGCTCGCCTGCCCGGCAAGGGAGGTTTTTCCTTAGTGATATCTTACTCCTTTGGCTTGTCTTGGTCTTCTTGATCCGCCCTTTGATTCCTCAAAGAGCTATCTCTTATGCTTGGCCTTGTCTTGGATGCTTGGCGCTGTCATGGAGTAGGCTTGCCGCCCGTGCACAAGTCAGGGGAAACATGCACCCTTGTTTGTGTACCCCAACATGCACAGTGTTGGAAGCAAATCCATGTAGGAATCTCACACGCGACAGGACCTTGCAGAATTCTTTTCTGTTTACCTTGTCCAGGACGTACACAACTGGTGCCATATCCCGTGATGGACCATCAACATTCGCCAGCAAATTGGATCTGATACCCAGGTGTGTTAATCAATCCTAGATTTTAAGGTATTTTTCGTCTTGCCTTCAATATTAAGAAGTGTGCCGATAATGTTGTCACATATATTTTTCTCGATGTGCATCACATCAAGACTATGCCGCATATCCAAATCTTTCCAATACTCCAAGTCCCACAAAGTGGACCTATGGGTAAACAATAATCTCTCTTCTGCCATCCCACGCTTCCTTTTCATGCTACCATTATCAGGATGGTTCCCTGGTGTAATATGCTTGACCTTCTCTAATTCCTTTTGCAACTCATCATCGATGAGCCTCTTTGGCGCA
Organism: Triticum dicoccoides; assembly: GCF_002162155.2. NCBI lineage: Eukaryota > Viridiplantae > Streptophyta > Magnoliopsida > Poales > Poaceae > Triticum > Triticum dicoccoides. The sequence continues at coordinate 381,541,149 of NC_041391.1, read as the reverse complement.
TCACGGTTTTCATGCTTTTCATTGATCACATGTCTTCGGTATTATGTAGGACAGGGCTTGTCCTTGGCAAGGAAACGACAGTTTCCAATGTAACAGATCTTGCTCAGTATTGCATATGACAGCGAATTCTTGTCACAACGAAACACATGCATTGACATAGTGCCCAAAGCCGGATAATCATGGATGCACCAAATTATAACGACACGCAGAAAGAAATCAGCTGGTGGGCTGCTATATAGGTTTCGAGTGAGAACACCCCTCCATAGCTGTTGAAGTTCCTCCACAAGAGGCTCCATGAATAAATCAAAATCATTTCCAGGAGTTTTTGGACCTGTGATGAGCAAGGCCATCATGTAGTTTGATTCTTTGGTGCAGACATTTGGTGGCATGTTGTAAGGGATAACAAGCACTGTCCACATGCTATATGTGGTGCTCTGGTGGCCAAATGGGTTGATTCAATCTGTAGCTAAGCCAAGTCTAATGTTTCTCGGCTCAGCAGCAAACCTTTTGTGTTTCTGATTGAAGCTTATCCAGTCACTACCATGAGATGGATGGCTCATTACATTCTGATCTCTATACTCCTGGTTCCTAGAATGCCACATTACATCCTCTCTTGTTTCAGCATCATGAAATAACCTCTGCAGTCTTGGTATAATTGGAAAATTTCTCAAAACATTATGAGGAATCCTCTTCAGAGCATCACCATCTTTCCATGTTGATGAATTGCATTTTGGGCATTCACTTAAGTTGGCATTATCCTTTCATAACAGAACACAATTATTCTTACAAACATGGATCATATCATATCCAATTCTATCACACCCTGTTTTTCAAGCCACAACACTTAAGCTAATAAAACATGATAAAAATGTGGTTTGACAAAAACTTTTGAGTGTTTTGGTCTTTGCTTTGATTGGATTTTTGTCTATTGTTTGCAAGTGCTCTAAAAATCAAATAAATCCTCCAACTCTTATACTCCTTCCCATTGAGCCAAAACTTTGCCCAGTGATCATGCCATGTGTATAGGACAGAATAATATTTTCTTACAAAAATAATTTGGCCAAAAAGAATTTTCTAAATTAGGTTTTCCAAAAACCCCTGAATTGAGACTTGAACTACAAGTACTTAATTTAGGGTATGAAAAATCTTTCAAAAAGTATATTTGACTCCTATTAGATATAGGACTCCCAAAAACAACAAAAATATTATTTAAAAGTTATTTTGTTATTTTATTTAAAGGCTTTTTCTTAAGGCCATAAGTGGTCTTTAATAGGTTAAAATTATTTTAATGTTTCAGAAATATTTGAGAAAATTTAGGGAGACTTAGTGGACATATATTGTCCATATATATGAGTTTCAACACATGGTCATGTTCAAAATATTGGTCAAAACCCTCAACTACCATTCTTGGATATTTCAAGCTTTTGAAATATTTACAAATGAAATGTTCTCTTAAAATGCAAGAAAATTCTAGAATGTCACAAATGTCATATTTGGTGATCTTGCCAAGTATCCTGTCTTGGACAACAAGATAACGTCACCAAAACCCCTCAAAACCATTTCTCTCCATTTTGAAGTTTGAGCAACTTTACATTGCCAAACATGTTCGAATGCTCTCAAACTTGGTACACCTTATCAAATGGTCTAATTATTCATCTAGATCAAATGGCACAAGTTTTAGAACAAGATAACTTGATCAAAGTTCCCCAAAACCCTCTTTGTCCAGATCCAAGTTTGAACAACTCTACATTGCCACCTTTCTCCTTTTCATCCCAAATTTTGTGGACATGCTCAAATACTCAAATGATGAAACTACACCAAGAGGTGCATCAAGGAGAATAGATTGGCAGGACAAAATCTTGGGAAACCTGTTTCTGTTGATTTCTAGGGTTTGCCAAAGTTGCATTGTCAACTTTCTACAAAATAGCAGACTTAGTGAATGAGCTCGATTATATATTCCATTTAATACTATTAAATATATTGTCAATTGGAATTCATTTGCTTTCCCAAAATTTCATCGAACACCTTTTGCCACATTTTTGTGATCAATGTTTGAAGCCCCTAATGAATTCCCCTCTGCCTCAAATTTTTACCAGAGGTGTGCCTGGTCATCACCTACCTCCAGCAACTCTCTCTCATCCCCAGTTCAATGATTGAGGGGGGGGGGGGTAAAACCCCATTTTACTCCTCTGGACAGCACTGAGCTCTAACTCCAACCTCTCCTCCTTTCCAGAAGCCCCCCAGGGCATCCAATGCCATAATAACTTTGTTTACCACTCCCTAGCACTACTGGACACAAGTGGCCGCGCCCATTTTCCCTTTTTTATGCCATGGCATGCCAAAAGCCTGATCCAGAGTGCGCTCTAGTTCTTCCTCGCACTATAGTTGCTCACTGCCAAACACCCTGACCACCTCGGGCCTCTCTAGTGGGTCCCCCGAGACTGCCTCGACGTCCGCAACATGGCAGCTGGTCGGCCCCTCCTCCCTCTCTCTCCCCTGCCCGCTCCACGCATGAATAGAGCATCGCCCGAGCCCGCCATTGCTTGCTCACGCACGTGTCCCGCCTCGACCTCGCCCCGCTCCTCCTCTCTCCTCCCAGTACCCTACACCACCCCCACGAGCACCGCGGTGAGCTCCAAGCCTCCTCCCTTGGCTACATGAGCCATTCCCGCGGCCACCCGTTAGCTCCGTCCACGGTGAGCCACGCCTGAGCTATTTAAGACCACCCCGTGCCCCTTTCTCTCCACCCCTTGCTCTCTCCCACTCCCTATCGACCACCTAGACTGACTACTCGTCCCCAGAGCCGCTCGAGATCAAGATCGAGCTCGAGCTCTGCCAGCACAGGTCGCCGTCGATCTCACGGTACAGGGCTCCTCCGCCCCCGTTCTTTCCTGATCTGGAGCCGCCTCACCTTGCTGACCCCTTTCCCCCTCCTTTCCACGTTGGTTGCAGCCGGAGATGACAGGTGCGACCACCTCCCGACGCGTCGTCGCCCTACCTCCTTGTTGCCGGTGAAGCAGCCCACTCCAGCGACTGCCTCCACCACCCACCGATGTGCGGCTTGATGCTGAACACGTCGGTGCCATCCTCTTGCCTCGCCGTGCCCTGCATCATCACCGCTGAGCTCGCCGACCCCTCTGTCGTGAGGTTGGAGATGATAGGTGGGGCCCACCTGTCATCCTCACTTCTCTCCTTCCCCCTCTCTATCGCTAGTAGCTGGGCCCTGCCTGTCGGGTTTAAACCCAGGCAGGCGCGCGCTCCTTGGTTCGCCAAGCCGGCTCAGCTGCAGGCAGGCCCAACTGGGTCTGTTTAGGCCCAGTACCACTCGAGCTTTTCCATTTTTCTTTTAACAACTTCCTTCCAAAAATTCAACAGATAAAAATATTTGTCCAAATGAAATAATTCCAACTCCTAAATTCTTCTAAAAATCCCACCTATTTAATGGTGTAACCTTCATACACATCCATCACACTTTTATGTACTATTCAAATTTAAATTCAAATTTGAGTTTTTAAATCCCTCTTTGAAAATCAATTTCTTTGTTTCTATAAATCCAAATCCAAAACTAAGATTTTTTTGCATTCTTAGTTTTCATCCTAATATTTAACAAAAATAGGTGGACATTTTTAAGAGCACTTTTTTTCTGTTTTGCTATTTGCCTTGTTTTCCGTTATTCTTTTGCGACAATTAGATTCCGTGTCTGACAAAGTAAGTGGAAAGGAGTTGGAGAAGGACTTGAAGACTTTGAAAATCAAGCCAACCAAGGCAAGCAACCCTTTGACCATGATTCACCTCTCTTGTTCATCGATAATTTTCCGTATGCATGATGACGTTCTTGACTATGAGCTTGATATAATAGTTGCATTGATGGACGCCCTTTGGTACTTGCATGTCGTAGATCTACCTTGTGCTAGAGATGCGATGAAAAATACTTGATATTGATGCGTGATGTTGCATCTATGCCATGATCATCTCTTGATTACAATCCTTTGGAAACCCCATCGGGTGCCCATAATGCCCTTGGGTAATATTGAACTAGGTCACCACTTGATGAATAAGAGTGCACCGAAGCAAGTGAATATGTGTTGTTTACAGAGACGGATTAGATTTAAGATTTGTCGACCATCCCAACCAAACATGCGCAACCACTCTACCCTTATATGGGAAATGGCATTATAGATTACCTAGTTCGTGCTAGCATGGATGCCCGCATTGCTAGTGACGGGAGTGGCGTGGTCACTCTCGGGACGGGGTCGTGCTTGGATAGGCAGCCATGACTATTTTTACAGGGCACCGGACACACCGTTGGTACCCCATGCTTGTGTTATGTGATGGATATGGGAGCGTGACTCTACAAAATTTATTATGTGACAATGTTTGGCATGGGGGTTGTTACCAATCGAGTGGACTCTATGTTAGTCACGACTAGGGAAAGGTAGTGATTGGGTGCTTACCCCGGGTACTTGAGGTACCATGGGTCATGGAAGACACGGAAGTTCCCCGGATCTTGTGGGTAAAGTGTTCAACCTATGCAGAGTGTCAAACTATTCGAATAGCCGTGTCCACGGTCAAGGACAGTTGGGTGGTGATGCTTAGACTATGTCCATATGTTTCTGACAAACAACATGATTTGGTAATATTGTTGCTATGATTTGTGAGGAAGTTACGATGAGCTTGAGCATGAGTTGTTCATATCTCTTTATCCGTGTTGATGTCTGTAACCTCCTGATACTTGTTGTAGACGCATTCATGTCCTTGATAAATGTTGATCATACTTGCATGAGAAAAACTAGCTTTCCACAAAAATGCCAATTTAGCAGTAGAGCCTTGCATAATTATTCTGTTATCACTCTTGGGTTGCTTGCGAGTACATTCAAAGTACTCATTGGCTTATCACTGGTTATTTTATTGGCTAGGCATGAAATAATAGGGTATACTGAATAATACTTTGGTGACGAACATGCGAGCTAGGACGCTTCCCAGTCAGAATGCCTATAGGGTTAAGACAGATGGCATGGGTCCAAGTTGTCGATGAAGATTTCTGCTGTTATGATTTACTCAAGACTTGACCATAATGGTCACAATTTGTGTAAAATGGTATGTGTGGATGTAAGACTCTTGATACTCAACTTCTGTGTGTTCAGTGAGCATTGATCTCTGGCATCACTGTACACGTGCATTCGGTGATCACGACTTATGAGTCGAGGTCCCCACAGAGCTGGTATTAGAGCCATCTTGACTGTAGGAAGCCTTAGTTAACATGTCCGTTAGTTAGGGTAAAACTGCTTTCAAAACTGTAACTAATTTTCAAAAACTACCTATACTTCTCTTCCCTTCTAGTTTTCCAAAAACTAAGGTATGTTTTCCTTACTGATCTCTTCTCCTTCAAAACTTTTTGTAAATTTCCGCTAGTACCCTTATTCCCCTGACCACTGGATTCCTTGTAATCCTCATGGATAATCTAGAAGGAAGACGCATTGCCAAACATTCGCCCACATCACTTGAACACAAGTTTGGCAAGGAAACTTCAGTGTCCAATGTAACAGATCTTGCTCAGTATTGCATATGAGAGCGAATTCTTGTCACAACGAAACACATGCCTTGACATAGTGCCCAAAGCCGGATAATCATGGATGCACCAAATTATAACAACACGCAGAAAGAAATCAGCTGGTGGGCTGCTATATAGGTAACGAGTGAGAACACCCCTCCATAGCTGTTGAAGTTCCTCCACAAGAGGCTCCATGAATAAATCAAAATCATTTCCAAGATTTTTTGGACCTGTGATGAGCAAGGCCATCATGTAGTTTGATTCTTTGCTGCAGACATTTGCTGGCATGTTGTAAGGGATAACAAGCACTGTCCACATGCTATATGTGGCGCTCTGGTGGCCAAATGGGTTGAAACAATCTGTAGCTAAGCCAAGTCTAATGTTTCTCGGCTCAGCAGCAAACCTTTTGTGTTTCTGATTGAAGCTTATCCAGTCACTACCATGAGATGGATGGCTCATTACATTCTGATCTCTGTACTCCTGGTTCCTAGAATGCCACATTACATCCTCTCTTGTTTCGGCATCATGAAATAACCTCTGCAGTCTTGGTATAATTGGAAAATTTCTCAAAACATTATGAGGAATCCTCTTCAGAGCATCACCATCTTTCCATGTTGATGAATTGCATTTTGGGCATTCACGTAAGTTGGCATAATCCTTTCATAACAGAACACAATTATTCTTACGAACATGGATCATATCATATCCAATTCTATCACACCCTGTTTTTCAAGCCACAACACTTAAGCTAATAAAACATGATAAAAATGTGGTTTGACAAAAACTTTTGAGTGTTTTGGTCTTTGCTTTGATTGGATTTTTGTCTATTGTTTGCAAGTGCTCTAAAAATCAAATAAATCCTCCAACTCTTATACTCCTTCCCATTGAGCCAAAACTTTGCCCAGTGATCATGCCATGTGTATAGGACAGAATAATATTTTCTTACAAAAATAATTTGGCCAAAAAGAATTTTCTAAATTAGGTTTTCCAAAAACCCCTGAATTGAGACTTGAACTACAAGTACTTAATTTAGGGTATGAAAAATCTTTCAAAAAGTATATTTGACTCCTATTAGATATAGGACTCCCAAAAACAACAAAAATATTATTTAAAAGTTATTTTGTTATTTTATTTAAAGGCTTTTTCTTAAGGCCATAAGTGGTCTTTAATAGGTTAAAATTATTTTAATGTTTCAGAAATATTTGAGAAAATTTAGGGAGACTTAGTGGACATATATTGTCCATATATATGAGTTTCAACACATGGTCATGTTCAAAATATTGGTCAAAACCCTCAACTACCATTCTTGGATATTTCAAGCTTTTGAAATATTTACAAATGAAATGTTCTCTTAAAATGCAAGAAAATTCTAGAATGTCACAAATGTCATATTTGGTGATCTTGCCAAGTATCCTGTCTTGGACAACAAGATAACGTCACCAAAACCCCTCAAAACCATTTCTCTCCATTTTGAAGTTTGAGCAACTTTACATTGCCAAACATGTTCGAATGCTCTCAAACTTGGTACACCTTATCAAATGGTCTAATTATTCATCTAGATCAAATGGCACAAGTTTTAGAACAAGATAACTTGATCAAAGTTCCCCAAAACCCTCTTTGTCCAGATCCAAGTTTGAACAACTCTACATTGCCACCTTTCTCCTTTTCATCCCAAATTTTGTGGACATGCTCAAATACTCAAATGATGAAACTACACCAAGAGGTGCATCAAGGAGAATAGATTGGCAGGACAAAATCTTGGGAAACCTGTTTCTGTTGATTTCTAGGGTTTGCCAAAGTTGCATTGTCAACTTTCTACAAAATAGCAGACTTAGTGAATGAGCTCGATTATATATTCCATTTAATACTATTAAATATATTGTCAATTGGAATTCATTTGCTTTCCCAAAATTTCATCGAACACCTTTTGCCACATTTTTGTGATCAATGTTTGAAGCCCCTAATGAATTCCCCTCTGCCTCAAATTTTTACCAGAGGTGTGCCTGGTCATCACCTACCTCCAGCAACTCTCTCTCATCCTCAGTTCAATGATTGAGGGGGGGGGGTAAAACCCCATTTTACTCCTCTGGACAGCACTGAGCTCTAACTCCAACCTCTCCTCCTTTCCAGAAGCCCCCCAGGGCATCCAATGCCATAATAACTTTGTTTACCACTCCCTAGCACTACTGGACACAAGTGGCCGCGCCCATTTTCCCTTTTTTATGCCATGGCATGCCAAAAGCCTGATCCAGAGTGCGCTCTAGTTCTTCCTCGCACTATAGTTGCTCACTGCCAAACACCCTGACCACCTTGGCCCTCTCCAGTGGGTCCCCCGAGACTGCCTCCGCGTCCGCAACATGGCAGCTGGTCGGCCCCTCCTCCCTCTCTCTCCCCTGCCCGCTCCACGCATGAATAGAGCATCGCCCGAGCCCGCCATTGCTTGCTCACGCATGTGTCCCGCCTCGACCTCGCCCCGCTCCTCCTCTCTCCTCCCAGTACCCTACACCACCCCCACGAGCACCGCGGTGAGCTCCAAGCCTCCTCCCTTGGCTACACGAGCCATTCCCGCGGCCACCCGTTAGCTCCGTCCACGGTGAGCCACGCCTGAGCTATTTAAGACCACCCCGTGCCCCTTTCTCTCCACCCCTTGCTCTCTCCCACTCCCTATCGACCACCTAGACCGACCACTCGTCCCCAGAGCCGCTCGAGATCAAGATCGAGCTCGAGCTCTGCCAGCACAGGTCGCTGTCGATCTCACGGTACAGGGCTCCTCCGCCCCCGTTCTTTCCCGATCTGGAGCCTCACCTTGCTGACCCCTTTCCCCCTCCTTTCCACGTTGGTTGCAGCCGGAGATGACAGGTGCGACCACCTCCCGACGCGTCGTCGCCCTACCTCCTTGTTGCCGGTGAAGCAGCCCACTCCAGCGACTGCCTCCACCACCCACCTATGTGCGGCTTGATGCTGAACACGTCGGTGCCATCCGCTTGCCTCGCCGTGCCCTGCATCATCACCGCTAAGCTCGCCGACCCCTCTGTCGTGAGGTTGGAGATGATAGGTGGGGCCCACCTGTCATCCTCACTTCTCTCCTTCCCCCTCTCTATCGCTAGCAGCTGGGCCCTGCCTGTCGGGTTTAAACCCAGGCAGGCGCGCGCTCCTTGGTTCGCCAAGCCGGCTCAGCTGCAGGCAGGCCCAACTGGGTCTGTTTAGGCCCAGTACCACTCGAGCTTTTCCATTTTTCTTTTAACAATTTCCTTCCAAAAATTCAACAGATAAAAATATTTGTCCAAATGAAATAATTCCAACTCCTAAATTCTTCTAAAAATCCCACCTATTTAATGGTGTAACCTTCATACACATCCATCACACTTTTATGTACTATTCAAATTTAAATTCAAATTTGAGTTTTTAAATCCCTCTTTGAAAATCAATTTCTTTGTTTCTATAAATCCAAATCCAAAACTAAGATTTTTTTGCATTCTTAGTTTTCATCCTAATAATTAACAAAAATAGGTGGACATTTTTAAGAGCACTTTTTTTTGTTTTGCTATTTGCCTTATTTTCCGTTATTCTCTTGCGACAATTAGATTCCGTGTCTGACAAAGTTAGTGGAAAGGAGTTGGAGAAGGACTTGAAGACTTTGACAATCAAGCCAACCAAGGCAAGCAGCCCTTTGACCATGATTCACCTCTCTTGTTCATCGATAATTTTCCGTATGCATGATGACGTTCTTGACTATGAGCTTGATATAATAGTTGCATTGATGGATGCCCTTTGGTACTTGCATGTCGTAGATCTACCTTGTGCTAGAGATGCGATGAAAAATACTTGATACTGATGCGTGACGTTGCATCTATGCCATGATCATCTCTTGATTACAATCCTTTGGAAACCCCATCGGGTGCCCCTAATGCTCGTGGGTAATATAGAACTAGGTCACCACTTCATGAATAAGTGGTGCACCGAAGCAAGTGAATATGTGTTGTTTACAGAGACGGATTAGATTTAAGATTTGTCGACCATCCCAACCAAACATGCGCAACCACTCTAACCTTATATGGGAAATGGCATTATAGATTACCTAGTTCATGCTAGCATGGATGCCCACATTGCTAGTGACGGGAGTGGCGTGGTCACTCTCGAGATGGGGTCGTGCTTGGATAGGCGGCCATGACTATTTTTACAGGGCATCGGACACACCGTTGGTACCCCATGCTTGTGTTATGTGATGAATATGGGAGCATGGCCCCACAAAATTTATTATGTGACAATGTTTGGCATGGGGGTTGTTACCAATCAAGTGGACTCTATGTTAGTCACGACTAGGGAAAGGTAGTGATCGGGTGCTTACCCCGGGTACTTGAGGTACCATGGGTCATGGAAGACACGGAAGTCCCGCGGATCTTGTGGGTAAAGTGTTCAACCTATGCAGAGTGTCAAACTATTAGAATAGCCGTGTCCACGGTCAAGGACAGTTGGGTGGTGATGCTTATACTATGTCCATATGTTTCTGACAAACAACATGATTTGGTAATATTGTTGCTATGATCCGTGAGGAAGTTACGATGAGCTTGAGCATGAGTTTTTCATATCTCTTTATCGGTGTTGATGTCTGTAACCTCCTGATACTTGTTGTAGACGCATTCATGTCCTTGATAAATGTTGATCATACTTGCATGAGAAAAACTAGCTTTCCACAAAAATGCCAATTTAGCAGTAGAGCCTTGCATAATTATTCTGTTATCACTCTTGGGTTGCTTGCGAGTACATTCAAAGTACTCATTGGCTTACCACTGGTTATTTTATTGGCTAGGCATGAAATAACAGGGTATACTGAATAATACTTTGATGACGAACATGCGAGCTAGGACGCTTCCCAGTCAGAATGCCTATAGGGTTAAGACAGATGGCATGGGTCCAAGTTGTCGATGAAGATTTCTGCTGTTATGATTTACTCAAGACTTGACCATAATGGTCACAATTTGTGTAAAATGGTATGTATGGATGTAAGACTCTTGATACTCAACTTCTGTGTGTTCAGTGAGCATTGATCTCTGGGATCACTGTACACGTGCATTCGGTGATCACGACTTATGAGTCGAGGTCCCCACAGAGCTAGTATCAGAGCCATCTTGACTGTAGGAAGCCTTAGTTAACATGGCCATTAGTTAGGGTAAAACTGCTTTCAAAACTGTCACTAATTTTCAAAAACTGCCTATACTTCTCTTCCCTTCTAGTTTTCCAAAAACTAAGGTATGTTTTCCTTACTGATCTCTTCTCCTTCAAAACTTTTTGTAAATTTCCGCTAGTACCCTTATTCCCCTGACCACTAGATTCCTTGTAATCATCATGGATAATCTAGAAGGAAGATGCATTGCCAAACATTCACCCACATCGCTTGAACACAAGTTTGGTGACACCACACCTTCTCAAGGATCAAGGAAACCAAGATTCGGAAGATGGAGACACCCTTGACACTGCCCCAGGATGATGCAACCTTGTCCTGGGTATAAGATATACAAGATCATGATATACATCGCTAATAGAGTAACCCTGTCCTTACCGTTGTTGTGTCGGCAACCACCGGTGGACGAGAACCTTGCCATTTGGTCCGCCTCACTATAGTGATCAGGAAAACGGTTCTATTCATCCCTCGCTCTTGGTGTCGATGATGTCATCAACATAACCGACAGGTTGGACCTCTACTATGCCTTGTTAAAGTCATTGCATAAAGGATTGCCTACCTGGTACCATCGACGCTTTAGAAGGCAAAAGGGATCGTCATGATTAAGAAGATAAAATAAGACCGAGCCAATGCCAGCTATGAGGGACTAATGTCTGCTAGAACTACGTCGGTATTTCCCCAAAGAGGAAGGGATGATGCAGCACAAGGACGGTAAGTATTTCCCTCAGCGATGAGACCAACATAAATCGAGCCAGTAGGAGAACCATGCAACACAACGTAAACAGCTCCTGCACAAAATAACAAATACTCGCAACCCGACGTGTTAAAAAGGTTGTCAATCCCTTTCGGGTAACGGCGCCAGAAATTGGCAAGTGGACGGAGGAAAGTTGAAATATATTGGATAAATAGATCGCAAATGAAATAAAGTGTAGCAAAGTATTTTCGTATTTTTGGATTAATAGATCTAAAAATAAAAGCAAATGAAAATAGATTGTGAAGGCAAATATATTAATGAAGAGACCCAGTGGCCGTAGGTTTCACTAGTGGCTTCTCTCGAGAAAAATAGCAAATGGTGGGAAAACAAATTACTGTTGGGAAATTGATAGAACTTCAAATGCTCATGACGATATCCAGGCAATGATCATTATATAGGCATCACATCCAAGATTAGTAGACCGACTCCTGCGTGCATCTACTACTATTACCCCACACATCGACCGCTATCTAGCATGCATCTAGTGTATTAAGTTCATGGAAAAACAGAGTAATGCAATAAGAATGATGACATGATGTAGACAAGATCTATTTATGTAGAAATAGACCCCATCTTGTTATCCTTAATAGCAATGATACATACGTGTTGGTTCCCCTTCTATCACTAGGATCAAGCACCGTAAGATCGAACCCATTACAAAGCACCTCTTCCCATTGCAAGATAAATAGATCAAGTTGGCCAAACAAAACCCAAATATCGGAGAAGAAATACGTGGCTATAATCAATCATGCATATAAGAGATCAGAGAAGACTCAAATAACTTTCATGGATAAAAACATAGATCTGATCATAAACTCAAAGTTCATCGGATCCCAACAAACACACCGCAAAAAGACTTACATCATATGGATCTCCAAGAGACCATTGTATTGAGAATAAAATGAGAGAGAGAAATCCATCTAGCTACTAACTACGGACCCGTTGGTCTACAATGAACTACTCACGCATCATGGGAGGGGCACCAATGAGGATGATCAATCCCTCTGTGATGGTGTCTAGATTGGATCTGGTGTTTCTGGAACTTGCGGTGGCTGGAATTGATTTTTGTCGACTCCCATAGGGTTTCTAGAGTATTGGGGTATTTATAGAGCAAAGAGGTGGTGCGACCGAGGTGGGCACAACCCACTTGGGCGCGCTTGGACCCCCAGGCGTACCCTGGTGGGTTGTGCTCCCCTCATAGCACCCCTCTGGTACTTCTTTGGCCCAACAGGTGTCTTCTGGTCCAGAAAAAATCCACAAAACATTTCGTCGCATTTGGACTCCGTTCGGTATTTATTCCTGTGATGTAAAAAACAAGCAGAAAACAACAACTGGCACTGGTCACTATGTTAATAGGTTAGAATCAGACAATGATATAAAATGATTATAAAATGATTGTAAAACACCCAAGAATGATAATATAACAGCATGGAACAATAAAAAATTATAGATACATTGGAGACGTATCAGCATCCCCAAGCTTAATTCCTGCTCATCCTCGAGTTGGTAAATGATAAAAACAGAATTTTGATACGGAATGTTGACTAACATGTTCATCACTTATTTTTTTCTTTGTAGCATGGACATTTGGACTTTTATATGGTTGAAAGCAATAGTCTAGTTTTGACATGAAGATTTTAATACTCCAGCATATCAACAAGCAACAATGTCTTTCAAAATATCAACACTAAAGCAAGTTATCTCTAGCCCATTATGCTCAATCATTGATCCATTCATGAAACGCACTCGAATACTAGCTATACCCAATGCTCAAGTACGATCATAGTGCCCCTTAGTTGGTGCTTTATAAGAAAATATGGAGACTCAAGTAAAAAATAAAAATTGCATAAAGTAAATAGAAAGGCTCTTCGCATAGGGAAGTAGGGATTTGTAGAGGTGCTAGAGCTCAAAGCAAAAAAGATAGAGATAAAACATTTTGGGCGGTATGCTTTTCCTGTCAACGAAAATGATCGAGTAGTTCCCAATACTTTCCATGCTAGATATATCATAGGCGGTTGCCAAACAGAAAATAAAGTTAATTCCTTTTCCTACCATACTTTCACTTTCCATGGCTAACCGTATCTACGAGTGCCTTCCATACCAACACTTTCCAAGGAATTTATTATTTGACAACATAAAGTATATTCATTTTTCGTTTCAGGACTGGGGATCCCTAATACCTTTGTCGTACTCTCACGCAATGACAAGTGAATAAACACTCATCTTGAGAATAACACATCTAGCATGGAAATATATCAGCCACCCCCTATTGTTTCATGAGTGGTGCGAGCACACAAAAGAGAAAATTATTTTGAAAATTAGAGATGTTACATACAAATTGGCACGAAAATACCGCATATAGGTAGGTATAGTGGATTCATGTGGCAAAAACTGGTTTAAAGGATTTTGGATGCACAAGTAGTGATCATAATTATTGCAAATGAAGGCTAGCAAAAGATTGGTAATCATTCAACTAAGAAACAAAAAATCACATAAGAAAGCATTAAGCATAACTAACACTGAATAATGCACCACAAGTAGGATGTAATTTCATTGCATAACTATTAACATTCATGCTTGCATAGGGAATCACAAACCTTAACGCCAATATAATTACTAAAGCATAATTACTCATCAACATGACTGACATATCACTGTCGTCATATCTCAAAACCATTACAAAGAACCAAGTTTATTTTGTCCAATGATCTTCATGAAAGTTTTTATTATATCCTCCTCGGATATCTATCACTTTGGGACTAGTTTCATATGTTGCTTTTAATAAGCTCAAACAAATAGAAGTGAAGAACATGAGCATAATATTTCTTTCTCTCAAAATAATCTAAGTGAAGCAAGAGAGAATTTCTTAAAAAAATACTAACTCCCAAATAAATCTTAGTGAAGCATGAGAGCATTTCTTCAAAAATAACAAAGCATACCGTGCTAAAAAAGATATAAGTGAAGCACTAGAGCAATTCCATGGCTCTAAAAAATTTAAGTGAAGCATAGGAGCAAGCATAGCATAATTTTTGGCTCTCCCAAATAGGTGTGTCCAGCAAGGATTCAAGACTTAAAATAAAAATCAAAACAAGCAAAGACTCATATCATACAAGACGCTCCAAGCAAAACTCATAATATGTGACGAATAATAATATAGCTCCAAGTAAAATACCAATGGTCGTTAGAAGAAAGAGGGCATGCCACTCGGGGGCATTCCTAGGCTTAGTTGCTTGATACTTCTTGAATATTATCTTGGGTGCCTCGGGCATCCCCAAGCTTAGCCTTTTGCTAATTTTTATTCCTTCATCCATCCCGATCTCACCCAAAACTTGAAAACTTCAATCACACAAAACTCAACAAAACCTTCGTGAGATCCATTAGTATAAGAAAGCAAATCACTACTTTAAGTACTGTTGAAAGCCCATTAAAATTTAGTTATTGTATTATATCTACTATATTTTAAATTTTCCATGGCAAAAACTCTTCAAAGGAAACCATAGAATCATCAAAACAAGCACATAACACAACGAAAACAGAATCTGTCAAAAACGGAACAGTCAGTAGTAATCAGGGAACTTCGTATATTATGTAACTACAAAAATTCTGAAAATTTAGGACAATGTGGGAAAGTTGTATATCAATCTTGTGTAAAAAATTCAGAGAAAAGCACGTTTCTGTGATTTATGAAAATTATTTTTCTGGGCACAAAAGTTTCTGTTTTTCAACAAGATCAAATCAACTATCTCCCAAATTATCCCAAAGGCTTTGCTTGGCACAAACACTAACTAAAACATAAAACACAATCATAACAGAGTTATAATTGTGCAAACACTCAAGAACAGAAAGAAAAAGACAAAAATAAATTTTATTCATTGGATTGCCTCCCAACAAACGCTATCATTTTATGCCCCTAGCCATACATTGATAAATTTAATGATGCTCACATTGAAAGACAAGAATTGAAGCACAAAGAGAGCATCACAAAACATGTGACAAACATATTTAAGTCTAACATACTTCCTATGCATATCCATTTTATAAGAAAACAAGTTATCAAGGCAAGCAAAAACTAGCATATGCAAGGAAGAAGAAATAACCAATAGCAATCTCAACATAACGAGAGGTAATTTAGTAACATGAAAATTTCTACCACAATATTTCCCTCTCTCATAATAGTTACATGTGGGATCATATTCAAATTCAACAATATAACTATCACATAAAATGTTATCTTCATGATCCACATGCATGCAAAGTTGACACTCTTCCAAAATAGTGGGATTATCATCAAATAAAATCATAACCTCTCCAAGCCCACTTTTATCAAAAATTTCATAAGATTGATCATTCTCCAAAGTAGTGGGATCATTATTACTAGAGTTGACACTCTTCCAAACCCACTTTCAATATTATTGCAAATAGTAGTATCAATAACATTCATCATGAGGCTTAAATAAATTTTCAAGATCATAAGAAACATTATCACCCCAATCATGATCATTGCAATAAGTAGTAGGCATAGCAAAATTAGCATCCCCAAGCTTGGGGCTTTGCATATTATTAGCACAACTGACATTAATATAATTTATAATAACATCATTGCAATCATGTTTTTTGTTCAAGGAGCTATCATGAATCACTTTATAAATTTCTTCTTCTAACACCTCATCACAATTTTCAGATTCATGAATTTCAAGCAAAACTTCATAGAGATAATCAAGTGCACTCAAAT
Organism: Triticum dicoccoides; assembly: GCF_002162155.2. Classification (NCBI taxonomy): domain Eukaryota; kingdom Viridiplantae; phylum Streptophyta; class Magnoliopsida; order Poales; family Poaceae; genus Triticum; species Triticum dicoccoides. The sequence goes on along the minus strand of NC_041391.1, from coordinate 381,524,930 downwards.
CACTGGCAACTGGTTCAACATAATTAGATCTCTTAAAAAGATTAGCTAGTGTATTAGGATCCATATCAATAGATTTTTAGCAAGCGAAGATGCAAGCAAATATAAGACACATGGTCACATAAGCAATAAAGACATCTGACAAGAAAAAGGCGAACGGAAAAAAGACGACGAATAAAACGACAAATTTTGAAGTGGGGGAGAGGAAAATGAGAGGCAGATGGCAAATAACATAAATTTCAAGGAGATGAGATTTGTGATTAGGAACCTGGTAGATGTTGATGATGTCTCCCCGGCAATGGTGCCATACATTCCTATTGATGTCTTCTAGAACTACGTTGGTATTTCCCCAAAGAGGAAGGGATGATGCAGCACAGCGATAGTAGGTATTTTCCTCAGTGATGAGACCAAGGTTATCAAACCAGTAGGAGAACCACACAACACAATGTAAACAGCTCCTACACACAAATGACAAATACTCACAACCCGATGTGTTAAAGGGGTTGTAGATCCCTTTCCGGTAACGGCGCTAGAAAATGGCAAGTGGACGGGGGAAAGTTGTAATAGATTGGATAAATAGATCGCAAATGAAATAAAGTGCAGGAAAGTATTTTTTTGTATTTTTGGATTAATAGATCTGAAAATAAAAGCAAATGAAAATAGACAGCGAAGGCAAATATATTAAAGAAGAGACCCGGGGGCCCTAGGTTTCACTAGTGGCTTCTCTGAAGAACAATAGAAAATGGTGGGAAAGCAAATTACTATTGGGCAATTGATAGAACTTCAAATACTCATGACGATATCCAGGCAATGATCATTATATAGGCATCACGTCCAAGATTAGTAGACAGACTCCTGCCTGCATCTACTACTATTACTCCACACATCGACCGCTATCCAGCATGCATCTAGTGTATTAAGTTCATGGAAAAATGGAGTAATGCAATAAGAATGATGACATGATGTAGACAAGATCTATTTATGTAGAAATAGACCCCATCTCGTTATCCTTAAAAGCAACGGTACATATGTGTCGGTTCCCCTTCTGTCACTGCGATCAAGCACCGTAAGATCGAACCCATTACAAAGCACCTCTTCCCATTGCAAGATAAATAGATCAAGTTGGCCAAACAAAACCCAAATATTGGAGAAGAAATACGAGGCTATAAGCAATCATGCATATAAGAGTTCAAAGAAGACTCAAATAACTTGCATGGATAAAAACATAGATCTGATCATAAACTCAAAGTTCATCGGATCCCAACAAACACACGCAAAAATAATTACATCATATGGATCTCCAAGAGACCATTGTATTGAGAATCAAACGAGAGAGGGAAAGCCATCTAGCTACTAACTACGGACCCGTAGGTCTACAATGAACTACTCACGCATCATCGGAGAGGCACCAACGAGGATGATGACCCTCTCCGTGATGGTGTCTAGATTGGATCTGGTGTTTCTGGAACTTGCAGTGGCTGGAATTGATTTTCGTCGACTCTCCTAGGGTTTCTGGAATATTGGGGTATTTATAGAGCAAAGAGGTGGTGCGGGAGGCCTCCGAGGTGGGCACAACCCACCTGGGCACCGCCTGGGCCCCCAGGCGCGCCCTAGTGGGTTGTGCTCCCCTCGGAGCACCCCTCTGGTACTTCTTTGGCCCAACAAGTGTCTTTTGGTCTAGAAAAAATCCACAAAAAGTTTCACTACATTTGGACTCCGTTTGGTATTGATTTCCTGCGATGCAAAAACAAGCAGAAAACAGCAACTGGCACTGGGCACTATGTGAATAGGTTAGCACCAGAAAAATAATTATAAAATGATTGTAAAACATCCATGAATGATAATATAACAAGATGGAACAATCAAAAATTATAGATACATTGGAGACGTATCAGGAACCACTTTCACCCCGTCAGCTCATCAGACGAGAAGTTGATGAAGATTCTTGAGGCCCAACCCGGATCATTTCATCGAACAACTACGAGTGACATAGCGACACCTCAGGAAGACCTAGAAGACTTAACGTCCATATCTCCAAGACATGAAGCAAAGCATGACTGCTAAGTCCGAGAACCCCTAGGGTAGGATGAGTCATGTACCCCCTATGCGAAGTCGAGTCCGTGTGATGGTTCAAATAGAACCCTGATGTGTGTTGCTTGTATTATTTGTTTGTGCCTTGATATAAGTCACACTAGGCAACAAGTACGCGACTATATCTCCTTCCTTATCTTAATGCTTATGTTTGGCCCTTTCAGCATTTGTTTGTTTACACTTGCACTATAGAACCCCCTTTAGGCACCTCCCCTATGCTACTTTTCCCTCTCATCTCTCCCATCAACTGAAGGACAACAAGACAAGATGCACCAAGGATCCCACCTCGGCGACCAACAAGCACTGAATACTTTTTCCACAACCTCCTCGTCCAAGTGAAACCCCGTAGAGTTATATTTACCCCTCAAGACTGGAAACTCATCCCTAGACCCTTCGAGACTTCACGAGTTAACCTAGCTCAAAACATTAACCATGAGCTTAACTTACGGAATTGCAAGAGAACAAGTTAAGCTTCAATAACCTTTGCTCATTACTGGGTTCATTATGGAACTAGTGGGCATAGTGAGCGAGCACATTATCATCCTAAGATAGCACCAGAACTGACGATGCCATAGGGAATACCAGTTTGGGGATATATGAGCAGAGGATGAATGATTTGATGAGGCTATAATAGTAACCTTGAGAAAATATCTGAGACCATTTGGAGGATTATGAGGCTTTCATGTTGGTAGATGAACTTGGTGGGATCATGTTAATAGAGTAGCATAACTTTCATTGCCCCTGAGTAAATTGGATTTAGTAGGATAATTATGATCGCAAGCTGAAATTCTTGGAAGTATAAGGATTTGACTTAACGAGGGGATATTGATATGAGATAGTTGAAATTACGATAATGACATTGGGGAAACATGTAGGAATACTCGTTAGACATGAGATTTGGATTAAATAGGTGATCCTACTAGGGAATTGATGATAAATTGGAGTGCATGGTTTGGAGTAGATTGGATTAGTCTGATGGTATCGATCGTGATACCATGTTTCTCGGTGGACAATAAACTAGGAAAGTTGGATTGTTATCAAAATTGATTTAGGGGTCTGTATCAACTTGATATTGGAGTTTATTAGATCGTGATAATGGAAATTGGTGTACTAACTATAGTAAAGATAGCCCATTCAAGTATTTGGGGATTATAGGACATTAATAGATCATGTGGAACACCATCGACATTGGATTTGTAGAATTAATGGATTATGTTGTGATTGATGGAAGTTAATGGGATGTTGGAGTTGATTCATAGGAAGGAAACAATATCTTGGAGTGGTATACGACGTGTTTCCTTAGGATAGAGATTAACTATCTTGGACCTTGGAAGAATAGGCTGAGCACTTGGATTGTGGTGTTTAATTCAAGCTTAGCAACTTGTATGTTCTACCCAGGGACTTTTGCATAAATATGAGTTTGGGGGATAGTTGACATGTGTGATTTTGTTAGACCTACCCTCGAGAGTCATGAGGATATGAGTAACATGAGTGATGATTGGAGTTGACTTATACAAGGCGATGCTTTCGATGGTATAACGTCATTTGTTTGGAGGACTAGATAGAACAATTGGCATCTCAAAAACCGTGCTTAAGGATAAGATGATAAACGTTCACACGCACACTAGAATCCTTGAAGCCCTTAAGCCCTACCAAGCCACAACATGGTCGGATCATGACCTTAGGCCTTGACTCTAGGTCGGGAAGACCTTGGCCAATACTCAACCGTGACCACCACCAATACCCCAGCCTACTTTATGTACCCCGTGAACAAAGTTTTCATGGAGTACTTGGGCAAGTTGGTTGTCATCTTTATTTAGTGACCTACTTGTCTACTCGAAGACAGAAGAAGAGTCATTCATTTGGTTAGAGAACATCTAAAGACCGCCATGTCAAGGAGGAAGAACTATACCAACCACCATCATCAAGAAGTGAACTTTCTCATCGAAGAACATGTGTATCTGCAAGCCACTCCTCTCAAAGGAATCAAGCATTTCCATGTCAAAGGAAGACCCACACCAAGAGTTATCTACCCCCTTCAAGGTCATTGTAAGACAAATAGAAGACGGTTATCGGCTAGAGTTTCCACTAGAATCATCTGAGGTGCACAATGTTTTCCACACGTCACAACCCCGGAAGTGTTTCCAACTTCCTAACTAGCCCGATCTCTACAAGGACATCGATCACCAAGCCATTGACCCCCAGCCCAATCTGACCTACCGCGAGATACCCATTAGCAACCTGGATCAAGCGGAACATCATACACGAAGCCGCACCATCAAGTACTTCAAGGATCAGCGGAGCAGCCACACAGAAGCAGAAGCAGCATGAGGGTGTGAAGATTACCCCAGATCCAAGTTTCTCTATTCCTTTCCGTGCCTAGTTTGGGAATCTCGGGGACGAGATTATTGTAGGGGGGAGGGGTAGGTCTGTCACACCCTGTTTTTCATGCCAATACACTAGAGCTAATAAAACATGATAAAAATGTGGTTTGACAAAAACTTTTGAGTGTTTCAGTCTTTGCTTTGATTGGATTTTTGTCTACTGTTTGCAAGTGCTCTAAAAATCAAATAAATTCTCCAATTCTTATACTCCTTCTCATTGATCCAGAACTTTTTGCAATGATCATGCCATGTGTATAGGACAAAATAGTATTTTCTTACAAAAATAATTTGGCCAAAAAGATTTTTCTAAATTAGGTTTTCCAAAAACCCCTGAATTGAGAATTGAACTACAAGTACTTAATTTAGGGTATGGAAAATCTTTCAAAAAGTATATTTGACTCCTATTAAATATAGGACTACCAAAAACAACAAAAATATTATTTTAAAAGTTTTTTGGATATTTTATTTAAAGGATTTTTCTTAAGTCCAGAAATGGTCTTTAATAGGTTAAAATTATTTTGATGTTTCAGAAATATTTGATAAAATTTAGGGAGACCAGTGGACATATATTGTCCATATTTATGAGTTTCAACACGTGGTCATGTTCAAAAAATTGGTCAAAACCCTCAATTGCCCTTCCTGGATATTTCAAGCTTTTGAAATATTTACAAAGGAAATGTTTTTTAAAAATTCCAAGAAAATTCTAGAATGTCACAAATGCCATATTTGGTGATGTTGCCAAGTATCTTGTCTTGGAGAATAAGATAACATCACCAAAACCCCTCAAAACCATTTCTGTCCATTTTGAAGTTTGAGAAACTTTACATTGCCAAACATGTCCAAATGCTCTCAAACTTGGTACACCTTCTCAAATGGTCTAATTATTCATCTAGACCAAATGGCACAAGTTTTATAACAAGATAACTTGATCAAAGTGCCCCAAAACCCTCTTTGTCCAGATCCAAGTTTGAACAACTCTACATTGCCAACTGATATGTCTCCAACGTATCTATAATTTTTGATTGTTCCATGCTATTATATTACATGTTTTGGACATTTATGGGCTTTACTATACACTTTTATATCATTTTTGGGACTAACCTATTAACCTAGAGCCCAGTGCCAGTTTCTGGTTTTCCTTGTTTTTGAGTTTTACAGAAAAGGAATACCAAACGGAGTCTAATTGACGTGCCAATTTTTGACGATTTTTGTGGACCAAAAGAAGCCCCTGGAGTGAAAGAGTTGGGCCAGGAGAGTCCCGGGCTGCCCACGAGGGTGGGGCGCGCGCCCA
>NC_041391.1:381493439-381518781 GCF_002162155.2 Triticum dicoccoides | reverse complement strand
GTAAGACCTATGCCAAAAATTCATATAAATACTGAAACCTCCAGAAAATAACCTAGATCGGGAGTTCTGCCGCCGCAAGCCTCTGTAGCCACCAAAAATCAATCGGGACCTTGTTCCGATCACCGGTGGCCATCTTCATCATCCCGACGCTCTCCATGACGAGGAGGGAGTAGTTCACCCTCGGGGCTGAGGGTATGTATCGGTAGCTATGTGTTTGATGTCTCTCTCTCTCTCTCTCTCTCTCGTGTTCTTGAGGTGATACGATCTTGATGTATCGTGATCTTTGTTATTATGGTTGGATCTTATGATGTTTCTCCCCCTCTACTCTCTTGTCATGAATTGAGTTTTTCCCTTGAAGTTATCTTATCGGATTGAGTCTTTAAGGATTTGAGAACACTTGATGTATGTCTTGTTGTGCTTATCTGTGGTGACAATGGGATATTCACGTGATCTACTTGATGTATGTTTTGGTGATCAACTTGCGGGTTCACCTTGTGAACTTATGCATAGGGGTTGGCACACGTTTTCGTCTTGACTCTCTGGTAGAAACTTTGGGGCGCTCTTTGAAGTACTTTGTGTTGGTTGAATAGATGAATCTGAGATTGTGTGATGCATATCATATAATCATGCCCACGGATACTTGAGGTGACATTGGAGTATCTAGGTGACATTAGGGTTTTGGTTGATTTGTGTCTTAAGGTGTTATTCTAGTACGAACTCTATGATAGATCGAACGAAAAGAATAGCTTCATGTTATTTTACTACGGACTCTTGAATAGATCGATCAGAAAGGATAACTTTGAGGTGGTTTCATACCCTGCAATAATCTCTTCGTTTGTTCTCCGCTATTAGTGACGTTGGAGTGACTCTTTGTTGCATGTTGAGGGATAGTTATATGATCCAGTTATGTTATTATTGTTGAGAGAACTTGCACTAGTGAAAGTATGAACCCTAGGCCTTGTTTCCTACCATTGCAATGCCATTTATGCTCACTTTTATCATTAGTTACCTTGCTGTTTTTATATTTTCAGATTACAAATACTCATATCTACCATCCATATTGCACTTGTATCACCATCTCTTCGCCGAACTAGTGCACCTATACAATTTACCATTGTATTGCGTGTGTTGGGGACACAAGAGACTCTTGGTTATTTGGTTGCAGGGTTGTTTGAGAGAGACCATCTTCATCCTACGCCTCCCACGAATTGATAAACCTTAGGTCATCCACTTGAGGGAAATTTGCTACTGTCCTACAAACCTCTGCACTTGGAGGCCCAACAACGTCTACAAGAAGAAGGTTGCGTAGTAGACATCACCAACTTTCTCCTTTTCATCCCAAATTTTGTGGAAATGCTCAAATCCTCAAATAATGACTCTACACCATGTGGTGCATCAAGGAAAATAGATTTGCATGACTAAATCTTGGGAAACCCATTTCTGTTGATTTCTAGGGTTTGCCAAAGTTGCATTGTCAACTTTCTTCAAATGAGCTTAAACTTAGTGAATAAGCTCAATTCTATATTCCATTTATACTATTAATTCTATTGTCAATTGGAATTCATTTGCTTGCCAAAAATTTCATCAAACACCATTTGCCACATTTTTGTGATCAATGTTTGAAAGCCCTAAAGAATTCCCCTCTGCCTCAAATCTTTACTAGAGGTGTGCCTAGTCATCACCTACCTCCAGCAACTCCCTCTCATCCTTAATTCAATGATTGAGGGAGGTAAAACCCCATTTTACTCCTCTAGACAACACTGATCTCTCTCCAACCTCTCTCCCTTTCTAGAAGTCCCCCAGGGCATCCAATGCCATAGTAACTTTGTTTACCACTCCCTAGCACTACTGGACACAAGTGGAGCACTCCCACTTTCCCTTTTTTATGCCATGGCATGCCAAAAGCATGCCCCAGAGCGCACTACAGTGCTCCCGCGCACTGTAGCTGCTCACTACCTAATGCCCCAACCACCTCGGGCCTCCCCAGCGTGTCCCCAGGGACCGCCTCAGCATCCGCAACACGGCAGCTGGGCGCCCCCTCCTCCCTCTCTCTCTCCTGCCCGCTCCACACGGGAATAGAGTGCCGCCCGAGCCTGCCATTGCTTGTTCGCGCTTGGGTCCCGCCTCGATTTTGCCCCGCTCCTCCTCTCTCCTCTCAGCACCCTACACCACCCCCACGAGCACCGCAGTGAGCTCCAAGCCTCCTCCCTTGGCTGCCCGAGCCATTCCCGCGGCCACCCGTGAGCTCCGTTCATGGTGAGCCACTCCCAAGCTATTTAAGACCACCCCGAGCCCCTTTCTCTCCACCTCTCGCTCTTTCCCACTCCCTATCGACCACCTAGACCGTCCACTCGTCCCCAGAGCCATCCGAGCTCGAGATCAAGCTCGAGCTCCGCCGCCTCGGTTCACCGTCGATCTTGCGGTACAGGCCTCCTCCGGCCTCGTTCTTTCATGACCTGGAGCCGCCTCACCTCGCCGACCCCTTTCCCCCTCCTTTCCATGTTGGTTGCAGCCGCCTTGCCTCCTCGTCGTCGGTGACAACCGGTGCGACCACCTCCCAACGCCTCGCCGCCTTGCCTCCTCGTCGTCGGTGAACCAACCCACTCCGACGACCGCCTCGACCACCCATCGACGTGCGGCTGGAAGCTGAACACGTCGGTGCCATCCGCCTGCCTCGCTGTGCCCTGCATCATCGTTGGTGAGCTCGCTGACCCCTCTAACATAAGGTTGGAGGTGATAGGTGGGCCCCACCTATCATCCTCACCTCTCTCCCTCCCCCACTCTCGCTAGCAGCTGGGCCCTGCCTGTCGGGTTTAAACCGAGGCAGGCGCACACTCCTCGGTTCGCCTAAGCCGGCTAAGCTGCAGGCCAGCCCAACTGGGTCTGTTTAGGCCCAGTACCACTCGGGCTTTGGGGTGCCTTGGGCATCCCCAACCTTAGGCTCTTGCCACTCCTTATTCCATAGTCCATCAAATCCTTATCCAAAACTTGAAAACTTCACAACACAAAACTCAACAGAAAATCTCATGAGCTCCGTTAGTATTAGAAAATAAATCACCACTTTAAGGTACTATTGCAAACTCATTCTTTATTTATATTTTTTTAATATCTACTATATTCCAACTTCTCCATGGTTCATACCCCCGATACTACCCACAGATTCATCAAATAAGCAAACAACACGCGAAAAATAGAATCTGACAAAAACAGAACAGTCTGTAGTAATCTGTAACTCTCGAATACTTATGTAACTCCAAAAATTCTTAAATAAATTGTTAGACGTGAGGAATTTGTCTATTAATCATTTGCAAAAAGAATCAACTCAAAATCGCTCTTCTGTTAAAAAATGACAAATAATCTCCTGAGCGCAAAAGTTTCTGTTTTTTCAGTAAGATCAAATCAACTTTCACCCAAGTCTTCCCAAAGGTTCTACTTGGCACAAACACTAATTAAAACATAAAACCACATCTAACCAGTATTTTTACTAAACAGGAGCAAAAAGTAAAGAACAAAAATAAAATTGGTTTGCCTCCCAACAAGCGCTATTGTTTAACGCCCCTAGCTAGGCATAAAAATACGAACAGATCCAGGTATTGCCATAATAATGATAGGGTAAATCTCGAAAACTCATCTCATACTCCCTACGTTCCGCAGAAAGTTTCCTTTGTGGCAAGCAAAAGTAATCAAAAGGGCTAAATTTAATGGGATAGAAATTCCCAAGTTCAAGCTCGAGAGGAAGAGTTTCCTCCTTCGGCCCTTCATATTGTACAACCAACTCATCATTATAGGCGTTCTTTTGGCAAAAGGTCATGAGCCTTTGTTCAAGATAGAAACCCAACCCATTGTTATGAATAGTAAAATTATCATTAAGTTCAGAAATCCTATCAACTAGAACATCGGTAGGGACTCTCTTTCTTAATTTTTCATTATAAGCAACATGATCTAAGGATCGTAAACGCATTATGTCTTCTTGATTAAAGAGAATCGCTTCTACGGGAGGACAACCGACATCTACCCTATAATGCGCAAAGATTTCATTAGCCTCTTTTATTATAAATCTAAACTCATGTGCTAGAAAGATGGTAGCCGCGCACTTAACAGAAGAATGCTCGATATTAGAAAACTCTAGAAAAATCCTTTGTATGCAAGGATGCATGTGAATAAATTGTCTTTCAAGTTCAACTACGAGCAAAGATATAGCGTCCACAAGACTACTAGTTTTATGTAAAATAGACCCACCCATAGTGGGTAAAGAACCAACACACGTAAAGAAATCTTGAATAACCCCTTTTCCAATAATATTACCACTACCAAGGCGGAACTTTTTAGTTTGTAGAATAGTAGATTCTTCATGAGGATTCATATTATCAAAAGCATCAAAGCCCCCCCCCCCCATTGTTACTACTATCCTTTTCAACGATAACCTCCCCAATTTCAGACATGATAGCGACAGGCCAAACTAACAAACAAGCAACCAAGAAGCAAATGAAAAGAGACGAACGGAAGAGGGGCGAAGAAAAGGCAAAGCTTTTCGAAAATCATTTTAGAAGTGGGGGAGAGGAAAACGAGAGGCGAATGGCGAATAATGTAATGCAAGGAGAAGAGTTTATGATGGGTACTTGGTATGGCTTGACTTGATGTAGATCTCCCCGGCAACGGTGCCAGAAATCCTTCTTGCTACCTCTTGAGCTTGCGTTGGTTTTCCCTTGAAGAGGAAAGGGTGATGCAGCAAAGTAGCGTAAGTATTTCCCTCAGTTTTGAGAACCAAGGTATCAATCTAGTAGGAGACAACACACAAGTCACCCAATACCTGCACAAACAATCAACAACTTGCACCCGGCGCGATAAAGGGGTTGTCAATCCCTTCATGGTCACTTGCAAAAGTGAGATCTGATAGAGATAGATAAACGGTAAAGTAAATATTTTTGGTATTTTTGGTTTATATATTGGAAAGTAAAATTGCAAAATAGTAGATAGGAAACTAGAAAGATGTAAAAGAGATTCAATATAATGGAAAAGAGACCCGGGGGCCATAGGTTTCACTAGTGGCTTCTCTCAAGATAGCAAATATTACGGTGGGTGAACAAATTACTACCGAGCAATTGATAGAAAAGTGCATAGTTATGATGATATCTAAGGCAATGATCATGAACATAGGAATCACGTCCGTGTCAAGTAGACCGACTCCTGCCTGCATCTACTACTATTACTCCACACATCGATCGCTATCCAGCATGCATCTAGAGTATTAAGTTCATAAAGAACAGAGTAACACATTAAGTAAGATGGCATGATGTAGAGGAATTAACTCAAGCAATATGATGAAAACCCCATCTTTTTATCCTTGATGGCAACAATACAATACGTGCCTTACTGCCCTACTGTCACTGGGAAAGGACAACGCAAGATTGAACCCAAAGCTAAGCACTTCTCCCATTGCAATAAATATCAATCTAGTAGGCTAAACTAAACCAATAATTCGAAGAGACTTCCAAATATATCAAATCATTCATATAAGAATTCAAAGAAGAACCAAATAATATTCATAGATAATCTTGATCACAAATCCACAATTCATCGGATCTCGGCAAACACACCGCAAAATAATATTACATCGAATAGATCTCCAAGAACATCGAGGAGAACATGGTATTGAGAATCAAAGAGAGAGAGAGAGAGAAAAAGCCATCTAGCTAATAACTGTGGACCCAAAGGTCTATGGTAAACTACTCACGCTTCATCGGAGAGGTAATGGTGTTGATGTAGAAGCCCTCCATGATCGAATCCCTCTCTAGCAGGACGCCGGAAAAGGTCCCTCGGTGGGATCTCATGGGTACATAAGGTTGCGGCTGTGGAAAAGTGGTTTCGTGGCTCTCCTAGATGTTTTCAGGGTTTAAGAGTATATATAGGCGAAGGAACTAGGTCAGGGGAGCTACGAGGGGCCCACGAGGGTGGGGGACGCGCCCTACCCCCCTTGGCGCGCCCTCTTGCCTCGTGGCCACCTCATTGCGTCTCCGACTTCATCTCCAAGTCTTCTGGTTTGCTTTCGGTCCAAGGAAGATCATCGCAAAGGTTTCATTCCGTTTGGACTCCGTTTGGTCTAAAATAGGCACAAAAAAAATAGAAACGGGCACTGGGCCCTCGGTTAATAGGTTAGTCCCAAAAATAATATAAAATAGCATATAAATGCCTATTAAACATCCAAAACAGCTAATATAATAGCATGGAACAATAAAAATTATTGATACTTGGAGACGTATCAAGCATCCCCAAGCTTAACTCCTGCTTGTCCTCGAGTAGGTAAATGATAAAAAAACAGAATTTTTGATGTGGAATGCTACCTAACATATTTATCCAAGTAATTTTCTTTATTGTGGCATGAATGTTCAGATCCGAAAGATTCAAAACAAAAGTTTAATATTGACATAAAAACAATAAATACTTCAAGCATACTAACAAAGCAATCATGTCTTCTCAAAATAACAAGGCCAAAGAAAGCTATCCCTACAAAATCATATAGTCTGGCTATGCTCTATCTTCATCACACAAAATATTTAAATCATGCACAACCCCGGTTTCAGCCAAGCAATTGTTTCATACTTTAGTATTTTCAAACTTTTTCAACTTTCACGCAATACATGAGCGTGAGCCATGGACATAGCACTATAGGTGGAATATAATGGTGGTTGTGGAGAAGACAAAAGGGAGAAGACAGTCTCACATCAACTAGGTGTATCAATGGGCTATGGAGATGCCCATCAATAGATATCAATGTGATTGAGTAGGGATTGCCATGCAACGGATGCACTAGAGCTATAAGTGTATGAAAGCTCAAAAAGAAACTAAGTGGGTGTGCATCCAACTCGCTTGCTCACGAAGACCTAGGGAACTTTGAGGAAGCCGATCATTGGAACATACAAGCCAAGTTCTATAATGAAAAATTCCCACTAGTGTATGAAAGTGACAACATAGGAGACTCTCTATTATGAAGATCATGGTGCTAATTTGAAGCACAAGTGTGGAAAAAGGATAGTAACATTGTCCCTTCTCTCTTTTTCTCTCATTTTTTGGCCCTTCTCTTTTTTTATGGCCTCTTTTTTCTCTTTTTTTTTATTTTTCGTCTGGAGTCTCATCCCGACTTGTGGGGGAATCATAGTCTCCATCATCCTTTCCTCACATGGTACAATGCTCTAATAATGAAGATCATCACACTTTTATTTACTTACAACTCAAGAATTACAACTCAATACTTAGAACAAAATATGACACTATGTGAATGCCTCCGGCGGTATACAGGGATGTGCAATGATTCAAGAGTGACATGTATGAAAAAATTTATGAACATGGCTTTTCCACAAATACGATGTCAACTACATGATCATGCAAAGCAATATGACAATGATGGAGCGTGTCATAATAAATGGAACGGTGGAAAGTTGCATGGAAATATATCTTAGAATGGCTATGGAAATGCCATAATAGGTAGGTATGGTGGCTGTTTTGAGGAAGGTAATGGTGGGTGTTATGGTACCGGTGAAAGTTGCGCGGCACAAGAGAGGCTAGCAGTGGTGGAAGGTTGAGAGTGCGTATAATCCATGGACTCAACATTACTCATAAAGAACTCACATACTTACTGTAAAAATCTACAAGTCATCAAAACAAAGTACTACACACATGCTCCTAGGGGAAGGGTTGGTAGGAGTTAACCATTGCGTGATCCCAATCTCCACTCATAAGGAAGACAATCAATAAATAAATCATGCTCCAACTTCATCACATAACGGTTCACCATATGTGCATGCTACGGGAATCACAAACTTTAACACAAGTATCTCTGAAATTCACAATTACTCCACTAGCATGACTCTAATATCACCATCTTCATATCTCAAAACAATCATAAGGAATCAAACTTCTCATAATATTCAATGCACTTTATATGAAAGTTTTTATTATATCCATCTTAGATGCCCATCATATTAGGTCTAGTTTTATAACCAAAGCAAATTACCATGTTGTTCTAGAAGACTCTAAAAATAATATAAGTGAAGCATGAGAGTTCAACAATTTCTATAAAATAAAGCCACCGCCGTGCTCTAAAAAGATATAAGTGAAGCACTAGAGCAATATTGCCTAGCTCAAAAGATATAAGTGAAGAACATAGAGTATTCTAATAAATCACGATTCATGCGTGTATCTCCCAAAAGGTGTGTACAACAAGGATGATTGTGGTAAACTAAAAAGCAAAGACTCAAATCATACAAGACGCTCCAAGCAAACCACATATCATGTGGTGAATAAAATTATAGCCTTAAGTAAAGTTACCGATAGACGAAGGCGAAAGAGGGGATGCCTTCCGGGGCATCCCCAAGCTTAGGCTTTTGGTTGTCCTTGAATATTACCTTGGGGTGCCTTGGGCATCCCCAAGCTTAGGCTCTTGCCACTCCTTATTCCATAGTCCATCAAATCCTTACCTAAAACTTGAAAACTTCACCGGACATGCCTCCAACGCGAAGACCTGTATACGGTATCCCTTCATCCAACCAGTATTCGGCTTGCGAGGCGAGTCCTTCAGTATGTCTCTCCCTGTTCGGAACTAGGGATGTACAGAATCTGAAACGACAGTCTTGCTTAGCACTAAAGGTAATAATTAAAAATAACTCTCGAGTGCAGATGATGCCTCCATCTGACAACTTTTTCTCTTTCAACAAAGAGTCGTGTCCGGCTATAATGCCAAGCAGTTACTATTTCTTGAAGCACAGCTCGAGGCCAACACCATGTTCGAAATGTCCCCTTGAGGTGGAGATCGTGTCCCGCTTTTCAGGGGATATGGTTAATGATTTCGATTCCCCTCCCCGACCATAACATTGCGGGCATATTGGGAAGTGGAGAAGCCAACGACATGGAAAAAGGAAACCCCAGGCCTATCATCGGCCTATAAAGGGGGGGCTACTACAGTCTGCATCTCACGCCCTCTTCCACCTCCCGCTTACGCAGACCTTGAGAGCACCAACGCCCTTTCTCTCTGCTTCCACAACGAATCCCCCTTTGCCTCCTTTGACCATGGCTGGATTCGGAGCCAATGTGAAGTTGGAGGCCTCCAGCGTCACCAAGGGGGACATTTTGAAGCTTAAGGAGGCTAGCTATTTGCCGGCCAATGTTGCTCATCGGGCCCCCGAAGAAGGCCAGCTCATCCCCACACCACAGCCAGGCGAGAGGGTCATGTTTCTTCCCCATTTTCTTAGAGGGCTAGGATTTCCCTACACCCCTTCGTGTGGGGGTTGATGTTCTCCTACGGGCTAGATTTTCACGATCTAGACCCCAATTCCCTCCTCCACGTCTCGACTATCATTGTTGTCTGTGAAGCACTTCTTAGAGTACGACCGCACTTTGGTTTGTGGCTGAAGGTATTCAACGTCAAGCCTAAGGTGGTTGGTGGCGAGCATGCGGACTGCAGAGGGGCCATGATTAGTAAACTGAGGAGGGTCCAGTGGCCACATGGCCACTTTGTCGACACCATCCAGATGTGGCAAAAGGAGTGGTTCTACATCACCGAGCCAAGGGAGGCTGCATGGGGAGCGAACCCTGCATTTAGGTCTGGACCCCCCACCAGGCTGGCCTCATGGACCACCACGGCTCCGGACTAGGGGTATGTCGCACACACGAAGTCATTGCAGAAACACATTGATAGCATAATAGAGACCAGCGTGAAGCTAGTTGATGTGGTACATATCATGCTCCACCGCCGGCTCCTCCCTTGCCAAGATAGGGCCAAGCCCATGTGGGAGTATGAGCCCGAGGATCTGGTCACCATGCTATGCCTCTACAACACGACCCGCAACAAAGTATGGGGTCAATTATTCCAACCTAGAAGGACTGGCCAGTTTAGGGGAAGGACATCGGCCTTGACACTGCTGTAAGTGCATCTAGTGCCACCCCTAGTTGGTTTTGGAGTATTGACGACAAATTTGGTTGAGGGACTAATGTGTTTGTGAGAATTGCAGGATAACACAGGTAGTAGTCCCATATTGATTAGGTTTACCTACCAGAGATGACCCCTAAAAATGTGTGAAGACATTGAATACAATGGTGGTTTGTGAAGATATTCACATTGAAGACTATGACATGAGAAGACATCGCATGAAGACTATGGAGTGCGAAGACATAGTTGTTTCGTAGTTTCCTTTTCTTCTTTGTTGAGTCATAGGAACCATCATACTATTAAGTGGGGTCCAAGTGAACAAAGTCAGAGTGACTAATGTGATGCTCAACCAAATCATATGTCTTCGAGCGAAGACAATGAGAGCAAATCTTATCCAGAGATGGATGAGTCAGCTTTACTTGTATTCCAAGTCAAGTTGCCGCATGTGTTTGAAATCTGACTATTGGACACGTGTCAGTTCCTTAGTGACCCAGGGTCATTTTGGACAAATCAGGTCGGGTTGCCCCCTGGCTATAAATAGCCCACCCCCTACACCATAAATTGGTGAGTGCTCAGAGTTAGTTCACGGCTTTTGTCATTTGAGAGCAACCCACCTTCAAAGCCTTTGAGAGAGTAATCCTTGCGAGGACAAAGCCCAAAACACCCAGAGCCAAAGAGTGTTAGGCATCACTGAAGTCTTTTTGTCTGCGTGATCTAAAGACTCATTACACTTTAGGACTGTGAATCCTCCAGCCGGTTAGGCATCGCGTTATGGGCATCCAAGAGTCGTTGTGGATTGCTGGTGAACAAAGTCTGTGAAGGTTTGGAAGTCTCCCTTGAAGACTTACCAGAGTGATTGGGTGAGGACTAAGTGTTCTTAGCTCAAGGGGAATAAGGTGAAGACGCGTTCTTCTGAGTTGAATCTCAGCCTCCCTAACCAGACGTACAGTTGTCACAGCAACTGGAACGTGTCCAACAAATCCTTGTCCTCTCTGAGCAACTGTGTGATGCCCCCGATTAAATCGTACACTAATCATGCACACAAATGTGTACGATCAAGATCAGGGACTCATGGGAAGATATCACAACACAACTTAAAAGTAAAATAAGTCATACAAGCATCATATTACAAGCCAGGGGCCTCGAGGGTTCGAATACAAGTGCTCGAACATAAACGTGTCAGTGGAAACAACAATATCTAAGTACAGACATAAGTTAAACAAGTTGGCGTAAGATGGCTAGCACAAACTGGGATACAGATCGAAAGAGGCGCAGGCCTCCTGCTTGGGATCCTCCTAAACTACTCTTGGTCATCGCCAACGGTGGCGTCTGGATCCTGGGCTCCAACGTCTGGTTGCGGCATCCGAGAAGAAAAGGAAAGAGGGAGCAAAGCAACCATGAGTACTCATCCAAAGTACTCGCAAGCAAGGATCTACACTACATATGCATGGGTATATGTGTAAAGACGCAATATCAGTCGACTGAACTACAGAATGCCAGAATAAGAGGGGGATAGCTAGTCCTATCGAAGACTATGCTTCTGGCAGCCTCCGTCTTGCAACATGTAGAAGAGAGTAGATTGAAGTCCTCCAAGTAGCATCGCATAGCATAATCCCGAGTCCTCCAAGTAGCATCGCGCTGTGGAAAAGCGATCACCGGGTTGTCTCTGGAACTTGTCTGGGTGTGTTTTATTAAGTATCCGGTTCTAGTTGTCATAAGGTCAAGGTACAACTCTGGGTCGTCCTTTTACCGAGGGACACAACTATTTGAATAGATAAACTTCCCTGCAGGGGTGCACCACATAACCCAACACGCTCGATCCCTCTGGCCGGACACACTTTCCTGGGTCATGCCCGGCCTCGGAAGATCAACACGCCGCAGCCCCACCTAGGACTAACAGAGAGGTCAGCACGCCGGTCTAAATCCTAAGCACGCAGGGGTCTGGGCCCATCGCCCATTGCACACTTGCACGTTGCGTGGGCGGCCGGAAGCAGACCTAGCCTCCCTAATACAAGAGCAGGCGTTCCAGTCCAATCCAGCGCGCGTCGCTCAGTCTCTGACGTCTAGAAGGCTTCGGCTGATACCACGACATCGAGTGCCCATAACTGTCCCCGCGTAGTTGGTTAGTGCGTATAGGCCAGTGGCCAGACTCAGATCAAATACCAAGATCTCGTTAAGCGTGTTATTTTGAAGTAACCACGGACGCCGACCAGGTCCAGGCCCACCTCTCGCCTAGGTGGTCTCAACCTGCCCTGTCGCTCTACCATAAAGTAACAGTCGGGGGCCATCGAGAACCCAAGCCCACCTCTACCGGGATGGAGCCACCTGTCCTTCCAGCCCCCACATTGAAATCACTTGCGGGTACTCTACTAGCCGACCCGACTTTAGTCACCATCTATAATTATGTATGTATATATAATATATACCCGTGATCACCTCCCGAGTGATCACGGCCCGATAGTATAGCATGGCAGACGGACAAGAATGTAGGGCCATAGATGATAAACTAACATCCTATACTAAGCATTTAAGATTGCAGGTAAGGTATCAACAACTGTAGCAACAATGACAGGCTATGCAACAGAATAGGATTAACCAAACAGTAACATGCTACACTACTCTAATGCAAGCAGTAGAGGGAAGAATAGGCGATATCTGGTGATCAAGGGGGGGGGGCTTGCCTGGTTGCTCTAGCAAGAAGGAGGGGTCGTCAACTCCGTAGTCGTACTGGGTAGCAGCAACGTGGGTCTCCGTGTCTAACGAGGGAAGAGGGGGAAGAAACAATATATATAATGCAAACATAAGCATGACATGACAACGAGCGGTGCTAGGTGTGCCCTAACGTGATAGTAGGTGATACCAGTGAAGGGGGGAAACATCCGGGAAAGTATTCCCGGTGTTTGACGTTTTCGAACAGTCGAACCGGAGAGGGATTGTTGCATATTCGCTAGGCTAGGGATGAGTGGCAGACAAATAGACTGCATATTTAGATTCGTCTCGTCGTTCTGAGAAACTTTCATGTATAAAAGTTTTTCATCCGAGCTACGGTTTATTTCTATTAATTTTTGAAGTTTAAATGATATTTTCGTATTTACTGATTTTTTAATACGAAATTATATTAAATGTAAATGCTAAGTGCACCCAATGCAGTGTACCAAGTTGTGCACTGATTGGCTGGCAGTGGGGCCTGTTGCTGTCCAGTCAACAGTCAACGTTGAGCGGTCAATGGATGAATAGCAA
Source organism: Triticum dicoccoides (assembly GCF_002162155.2). Lineage (NCBI taxonomy): Eukaryota > Viridiplantae > Streptophyta > Magnoliopsida > Poales > Poaceae > Triticum > Triticum dicoccoides. The sequence goes on along the minus strand of NC_041391.1, from coordinate 381,505,619 downwards.
TGGTGGGGCCTAGGTGTCATGGAGAGTAGAAAAATGATTTTGGCTAGATATTATAATCTCTAGGGGACCCACATGTCATCTATACATAGACTAACCCAACCACTAATCATTTTCTAATCTAAATAGGGGACTATCCCCAGCGGCCATGGCCCAAGCCGGCTACTAGTGTGCTTGGGCATGCACCTGCGGGAGTGCATGGCGGCCTCGGCCAACAGTAGCAGCAAGCAGCAGCGCGGCTGCAAAGTAGAGCAGCGGTAGCTAGCAAAGTAGAGCAGCAACAACAGTACACATGCGACACGATGCCGGCAGCCACGCGCAGCAGGAACAGGAGGCGGCCAATGGTACCGAAGGTAGCGGGCGCGCGGGCTTGCGCGGGGCGCGGCCGACTACAGCGACAGCGCAGCGGCAAGGCAACGTGCGGGAGGCAAGGCATGGTCAGGGGCAGCCGGTGTCGGTGTCAAAACCGGCAGATCTCGGGTAGGGGGTCCCAAACTGTGCGTCTAAGGCTAATGGTAACAGGAGGAGGGGGACACAACGTTTACCCATGTTCGGGCCCTCTCGATGGAGGTAATACCCTACTTCCTGCTTGATTGATCTTGATGATATGAGTATTGCAAGAGTTGATCTACCACGAGATCATAGAGGCTAAACCCTAGAAGCTAACCTATGGTTATGATTGTTGTTCTACGGACTAAACCCTCCGGTTTATATAGACACCGGAGGGGGCTAGGGTTACACAGAGTCGGTTACAGAGAAAGGAATCTTCATATCTTAACCACAAAGCTTGCCTTCCACGCAAAGGAGAGTCCCATCCGAATACGGGACATAGTCTTCTATCTTGTATCTTCATAGTCCAACAGTCCGGCATACACATATAGTCCGGTTGTTCGAGGGCCCCTTAATCCAGGACTCCCTCAGTAGCCTCTGAACCAGGCTTCAATGACGATGAGTCCGGCGCGTAGATTGTCTTCGGCATTGCAAGGCGGGTTCCTTCTCCGAATACTTCAAAGTAGATCTTGAACATAAGAATCGTGTCCGGCTCTGCAAAACAAATTCCATATACCACTGTAGTGAGTATAATATCCCACGAGTCCCATCTGCTGACAACTCATAGAGTGACATCATGCCACAGCCCGGTCTTCAATCAAACCGTTTTTTATCTTGCCCCTCCATATTTTGAGGCGTGGTGTCATTGGCACGTCTTGTCGAAGCAGAGATCGTGTCCCCTTATCACAGGATTCTCATCAGTACGGGCATGGGTAACCCAACCGTGCCACCAGCACGGCGCTTGGGAAATAAGTGATTTTTAGGGTGAACAGGGAGGCGCACGATTTTTACTGCCTTTATAAAGGGATAAGGATTCCCCTCTTTCACCCACGCCCTCTTCTTCCTCTGCTCATTCATCCTCGAGCTCCAATGCCCAAGCACTCATCTCTTACGTCCAAAAAGCACTCCAATCATGTCCGGATCCGGAGCTAGAGGCAAGTGGATGGCCTCCTCCGTCAAGGAGGACATCAAGAAGCTCTGGGAGGTCGAGTACTTGTCCGAAGACATCGCTCATCGGCTTCCGGCCATGGGGCGGATCATCCCCACCCCGGAGCCCCAAGAAAGGGTGGTATTTCTTTCCCACTTTGTCCGTGGGCTGGGGTTCCCCCTCCACCCGTTCGTCTGTGGAATGATGTTCTACTACGGGCTAGACTTCCACGACCTGGCCCCCAACTCCATCCTCAACATTTCAACATTCATTGTCGTGTGTGAGGCCTTCCTCCGCATCCCACCTCACTTCGGCCTATGGGTGAAGACCTTCAATGTGAAGCCCAAGGTGGTGAGCAGCGAACAAGTGGAGTGCGGAGGCGCTATGGTGGGCAGGATGCCCAATGTCACCTGGCCCGAGGGCTTCTTTGTGGAGACCGTAAAGGGGTGGCAATCGGGGTGGTTCTACATCACCGAGCCACGTGGCGCCAACTGGGCGGCGACCCCTGAATTCCAATCCGGAGTACCCATGTGGCTCACCTCCTGGCAGGAGAAGGGTTTAACCTGGGGCTGAGCGGAAGAAGTGACCGGGCTCTACACATGTGTCAGAACATGATTGACAAGAAAATCAAGCTTGTCAACGTGGTCCAGGTCATGCTCTTCCGCCGGATTCTTCCGTACCAGATCTGGACCTGTAACCTATGGGAGTTCGACCCGGCTAAGCACCAGACACTGCTGGAGCTCTTCGATACAACACACGAAGACATCTGGAAAGTGCTTTTTAAGGCCGGCGAGGTACCACCGCCCACGTCCGAAGATCGTGGGCTCAGTGTAAAACGCCGGGCTAATCCGGTAAGTTCTTTTATGTTTGCAAGGTATATCCTTTGCAGGCATATCTGCGGGAGGAGCCTAAGACACAATGCCAATCTTTCAGGCCTGGATAACGATAGCAGAGCAGATCGATTGTCCGGCTCCGCTGCCCGAAGATCTAGAAATGCCTCTTCTGACGAAGATGTTGTTTCCGATGCCTTATGAGGTGCCGGAAAAGAAAACCAAGAAGGCGGCCAAAGGGACCAGGGGGCTCTCCGCCGCAAGGGTGTCTCGGACGTGACGTACGAAGACGCCGAGATGCCTTCCTTCGCCGGAGATGAGGAGGAGGAGGAGGAGGCCCGTTCACCCCCTATTGGGGGAAAAACAAGAGGAAGGGCTCCACACACAGGGAGGCCGAGGCACCCAAGAAGGGAAAAATCTCCCTTCTGGACTACTCCACCGCAGCCACCATAAGCAGCGAGGAGTGGGGGTCCAAGGTCAAGCCCCTGGCCAAGACGTAAGTATCCGGACGCGGTAATATTTCTGGTTTTTTCACTTTATCATTTTTTAATGTGTTAGACCATGCATGTGCAGTCCAGCTCAATCCAAAATCGAGCTCTCCTTCTTGTCGAAGGGGTCGTTGAATCTGTCGGCGATGAACAATGAGTCCCTTCCAACGGCCACCTCCCATAAGGCCGTGGACAACACCGAGGTGTTATCCCGAAGGATACCGGGCCAAGGGGAGGCCGTTCTAGTAATGTTGGAGGAAGGAGGTCCGGTTGCCGGGCACATGGGGGGAAAGACCCCTACAGACCCCGACGGTGGGGGCCAAGTCCAGTTTGGCCTTCAGCCAGATACAGCTCCGGAGACCCAAGTGGCTCCGGATTTGGGCAAGCAGCCTCTCCTGAATGAGGGGGGCAAGACGCCTCCGCCGGTGACCTCTGTCCATCCAGAGGCACCGGACAGATTCCTGGAAGCGCTACAAGGTGCTTCCATTATGGAAGAACACCGTACTCTTATGAGTTTGGTGATTGAGAAAGTCCAATCCGCCAAAAGCAGATTGACCGAAACCTGCATTAGCCTTCTAACAGGCTTTGAGGTAAGTAATATAGTTGTAAAAGAATATCACCTTGTAGACAGTAGCCCCTGATGCTCTATTTGGTGTTCGGAAGGAAGAAGCAAACAGAGGGTCAAAATATTTTTCGCAGGTGTCTAACATAAATTGTCTGTGTGAATAAGCAGGCATCACTGCTAGCCGCTGCCGCTCATACTACGGAGGTCTCCGGCTTGACGCGGAATCTGGAGCGGGCCGAGGAAGAACTTGGCCTCGTGAAGAAGCAACTAGAGGACAACCAAGGTATGCACTAACTGGTGCTTTATATTTGGGAGGGATGAAAAGTTCGTACTGACTGAAGTGTCATGCACTTTATTAGGGGCCGTGACCGAAGTAGCGACCCTCAAGAAGGTGTTGGCCGAGGCCGAGGACAAAGCGGCTAAGGAACACGCCACATGTTAGAAGCAGGAGGCCCAGGTCAGTGAGGTCCAGCAAGAGCTCCAGGATGCCGTCAAAAAGTACAAGTCCTTGGAGCGTGATTCGAAGACTCAAGAGTCCGAACTTGCCAAGACCCGCTAGAGCATGCAAGATGCCCGAGCCGAAGCCCAGAGTGCCCTCCGAGAAATCCAGGTAGCCCAGGATTTTGCGGCGGGTAAGGCTTTTATTATGCAAAAGCAAGTGCGTGAGGGAAGCGTTCCTTTTACTTACCCGAATTTAGATTATTCCAGATGTGTTTTGCGGATCTGCCGCGCAACATATCAGATGCTGCAGAGTTCTTTCGCCCCGAAGAAGGGAGCTCGACGAAGAAGCTCTTCTGGTCTCAATACCTTGGATCAGAACATCCGTCGCCCCTCAGCGACCAGCTAAAGCAGTTGGTCGAGCTGCACAAGGCGGCCGAGCTGGCCATGAAGGTCCTAATAGTCCGGCTATGGCCTGCCGAGCCCATGCCTAGTAGCTACTTCAGACTCGTGAAGCGGCTGGTCGCTGCCTGCACTCGGCTTGATGCTATCAAGCGATCGGTCTGCATTGAAGGTGCGCGGATGGCTTTTGCCCACGCCAAGACGCACTGGGCGAAGATGGATGCCATAAAGTTGGTGACCGAGGGTCCGCCCGAGGGCAAGGAGCATCGCAAGCCCGAGATGTACTATGACAGTGTCATGAAGGGATCCCACCTTGTGGCGGAGCAATGTTCTAAGGATATCATTTTCCCTTGAAAGCACTATTTTATCTTGTCCTGTAATACTGAACAAGGTCTTTGTGTAATACAATGCTTGTTATTTAAAATTTTACCTCCTGTGCAGCCATTTATAAAATCTGAGAGTTGGCCAGTCGTCGGCTTCTGCCCCCACGTAGCTAGTACGGGGTTGTTGGGATAAATCTAAACACTCTTTATCCAAATGTTTGGTCCTTTAAGGAGGTGTTTAGTGCAATGAACAAGGCAATCAGACTATACGGCTTTATCACCCTCACTTAGCCATAGGAGTTCTATAATTTTAAATTTTGGCATAGTCCCTGGTATTCAGAAGGCTAAAGTTGGGGCGCTATACACGCCTAATCGGATGAAAACCGATTCCTCGCATAAAGCGGAAAAAATCCCTAGCGATTTAAAAACCTCTCGAACAGCTGACCAGCTCTCACTGCATCATGACAGTCAGTTTTCGGCTTTCTCTACTGAGGCGCTCGTTCGGAAGAACCGGGACACAATCGCAGTAGTTCTCCCTTTACTACCCTAGCCGATATAGCAGAACGTAGGATAGCAAGCACGGGAGCCGGGCAACCCAACTATTGACCAAAATCATGATTTGGAGCCGATGCATATAATGCTATAAGTTCGGGGTGCCGAACTATACTGTAAAAGTGTTCGGACTTTCTTGCCATGTTATGGGGTACAATGAAGCCCTGGCGAATTAAGGTGTACCAGAATGTACGGGTGCAATTGAAAATAAATGGACAAGGAAAAATTTAAGTAATGGGCAAACGCTGCAAATTATTTTTCATTGTAAGTTGATTGATACGTCAAGGCGTATCTGTGCAAAGTAGTGCAATAAGCAAATAAGGCTATTTAACATGCCACGACCAAGAGCGAGCTACGTGCGGGTATGTAAAACAGGTATGACGATCGTTAGCAAAGACCACCTAGGTATTCCCTTGTACGTCTGAGCCTCTAGCTTTCTTGGCGTATCCGTCCCGCTACGGGTCCGATGAGCAGGTTTATCAAAAAAGGCCTTAAAAGGTGAAAAACCCTGAAAGAAAGAGAAAAAGTGAAGGTATGCGGATCAGGAGCGGTTGAGCCCCATTGTGGGCCACAGTCTAGCTGTGCCTCCATCCATGCCCATTGTATTTTAAGTGCGTAGTTGTGTACGCGCGGCACGAATTTTGCTGTTTTATTGGGGCTGGGACGAAGGCCGTATTGCTAGCTGAGCTCTGGACAAGCCGGATGGTCCTGTTGTAGATTAGCATAGACCTGCTTAATGGTGTCCAGGGGCTTTATTGCCGAATTGAGGTTTTGCCTAAGGAGGCTATTCTGTACTTCTGCTGCAAGGGCCGCAGTGTGCTCCTCAGTACGGAGCGAGCGCTCCGTATTTCCCTTGACTATTATAACACCGCGAGGTTCGGGCATCTTGATCTTAAGGTAGGCGTAGTGCGGCACCGCATTGAAACGGGAAAATGCGATTCGTCCGAGCAGTGCGTGATAATCATTGCGGAAGGAGATGATATTGAAGAGTAGCTCTTCGCTTCGGAAGTTATCCGGGGATCTGAAGACCACTTCCAGTGTGATTGAGCCCATGAAGCAGGCCTCTACACCTGGTATGACACCTTTAAAGGTGGTTTTGGTGGGTTTGATCCTTGAGGGATCAATACCCATTTTGCGCACTGTATCCTGATAAAGCAGGTTCAGGCTGCTACCACCGTCCATGAGGACATGTGTGGGGTGGAATCCGTGAATGATAGGGTCAAGCACCAGTGCGGCTGAACCGCCGTTACGGATACTGGTCGGATGGTCCCTTTGATCGAAGGTGATAGAACAGGAGGACCACATGTTGTATTTTGGGGTGACTGGCTCCATCGCGTAGACGTCCCTTAGTGCGCGCTTCCGCTCCCTTTTGGGGATACAGGTCGCGCTGTGGGAAAGCGATCACTGGGTTGTCTCTGGAACTTGTCTGGGTGTGTTTTATTAAGTATCCGGTTCTAGTTGTCATAAGGTCAAGGTACAACTCTGGGTCGTCCTTTTACCGAGGGACACGACTATTTGAATAGATAAACTTCCCTGCAGGGGTGCACCACATAACCCAACACGCTTGATCCCTCTAGTCGGACACACTTTCCTGGGTCATGCCCGGCCTCGGAAGATCAACACGCCGCAGCCCCACCTAGGACTAACAGAGAGGTCAGCACGCCGGTCTAAATCCTAAGCGCGCAGGGGTCTGGGCCCATCGCTCATTGCACACCTGCACGTCGCGTGGGCGGACGGAAGCAGACCTAGCCTCCCTAATACAAGAGCAGGTGTTCTAGTCCAATCTGGCGCGCGCCGCTCAGTCGCTGACGTCTAGAAGGCTTCGGCTGACACCACGACGTCGAGTGCCCATAGCTGTTCCCGCGTAGTTGGTTAGTGCGTATAGGCCAGTGGCCAGACTCAGATCAAATACCAAGATCTCGTTAAGCGTGTTATTTTGAAGTAACCACGGACGCTGACCAGGGCCAGGCCCACCCCTCGCCTAGTTGGTCTCAACTTGCCCTGTCGCTCCGCCACAAAGTAACAGTCGGGGGCCGTCGGGAACCCAGGCCCACCTCTACTGGGATGGAGCCACCTGTCCTTCCAGCCCCTACATCGAAATCACTTGCGGGTACTCTATGAGCCGACCCGACTTTAGTCACCATCTATAAGTATGTATGTATATATAATATATACCCGTGATCACCTCCCGAGTGATCACGGCCCGATAGTATAGCATAGCAGACGGACAATAATGTAGGGCCACAGATGATAAACTAACATCCTATACTAAGCATTTAGGATTGCAGGTAAGGTATCAACAACTATAGCAACAATGACAGGCTATGCAACAGAATAGGATTAACCAAACAGTAACATGCTACACTACTCTAATGCAAGCAGTAGATGGAAGAATAGGCGATATCTGGTGATCAGGGGGGGGGGCTTGCCTGGTTGCTCTGGCAAGAAGGAGGGGTCGTCAACTCCGTAGTCGTACTAGGTAGCAGCGACATCGGTCTCCGTGTCTAACAAGGGAAGAGGGGGAAGAAACAATAAATATAATGCAAACATAAGCATGACGATGCATGACATGACAATGAGCGGTGCTAGGAGTGCCCTAACGCGATAGTAGGTGATACCGGTGAAGGGGGGAACATCCGGGAAAGTATTCCCAGTGTTTGACATTTTCGGACAGTCGAACTGGAGAGGGATTGTTGCATATTCACTATGTTAGGGATGTGTGGCGGACGAACAGACTGCATATTATTCGTCTCGTCGTTCTGGTCTAACGAGGGTCTCCGTGTCGAACGAGGGAAGAGGGGGAAGAAACAATATATATAATGCAAACATAAGCATGACATGACAACGAGCGGTGCTAGGTGTGCCCTAACGTGATAGTAGGTGATACCAGTGAAGGGGGGAAACATCCGGGAAAGTATTCCCGGTGTTTGACGTTTTCGAACAGTCGAACCGGAGAGGGATTGTTGCATATTCGCTAGGCTAGGGATGAGTGGCAGACAAATAGACTGCATATTTAGATTCGTCTCGTCGTTCTGAGAAACTTTCATGTATAAAAGTTTTTCATCCGAGCTACGGTTTATTTCTATTAATTTTTGAAGTTTAAATGATATATTTTTTATTTACTGATTTTTTAATATGAAATTATATTAAATGTAAATGCTAAGTGCACCCAATGCAGTGTACCCAGCTGTGCACTGATTGACTGGCAGTGGGGCCTGTTGCTGTCCAATCAACAGTCAACGTTGACCGGTCAATGGATGAATAGCAATGGTGGGGCCCAGGTGTCATGGAGAGTAGAAAAATGATTTTGGTTAGATATTATAATCTCTAGGGGACCCACATGTCATCTATACACAGACTAACCCAACCACTAATCATTTTCTAATCTAAAAAGGGGACTAGCCCCAGCGGCCATGGCCCAAGCTGGCTACTAGTGTGCTTGGGCACGCACCTGCGAGAGTGCATGGCGGCCTCGGCCAATAGTAGCAGCAAGCAACAGCGCGGCTGCAAAGTAGAGCAGCGGCAGCTAGCAAAGTAGAGCAGAAACAGTAGTACGCATGCGGACACGACGCCGGCAGCCACACGCAGGGAAACACACCCAGGGCACCGATGACCCTCTCAAAGAACATGGTCGGGTTGTTGTTGGGGGCTCAGGCTCGTCTCTCGGGCGTACCTCACGTCTGACATCCCCATGGTGGCCGGCTGCGTGGCGGCCGAGTTCGCAACAATGGCGAGGCGTCCGAGCCAACGCTTCTCGCCCTCCACGTGGTCATGAAGGTTGGCGGCCTCGTTCCTTCGCAGCTGCCTCTCGGTCTCCAGGTCCTTGGTCAGGGTCCCCTCTCGGGCCTTGGCCTCCGACAGCATCTTCTCGAGATCCTCCAGCTTCAGCTTGAGGTCTCTGATGGAGTTGTTGGCCTCGAAGAGTTCTCTGGCCTTGCTGATGGTCGTGCCATGTGCCTCCGCCAGGGTGCTGTTGAGCATGTCCTTCTCCTTGGACAGCTTCAGAGTTTGCTCCTTTAGCTCATCCCGCTCCGCCTCCAGCTACTTCACCTTGCGGGCGTGAACCAGAGCCTAGGCATCGAGTGCCTCCCTGTGACTCTGCTCCAGCTCTTGGGTCCGCTGTACGACGAGCTTGTCTACCTCTTCATCCTTGCCGCGAAGCGTGGCGGCGAGCTTCTCCTCGCGTGCGGCAAGGTCCTCCTCCTGGGAGTTTAGTGCGGCTTCGTGCTGGGTCCGGGCGGCTTCGGCGGCGGCGGCCAAGTTCTTCGCCGCCTCTTGGGCCTTCTCGATGTCGGCCAGCTTCATGGTGAGCTCCACAACGCGCTTGGCCAGCTCGCCTTGGGCGGCCTTCAGCTTGTCTTGAGCCTGGCAGAACCAGTCCTGCATCTCGGCGACGCGCTCCTGGAAGTCCGCCTCCGCCTTCTCCACCACCGCCGTCCTGGACTTGGCCTTGTCCAAACGGGCGCGGTGGAGCGCCTAGAGCTTTCGGAAGCTGGCGCCCATGGCGCGGAGCAGCCACTCCTCCTGGGAGTCATCGCCACCAACGCCCGGCTCGCCGACGACCACGAGCCTGACAGTGGCAAGCACTTCATCATCAAACACCTCCCCCTCGATGGGAGCCCTGGTGCTCGACCCGCCTGGGAGGTGGACGAACAAGTCATCACCCACCCTCAGGTACCTGCCAGAGCCGGAGGCAGCGGAGGAGGAGGGCTGGTTGTCAACCACCTCCTCCTCGGTGGCGGCCTTGCCGGCCTCCCCGGCAGGCCCCTTGTCGGGCTCCCCGGCGGGCCCTTTGGCGGCGTCCTCAGCAGCTCCCTTGGCGCTCTCCTCGGCGGCGATCTTCTCGGCCTACGCCGTGGCGTCCTTGGCGACATCCTCGACGACGGTATCAACATCCTCTTGGGTCCATCAAGGGGAAGTCTGAATGCCAAGAAGGGGACAGGATGGAGCCAAGATCAAAAGCCACTAAAAAAGAAGAAAGAAAGAATGCAAGCAAAAACGGAAATCGAGTGGCTTACCTGCGCCAGACCGAGAAGCAGGAGTCCCCTCTCCGCCAAGGTCCGGCGTCGAGGCAAAGCCACCGGCGCCCGTGTTCTCCTCCTCCTCCTCCGTGTGCATGGGCTCGGCGCTTGGTGCCTGTAACACCCCGGATGCAACTTTCCATATTTGTAACTCCAACTCTTGCCATTTCCGGCTATGTGTTATGTTATTTCCTCCGTGGTTGGATTTTTGTCTTTTGTTTTGCATTTTGTTCATGTCATGCATCTCATCTCATAGCATCATGCGCATTGCATCTGCATGTTTTCATAAAGCTTGCACCCGTTCGTAGTTGCCGCGTCCCCCCTTGCTTTCGTTGACCGTTCCGAGACCAATCGGGTTTTTGCTTCCCTCTTGACCGTGACCACCTAACCTCTCTTGCCAGCTCGCAGCACCCTCGCGTGTGTCCGAAACTTACCCGAACCCAACCGCTCAGTCATCATCGTTGCATTCAGATTATCCCCAAACATCTATAAAACATCCCCGTTTCTTATTTAGACCCTCTACCTATTTATTTCTCGACCGTCTGATTGTGATCGGAGGGACGAGGTAGCCCCTACCCAAAAATCCACTCACTATATAAAGTAGACCAACCCTAATCTTCAGGAGGCTTGTCCCATCAGTCCAATCCCGCCCCCGCCACACGGTCTCGATCCACCTCGGGATCCCCTTCTCCTCATTTTCCTCCACCCACCAACAGGTGCCGATGATACCAGTGCAGGTGATGCAACCGAGCTCAGATGGGAGCTCAACGAAGATCTTGGTCATTGCTATGTTTCGTTTCATGTTGGTCAGAAGTGGATCCCAGTTGGGACGATCGGGGATCTAGCAGTTGGTTTATCTTCTTTGCTTTTAGCTTCGTCCGTAGTCTTACTATGTGTGTGCTCTGAATGATGTTTGAATTATATGTTCATTGTGTGAAGTGGCGATTGTAAGCCAACTCTTTATCCCATTCTTGTTCATTACATGGGATTGTGTGAAGATGACCCTTCTTGCGATAAAACCACCATGCGGTTATGCCTCTAAGTCGTGCCTCGACACGTGAGAGATATAGCCGCCTCGTGGGTGTTACAAGTTGGTATCAGAGCCTCAACCGACCATAGGAGCCCCCTTGATTGTTGGTCGTTGTTGAGTCTAGAAGAAAACTATTTTGAGTCTTAGGATTATATATATAGAAGAGTAGGATTCCTTTTACTCCTCAGCCCCCTTCGTCGCTCTTGTGAGGACTCTCGACGTAGATGTTTTGTCTTTCTTCTCCTCAAATTTCATGATTTTTTTAGGATCACGCCGGTATCTTGGAACCGTTCTGATATTCTTGTGACAAGAACATTGTTCTTGGTGCCTCCCGGCATTTAGGGGTTGTGGCAGTGTCCCAGGGAGTTGAGCTCCGAGGTGTTGTCGTCACAACTTTATCGTTGCAGTTCCAGAATACCTGAGTTTTGCCGACATCAAAAATCTCTTTTATGCAATTGTTGGTGAGATAACCTCGACGCTACCCAGTACTGGGGCGGAGGTTTGGGAGTATTGCCATAGCTCGTATAACATATGCTTTTCGAAGGTTGAGGTACACGATTTCCGTAGTTTTCTTGGTTATGTGTTGACGGATGGATACAGCTGGATGTAGGGATTGTTAGTTTTGGGTGAGATATATATTCCTTCCCCTGTATCCCCAACACCAGATTGCATAACCAGAAAGTTTCGGGAGTTTATAGGTGGGAATTCAAGTAGCTCCTAGAATATCTTTCCGACAGATGCATGATATGGGATTGGGTAAATCTCTATCATGTGTATTTGTTCCGGCTTATTTCTACAAGCCAATCTTTGTTTTGTTTTGAGTTGTGGTATTCGAGTTGCTTCAATGTCAAGTGTTGATTCCATACCTTTTCTAAATGGTGTTCTCATATTTCTATAGGAGTACTAATCCTTCTTGATCACTGAGGTTGTCATGTCAACTCTTTTCCAACCGGTGTGCTTCTCTTCAAGTGGATCCGATCATTTTCAACATCCGCAAGATCAATTCTATGTTTTCTCAATGGTGTTTGCTCCATCTTCCCCAAGTTGCCTTTGTTCC